>NC_143134.1:35871136-36174166 GCF_059928025.1 Delphinapterus leucas
ACCATGTGAGATCATTAACATGAATGTCTTAGTAACTTGCCTTACACACAGTCGGTGCTCAATAAATGTGAGCTCTCTGTCCCCAGGATCAGGAGAGGAGACTGAGTTCTGGGGATGAGAAGGCAGAGGGGGCAGCTGGAGTGTTGAGAGCATCCAAAATGGCCAACCATCAACCTCCCTCCCCCATGAATGAGAGGTCATCAGAACCACAGATCCAGGGCTTCATTTTGGTGGTCCCCTCACAGCTCAGCAAGTGCTCAGAGTAGTGTGAGAAAGTTCTGATAGCAGAACCTTGGCTAAAGCACGAAAGACAAAGTCTCCTCCATAAATTGGGATCAAGTTTGGCTACAATTAACAGAAAAATCCAAATTACAGTAGCTTAAGACAGATGGAAGTTTATTCTCTCATATAAAAAGCACAGAGGTAGGCATCAGGGACTCCAACTCTTCTACCTTTCTTGCACAGCTATTCTCAACACACAGCTTCCATCTCATGGTTAAAGATAGCTGCTTGAGCATCAGCCATCACTTCTGCCATTCCAGGAAGCTGAAAGTAGGACAAGGGGAAAAGAAGAACTCACCCTTCTCACCTTACATCACTTCCAGGGGGTCCCATGTGACACTTCTGCTATCCCTTTGGCTAGAATTTAGATGGACTCATGGCCATGTCTAGCTGCACAGGAGGTTGGGAAATATTGTCTGTGCATGCCCGTAGCTAGTGATTCACTATGAGTAGGATGAGAAGGAGGAGAATGGGCCACAGGACATAGCCCATGTCGTTCCTGCAGCCTGGGTATGCTCTGAGTCCGTTTAGCTTCTGCATCTGTTTCCCTGTCATCATTTCTGAGCCATCAGTAAATCTGTTCTTGTTCTGGCCTGGTCTCCACAGTGCTTTGGGGAGTAAAGTTGAGGGTCCTGAGGTCCTGATGAGCCAGCCAGTCTAGGAGGAGCAGGCCCAGCAGTCAGCTTGTGCAGGCAGTGATGATCAGCAAGTGATTCCCAAGTAAAATGTCCATGGCCAGCTGCACCCCATAGGAGACATTGTCATACCTGAAGTAGGTACCTTTCCTTGGGGCCCTTCTCACCCCACCCCACCACTGGCAGCTGTTTTTGTTTTTGCGGTACGTGGGCCTCTCACTGTTGTGGCCTCTCCCGTTGCGGAGCATAGGCTCCGGACGTGCAGGCTCAGCGGCCATGGCTCACGGGCCCAGCCGCTCCATGGCATGTGGGATCTTCCCGGACTGGGGCACAAACCCGTGTCCCCTGCATCAGCAGGCGGACTCTCAACCACTGTGCCACCAGGGAAGCCCTGGCAGCTGTGTTGAGTCAGTGTTGATGTAGTAGGAAAAGCCCAGAACTTGGAACCAGGCATACCTGGGTGTGCTGAGAGACCTGATGAGTTCTATCGCCCTTGAGCCTCAGAGGAGGGTTATTGTCAATGGAGGGGTGGTTGAAGTAGAAAATGTATAGCACATCCCATAGTCACTCACGTACTTATTGAGTACCTATTGTGTGCTGGGCATGCGCTTGTCACCAGGGATGAGTGGTCAGGAGGTGATCAAGATAGAACTGCCCTCATCTTGGACCCTACAGTCCAATAGGGTGGAAAGACAGTTGAAACAACTCCAAGTGGGAGTGTATTACGGAGGTCCTCTGGATGCTCCAGGGTACACGATCCATGCAGGGCACAAGGCCCAGCCTTCTGGAGGAAGCCACAGCCGTTGAGGCCTGAAGAATGAGTGGAGTAGCTCAGGCAATGTGGTAGGCAGTCCCAGTGCCCCATCTCTCGTTACACCCTCATGCTCCCTACTACATGGACTGTAGGGCTGTATGTGGCCAACATGTATTAGTTTCCTGTGGCTGTTGTAACAAAGTGCCCCCAGCTGGGGGACTTGAAACAATAGGAATTTGCTCTCTACCAGTCTGGAGGCCAGAAGTCCAAGATCAAGGTGTTGGCAAGATTGGTTCCTTCTAGAGGTTCTGCAGTAGAATCCATTCCATGACTTTCTCCTGGCTCCTGATGGCTGCCAGCAATCAATCCTTGGCTTGTAGATGCATCACTCTAATCTCTGCCTGCATTATCACACGGCCCTCTTCCCTGTGTCTCCTCTGTGTCTCTGTGTTTGCATATGGCCTTCTTATAAAGACACTAGTCATTGGATTTAGGAGCCACCCCAATTCAGAATGGCCTCGTCCTAACTAATTACATCTGCAAAGACCCTTTTTCCAAATAAGTTCACATTCTGAATTTCTGGTGTACATGAATTTTGAGGGACATTATTCAACACAGTAAACAACAGAACGCAGCATAAATGATGGTGTATCACTTTCAAAATCAGGTCATAAAAGACTGGACCTTCCACATTGACTCTCTCTTGGATTATTCGCTCTGGGCGAGCTAGTCGTCATGCTGTGAGGTCACTCAAGCATCCCTGTGGATGTCCATGTGATGAGGAACTGAAGACTTCCACACACAGCCATGTAAGTGAGCTTGGAAGTGGATCCTACAGCCCCAATCCAGCCATAGGAGGCTACAGCCCCTGCTGATAGCTTGACTGCAACCTCATAAGAGACCTCAACCAGATGCACCCAGCTAAGCTGCTCTTGGTTTCCTGACTCAGAGACTGGTATAATAAGTGTTTATTGTTCTACGTTCCTAAGTTTTGGGGTAGCTTGTTATGCAGCCACAGCTAACTAATACACATGAGGAGAGGGAGGGGGAGTGCTCCAGACACAGGGAAGAGCCTAAGCAAAGGCCTTGTAATGGGGTGGGGTCTGAGAAAGGCCAGTGGGAACATGTCAGGAGATGAGGCCAGAGCAGTTGGCCAAGGCTTCCTGACCAAGCCTGGCACCTGGTAAGTCCTCCGTAAAGAAAGCTGTTGGGGTGACATTTCTTGGAGGAACAGCAGATGGTGCCTCTCCCTAGCTTCCTTCACATTGTGGGGGAAATGTCTACCCTGACCACAGAAAGGAGGCCATCTTAATGGCCCTCCCTGAGCTGCCTTTTTTTATGTCATGTTTTGTTTTTTTCTGGGTTCCTGGTTTACAGTCACCAGATGTTCATTGCTTTTAAACGCACTGGCCAGCGTTCATGATGTTCTGGGGGAGACGTGCTGCCCAGCAATGCAGAGTTATTATAAATGAGTCCATTAAGGGAGGTGGATTTGCTAAAAGGTTGTCTTCGTTCCACCTGGTCCAAAGCAGCGCTCACATGATCGATGATTGCAGAGCCTTTGGACACGTCTTAAACCTTGGCGCATTCTTAATGCCTCAAAAGTTTCCAATTAAAGTCAAATGGCTCTTGGCAAAGTCCAAGGCATTTTTACTAACTAAAATAAATACCTGGGCAGGCTCCACGGTTTATGACTTCTTCACGCGGTTGAGGATAAACAGCTAGGAGGCCGGGTTAGAGGCATGTTAGGGACGAGAGACCCGGCCAGCCCACAGAAGTCACCTAGAGCATGATGTCTGCCTGTGGGCAGGGCAGGGAGCAGAGTCTGCATGGGCACTGGGCTACTTGGGTCCTGTCACCCCTGTTCCTGTGAGGAAACCACGGCTCAGAGGCAGGGAGTGATGACGACGGGCATGCTGAGTGAGGCCCTGGGCTGAGGTAGGAGTTGCAGTCAGCCTTGGCTCAGGCTCCCTCCTGGCCACCTCATGAACTCTCCGAGCCTGTCTCTGCACCGGCCTCATAGGGCCATCATGCTGGACAAACAGGTATGTGAAGTCTCTACAAGGTGCCAGCACAGCGAGACTGAGGGTGTGTCAGCAAAGGAGGGTGGTGATGCCGATGGAGGAGAGCAGGGCTTTGGGAAGGCAGGGCAGGGCTATCACTGCATCTGTCTTGCTCTTTGGGAGGCAGCAGGCTTACCTCAGGCCATACCTTTGAAAGGTAAAGGAAAGGAGGAGATGGGGGACCTCAGAGCATCACACTGCTCTGGCAAGTTATCAAACAAACACCCAAGGTTCTCTGGGGGCAAAGAGGGCCCCATGCAGAGCCCTGTGGGGGAAGAGGCTGTTCCCACTGGGGAGGGAAAGTCCAGAAAGAATGAGGAGGAGGGAAGGCCCCTTGGGAGGGGAGCAACTGCACGCACCCTTCCAAGAGCCTCTGCCATGGCCCCTGGGGTCAGCCACCAGACTTGGGTCGGCCACCACACCCTAGGACCACCATGTCCTGGGGTCAGCCACCACCCCTGGGGCCCTTGGGTATCAACCTACACATGGTCTGGACCGTTGAAGCTGCACCCTGAGCACCAGCTCCACAGGGAGTGCCGCAGGGAGGAGGGGCTCTTCCTGCCCTCAGCTCATCTGCCTTGGAGTGCCACAAGGCCCTTCCCAGCCTGCTTGCCCCTCCTCCTCCAAGACAGCCTTCCTGGTTGCTCCTGGATGCTCCTTTAGCCCTTCTTGCCCCAGATACCTCAGCTCCTTGGTAAAGTGTGGTCCCTTGAGGGGTGTCCTTCCTCTTGTCAGTGGGCAGGGGAAAGGTAGAGCCTCAGGGAGATAGAAGAGGTGAACCCCTGGGGCTGTGAGAGAAGGCAAGGAGCACCCAGAATGGGACCCTGAGCTCTCAGGAGCTGTTTCTCCTCAGAGCAGAAAGCCTGGTTTAACCCAGCCTCACAGCAGTGCCCCAAGACTCCAACTACTGCTGGAATGAACCTATATGTGCACCAGGGAAGATGGGGCGACCAGATGGCCCCAAACAGAAAGGTGAGAAGAAAGCAAAGGAGAGAAGATGTTCTGGACGGCATGTTTCCCTCACAAGAAGGAGTCCTGGGGCCTCTGAAGTTGTTGGCCGGGGGCTGATGTGATCCCCTGAGCCTCAGATTTCTCACCTGTAGGATGGGCTTGTAGAGACAGTCAAGCTCTCTCACAGCATTGCTACAGAAGACAATGAGAAGCCTCCTGGCTCCTGCCTCTCCAGAGCCCAGGACTAGGGAGGTGGTCATGACGTGGGGGCTCACAGCAGTCACAGAGAATGAAGTTGTGGTTCCAGAGGAGGGTTGTGGTCATGGATTTTATGGAAAGAACAAACATGAAAAATATAACCTTCTTTTCTCACTGAGGAGCCCTAGACTGGATCAGCCAATAGGGCCGTTCCCACAGTGCTCCACCTAGAATACCTGCTGCTTCAGGGACCAGGGGATCTCACCTTGCTCCCCTTCAAGCAAATATTTCTTATATTTTTCATCTTCCTCCCCCCTTTTTTGGTTTGGGTTTGTTCTGAATGATAAATTACTTTATTGCCTTACTTCCTGATTATTTTGCGACACTTGTAAACAATATCCTGACAATTCTAAAATGTATGCGAAATAGGACTGAGAATCTGATAGGGCCAGGGTGTGGCGAAGTACAGATCCTTGACCCCTCACTGGGCATGTGAACCTGCCTGGGTGCTTGGAAAACCGGTTTGGCATCAACTGGCAAACCTGACATGCCTATCCTGTGCCACAACAATTCCCCTCCTGGGCAAGTGCCCACACACAGGCACCAGGAGGTAGGCACCAGGAAACTTCTCACAGTAGCACGGTGGTGGGGCAGCCATGTGTTCCCTGGAAAGAGAGTGGACAAATTTGCACATATTCATACAGTGAAAACAATGTGGCATTGAGAACAAATTAACTGTAGGTACATACTTGGCCTTTAGCAAAGAGGCAAGTCACAAAAGAATATATATCACAAGGTTCTTTTTAGGGAGACACACATAGATGGCAAGATTGTGTCTGAATGACAAAAGTCAGGTTAACACAGAATTTGTTGTGGCAGTCACGTCTGGGTAGGAGAGAGGTGGGATGAAGAGACCCTGACGGATACATAGGTGCTTGTTTCTTGGTATTCTTTATACCTCACACATATATTATAAATAATCACTTCTAAAAAAATCATTATGCCTAATGACCGTGGGGTTTGAAATAAAAGAATAATCAAAGACTTCAGTACCTTAAGATAGTAACATTACCCTGGCATGTAGTGAAACCAGATGTTTAAATGCCTCGCTATTCACATCCTGTGGTTAACTTCTTGATCTCTCTGCTCTCTAAGATGTGTGTTTATCAATCTAAAAAGATAAGAACAAAAACAATAAAATAAAATTTAAAAATAAACTAACAAATAATCACTTCTATGAATTCAACATTATTAAAAAGAAGTTTTTGAAGGTGTATCTGGAAAGTCCCCTAGTTCTTCAGTGATTCCACACGCCCACTGCTCCTGCCCTGAGCCACATATGCCTGTGCACCTTCTTTCATGCTGACCTCCCAGTTTCTCTTTCCCACAGGCCCCTGGGCTTTGCTCTTCCTCGACCAGGCCAAGTCCTCTTCATCCCCACCATAGGGAAGACTCTATGATATTGTCCTGTCCTCCAGGTCCATCCTCATAATGAACAAGGGATTCATGATAAAATATTCTGGTTTAATATTCCCAGCATGTTGTCCCTGTCCAATTAGTTCATCCTAGATGTCCCAGCCTCTCTTTGCACCTTCCACTAGTAACATGCATCTAGCACTCTTCCAATGCACCAAGATACATTGTTAGGAGGACACCTTGCTCTAGCCTTCAGACCCCTCGCCTGGTATCCCCTGTAATCTTGCCAGAGACCCAGTCTCCTTCCCAGGGCATGACCCCTTCTTTCCTGTGGAGCATCTCTGCATTTGGGACACTCTGCAGGCTTCCCACAGTACTGGGGGAAGGTGTGACTGTCCAGAAACACAGAGGATGAGTCCCCAAGTGATGGGCACATTCACTTCCTGAATTGGGCCCTGCCCACAATCTACAGATGGCCATTTTTCATCACTGTGTCCTCTCCCCAAAGTTATGTTGAAGTCCTGATCTCCAGGACCTCAACATGTGACCTCTACCCTTTTTGGAAATAGGGTCATTAAAAAGCAATTAGTTAAAATGAGGTCAGGCTGGAGTAGGGTGGGTCTTAATCCAACATGATTGGTATCCTTATAAGAAGAGGAGACACAGCCACAGACACAGAGGGTAGAGGCCACATGATGACAGAGGCAGAGATTGTAATGCTGCAGCTGAAAGCCAAGGAGAACCAGAGATTGCCAGCCACTGTTCAAAACTGGGAGAGGCAAGGAAGGATCCTCCTCTAGAGCCTACAGAAGGAGCACACCCCTGCTGACATCTTGATCTTGGACTTCTGGCCTCCAGAACTGAGGTAGAATAAATCTAAGTCATCCCATTAGTGGTACTTGGTTACTGTGGTCATAGGGGGCGAACACAAGAGGAATCATCACAGAATAAAGGTAAAACCACCTGGAACCCCATCACTCAGAGGAAATTGCTGCTAAGCTTCTGATGACCACCCCTTCTATCAGTTTTTGTGCACTTAGTTGGGCACTGACTTACAGCTTCTTAGGCTGCTCTGAGACCTGCTTTGTCACCTGAGGCTATAGTAGGCTTTTACCTGTAGATCTGCAGCATCATTTTAAATGACTGCAGCACCCCATGCACAGATAGAACATATTTTAACAAAGTCGTGTTGGTGGATACTAAGGTTGCTTTCTCCTCTCCCTCCCTTCATCCTTTGTCCTCCCTCCCCCTTTCTCTCTCTCTCTTTCTCCCTTTTCCTCTCCCTCCCTCCCTTTCTGTCTCCTTCTCTCCCTCTCCCTCTCTCTCTCCTTCTCCATCTCTCCTGTCTCTCACTCTCAAACCTCCCTGACTCTGTAAAGAAATGAGAAAACACAGACCTTTCTCATCACAAATGTTTTTAAATGCCTGCGTATTAATGACTGTTGAGTATGTGTGTTGTCGAGAGGAGGGCGATCTTTCTTGTCTTAAATGAGAAAAAGTCATAGGAAAAATGGGCTTTGTGTTGTCATACATTAGGCTGAGCAGACACCCTCTGAGAGCTGGACCCCAGGGGCTTCCTGAGACCAATTGCATTTTTCCTGAAGGAGTGTGTTTAACGTCAGCACCCTGAGGAGCTTGGCCAAGAAGAGCCCTGAAGGCCAAATATTTACACAGCCAACCTCAAAGCCCCATGGAAATGACCTCATGAACATTGTTTTTAATTCATAAGACATGATGATGAATAAGAGCCACTGCCTTGTCTAATGCTCATTTCTAGAGAGTGGAGACTGGGAGACTGGGTTCCTGAAAGGCAGTGACTCAGGGATCAGTTTCAGTCCTGACTCCAACTCTCTTGCTGGGCAGCCTTACATTAGTCACTGCAGCTCTCTGAGCACCAGTTTCTTCTATGAGATGTATATGGGAAAGATGCCAACTTTCAGCCTCACGGTAAGCATGAAATATAATGGTGAGTAGAGACCTCTCTGCATACAAGTCTCTTAGGTGGGAATGGGGTTTGGGAGCCTTGTGAAACTGGTCTCCACTTGTCTGCTACTGAGGTCTTGGCAAAGAGCCACCATGCCCTGACAAGGGTTAAATTAGATGGCTGGTGAGCTTCCGGGCAAACAGTCAGGATGACAGGGTGTATCAGGGGCACTGTCTTTCACTCCCAAATTTGGAAACCCCTGGCTCATGAATAGCTGATAGGTGACTGTCCTCTGGCTTACCACTCAGACCCTCCCCATATACCCTTGGACAGCAGCAGCCAACATTCCACTGCCAGCATCTGCATCCCTACCTGAGGCCATCTGCCTCCAGAGCCTTGCTCTCTCCCTGTGTGAGGCAGGCCAGAAATGCCTATTAATGACCTTCAGGGCCAGCCATCAACCAAAGCCTGGTGGGAGCTAGTGGATCAATACTCCATCTCCTTTTCCCCTTGTGTTGGCTACTGCTGAGGAGCGTGCTCTACATTGGATCTCAGAATTCTCCAGTGGGAGTAACTCTATTTTCCAACAGTGGTAATTTTGACAGCACACCTTCTATTAGTCTACCTTCTCTTCCCTACCTCTTGTCCCTCCCACTTTTGGTGCTGTCTGGGGTCCTCTCTCAAATAAGCTACATGCATCTGTAATATTTGTCCATGGCTCTGCTTCTGACACAGCCCAAGAGATATGTCTTCTTCTTCTCTGAATCAACCAAACTGATTCCCCATGGCCTTCACCAACTGTCTTTCCCTTCTCAGTAAATTTCACTCCATCCACCCAGTTGCTCAAACTCAAACTCTTAGCAATATTTTTGATTCCTTTCCTTCTTGACCCTCCACAGCTAATCCATCACCTGTTGACTCTAACTATAAAACATATTTACAGACTTCATACATCATAATCTTCCTTCTGAAAATAAATATAAAGTAAAAATCTTAAGAGAAGAAGAAAAGAAACACTGCAACGGAAGAATATAGATAAGAAAAACAGCAGACATCTTGTCAGAAAGTATGCAAGCCAGAAAATAGTGGAGAAATTTTTAAAAACTGTATGATTCCATTTATTAAAAAATTGTTTTCATTGAGGTAGAATTTATTTATAATATTAGTCTCAGCTGTACAACATAATGATTCAATATTTTTATAGATTTTACTCCATTTAACATTATCATAAAATATTGACTACATTCCTTGAGCTGTACAATATATCCTTGTAGTTTGTTTATTATTTATTTATTTATAATTCACATATAGTTGATGTACAATGTTATATAAGTTACAGGTGTAAAATATATTGCTTCACAATTTTTGAAGATTATATTCCATTTATAATTATTATAAAATATTTGCTATATGCACCTTGTACAATATACACTTGTAGCTTATTTTATCCCTCATTTTAGTTTGTACCCCTTGATCCTCTACCCCTATACTTCCCCTCCCCCTTCCCTCTTCCCACTGGTAACCACTAGTTTGTTTTATTTTTTAGATTCCACAAATAAGTGATATCATGAAGTATTTGTCTTTCTCTGTCTGACTTATTTCGCTTAGCATAATGCCCTCCAGGTCCATTCATGTTGTTGCAATTGACAAAAATTTCATTCTTTTCTATGGCCGAGTAATATTCCATTATATGTATATGTATATATATACATACATATATGTGTATATATATATATATATGACACATATATATCCAATATATATGTTTCTTTATCCATTCATCTGTTGATGGACAGTTAGGTTGCTTTCATATCTTGGCAACTGTAAATAATGCTGCTATGAACATTGGGGTGCATGTATCTTTTTAAATTAGTGTTTTGTTTTTCTCAGATATATATCCCTGAGTGGAATTTCTGGGTCATATGATAGTTCAATTTTTAGTTTTTTGAGAAACCATCATACTGTTTTCCACAGTGTCTGCACTAATTTATATTCCCACCAACAGTGTATGAGGATTCCCTCTTCTCCAAATCCTCACCAACATGTGTTATTTGTGGCTATCATTAAGTGATAGCCATTCTGACAGGTGTAAGGTGATATCTCATTGTGGTTTTGATTTGCATTTCTCTGATGATTAATGATGTTGAGCATCTTTTCATGTGCCTACTGGCCATCTGTATATCTTCTTTGAAGAAATGTCAATTTAGGTCTTCTGCCCATTTTTAAATTGGTTGTTTGTTTTTTAACATTAAGTTGGATGAGCTGTTTATATATTTTGGACATTAGCTCCTTATTGGTCATATCATTTGCAAAATTTTTCTCCCATTCAGTAGGTTGTCTTTTTGTTTTGTTGATGGTTTCTTTTGTTGTGCAAAAGCTTTTAGGTTTAGTTAGGTCCCATTTATTCATTTTTGTTTCCTTTGCCTTAGGAGACAGATGCAAAAAATATTTCTAATTTATGTCAGAGAGTGTTCTGCCTATGTTTTCTTCTAGGATTTTTATAGTATCTGATTTTACACTTAGGTTTTTAATCCATTCTGTGTTTATTTTTGTATACGGCTTTAGAGAATGTTCTAATTTCATTCTTTTACATGTAGATGTCCAGTTTTCCCAGCATCACTATATTCAAAAAACTATCTTTCAACCATTGTATATTCTTTCCTCCTTTGTCATAGAGTAATTGACCATAAGTGTGTGGGTTTATTTCTGGGCTATCTATTCTGTTCCATTGATCTATGTGTCTGTCTTTGTGCCAGTACCATAGTGTTTTGATTACTATAGCTTTGTAGTATAGCCTGAAGTCAGGGAGCATGATACCTCTAGCTCTGTTCTTCTTTCTCAAGATTGCTTTAGCTATCAGGGTCTTTTGTGTTTCCATACAAATTTTAGAATTATGTTTTCTAGTTCTGAGAAAAATGCCATTGGTATTTTGGTAGGGATTGCATTGAATCTGTACATTGTCTTGGGTAGTATGGTCATTTTTTGAAAATGTTAATTCTTCCAATCCATGAACATGTAATATCTTTCCATCTCTTTGTGTCATCTTCAGTTTCTTTCATCAATGTCTGATAGTTTTCCAAGTACAGATCTTTTACCTCCTTAGATAAGTTTATTCCTAGGTATTTTATTCTTTTTGATGCAGTGGTAAATGGGATCGTTTCCTTTATTTCTCTTTCTGATAGTTTGTTGATAGTGTATAGAAATGCAGCAGATTTCTGTATATTAATTTTGTATTATTCTGAAACTTTACCAAATTCATTAATGAGATTAAGTAGTTTTTTTGTGGCATCTTTAAGATTTTCTGGTTATAGTATCATGTCATCTGCAAACAGTGACAGTTTTACCTCTTCCTTTCCAATGTGAGTTCCTTTTATTTCTTTTTCTTCTCTGATTGCAGGGGCTAGGACTTCCAAAACTATGTTGAATAAAAGTGGTGAGAGTGGACATCCTTGTATTATTCCTGGTCTTAGAGGAAATGTTTTCAGCTTTTCACCATTGAGTGTATGTTAGCTGTGGGTTATTATATATGGCCTTTATTATGTTGAGGTGTGTTCCCTGTATACCCACTTTCTGGAGAGTTTTTTTTTTTTATCATAAATGGGTGTTGAATTTTGTCAAAAGCCTTTTCTACATCTACTGAAATGATTATATGATTTTTATTCTTTGCTTTTTTAATGCAGTGTATCACATTGATTGATTGTGGATAGTGAACCATCCTTGTATCCATTAGAGAAATCCCACTTGTTCATGGTGTATGATCCTTCTAATGTATTGTTGGACTTGGTTTGCTAACATTTTGTTCAAGATTTTTGCATCTATGTTCATCAGTGATATTGACCTGTAATTTTATTTTTTTGTTAATATCTTTGTCTGATTTTGGTATAGGGTGATTTTGGCCTCATAGAATGAGTTCAGAAATGTTCCTTCCTCTGCAATTTTTTGGAATAGTTTGAGAAGGATAGGTGTTAACTATTCTTTAAATATTTTGTAGAATTCACCTGTGAAGCCATCTGGACCTGGACTTTTGTTTATTGGGAGCTTTTAAATTACTGATTCAATTTCAGTACTGGTAATTAGTCTGTTCACATTTTCTATTTCTTCCTCATTCAGTCTTGTATTTCTAGGAAATTTTCAGTTTCTGCTATGTTGTCCATTTTATTGGCAAATAGTTTCTAGTAATACGATAATTTTTATTTCTGTGGCATTGGTTTTTATTTCTCCTTTTCACGTCTGATTTTATTGATTTGGGCCCTCTCTCTTCTTGATGTGGCTGGGTAGAGGTTTATAAATTGGTTTATCTTTTCAAGGAACCAGATCTTTAGTTTTATTGACCTTTTCTATTTTTCCCATCTCTATTTCATTTATTTCTGCTCTGATCTTTAAGATTTCTTTCCTTCTGCTAACTTTGGGTTTTGTTTGTTCTTCTATTTCTAATTTCTTTAGGTGTAAGTTTAGGTTGTTTATTTGAGATTTTTCTTGTTTTCTGAGGTAACTTGTATGTCTATAAAATTCCCTCTTAGAACTGCTTTGCTGTGTCCCATAGACTTTGTCTGATATAAGTATTGCTACCTTGACTTTCTTTTCATTTCCATTTGCATGAAATACCTTTTCCTATTCTCTCTTTTGCAGTCTGTGTGTGTCTTTAGACCTGACGTGAGTCTCTTGTAGACAGCATGTATATGGGTCTTGTTTTTGTATCCTTTCAACCACTCTATGTTTTTAATTGCAAGATTGAGTCCATTTACATTTAAAGTAATTACTGATAGCTATGTACTTATTGCCTTATTGTTAATTGTTTTGAGGTTGCTTTTGTAGTTCATTTTCGTTCCTTTCTTTTGTCCTCTTCCCTTGTGATTTGATGACTATCTATAGTGTTATGTTTGGATTCCTTTCTTTTTGTGTTGTGTGTATCTATTATAGATTTTTGGCTTGTGGTTACTACTAGGTTTATATATAACTATAACTATATATGATTATTTTAAGTTGTTGACCTCTTAATTTCAAACGCATTTTAACAACCCTGCGTTTTTACTCCCCTCTCCTCATGGTTACTGTTTTTGACATTATATTTTACATCTTTTTGTTTTGTGTATCCCTTAACTGCTTATTGTGCATATAGATTATTTTACTACTTTTGTCTTTTAACCTTCCTACTAGCTTTGTACATGGTTAATTTACTACCTTTACTGTATATTTGCTTTTACCTATGAGATTTTTCCTTTCATAATTTTCATGTTTCTGGTTCTGGCCTTTTCTTTATTGTTTAGAGAAGTCACTTTATCACTTCTCGTAAAGTTGATTTGGTGGTGCTGGACTCTTCTAGCTTCTGCTTGTCTGTAAAATTTTTGATCTCTCCACCAAATCTGAACAAAAGCCTTGTTTGGTAGACTATTCTTGGTTGTAGGTTTTCCCCTTTCATCTCTTTAAATATATTATGCCACTCCTCTCTGACTTGCAGAGTATCTGATGAAAAGTCAGCTGATAGCCTTATGGTAGTTCCCTTGTATGTAACTTGTTGCATTTCCCTTGCTGCTTTTAATGTTCTTTCCTTATCTTTAATTCTTGGCATTTTAATTACAATGTGTCTTGGTGTGTTCCTCTTTGGGTCGATGCTGTTTGGGACTCTGTGCTTCCTCAACCTGGTTGTCTGTATCCTTTTCCAGGTTAGGGAAAATTTCAGCTATTATGTTTTCAAATATGTTCTCTGTCCCTTTCTCTCTCTCTTCTCATTCTGGAACCGTTATAATGTGTGTCTTAGTGCACTTGATGTTGTCCCAGAATTTTCTTAAGCTGTTCTCATTTCTTTTATTCTCTTTTGTTGTTGTTGTTCATCTTCAGAGATTTCCACTACTCTGTCTTCCAGCTCATTGATGCATTCCTCTGCACCATTTGATCTACTGCTGCTTCCTTCTAGTGTATTTTTTATTTCAGTTATTGTGTTCTTCATCTCTACTTGGTTCTTCTTTAAGAATAAGAAGTTAGAATTTTCTAACTCTTTGTTAAAAACTTATAACTTCTCATTCTGTTCATCCATTCTTCTCCTGAGTTCATTGATTATATTTATGATCATTACTTTGAACTCTTTATCAGGTAGGCTGGTTATCTCCACTTCACTTAGTTCTTCTTCTGGGGTTTTGTTTTGTTCCTTCATTTGTAACATGTTCTTCTGTTGCCTCATTTTGCCTAATGTGCTGCTTTTTATTTCTATGTATCTGGTAGGTTGGTTACATTTACTGACCTTGAAGAAGTGGCTTATGCATCCCCTCAGTGCACCCCTCTTTGGTCACCAGAGCTATATTCTCCAGGGATGCCGCCATCTGGGCTGAGTGTGTCCGTCTGTGATGGTGGGCTGACTACTGTGGTAAGCATGGCTGGCCCCTGGGTCCAGTTGCTGCCAGACCCTGCATTGTGCAGAGGCTACTAGCCACTTTTTGGTGGGGCTGTGTCATGAGGTGGCTGATGACAGTACCCTGGGGGGCAGGTCCTGGGGCTAGTGTTGGCTCAGTGGTGGGCAGAGCTGTGTTCTGGAGTGAGTGGTTGCAGGGCCAGGGTTCCCAAATCTAGTGTTAGCCTGATGGTGGGTGCAACTATTTCCTGACATGGCTGGCTCAGTGCTCTGGGGTATCCCAAAGCAGATACTTGCCCACTGGTGCATGGTGCTGTATCCTGGGTTGGCTGGTTAAGGTGGCCAATCTGTCTTGGGGCTGCTGTTGGCCTGCTGTTGGGTGGGGCCAGGTCCTGGGGCTGGTTTCATCTTGCCAGTAGGCAGGTTGGGACTCACAGGTTCCCATGGCTAGTGCCAGCTAACTAATGGTTGGAGCTGGGTCCTGGTATCTCTGTCTATAGGGTTCTTGGTGTCTTCCAGCTGGTGTTGGCCTCTTGGTGGGTGGGGCTGGATCCCAGGGTGGCTGACTAAGGGACCTAAGGTGTCTCAGTGTTGGTGTTGGCTTGCTGGTGGGTGGGAAACAGGAAGCAGGTGTTCCCAGGGCTAATGCTGTCCTGCTGGTGTGTGGGCTGGATCCTGCCATAGCAGGCTGCTTGGCTGCAGTGGTCCTGAGGCTGGTGTCCACCCACTGGTTGGTGAAGATGGATTCTAGGGCTAGTGCTGGATCACTGGAGGGGAAAGATGGGTCCCAGTATCTCTGGCTTCAGGTCCCTGGGAGGTCCTGGAACTGGTGTTGGCCTGCTTCTGGGCAGGGCTAGTACTTGAGACAGCTGGATGAAGAGTTGAGTTTGTCCTAAAGCTTGTGTCAGCCTGGTGGTGGGTGAAACTTGATCCTGAGGTAGCTGGCTGAGGGTCCCAAATGTCTCAGAGCTGGTGTTGGCCTGCTGGAGGGTAGGGCTGGGACTCAGGAGGTCTGAGAGTTGGTGCCAGCCTGATGCTGCATGGGCTGGGTCCTGCCATGGCAGACTTTGTGGCTGTGGTGGTCCTGAGGCTGAAGTTGGCTCACTGGTAGGCAGAACTGGGTCCCAGGATCTCTGGCTGCAGAGCCTTGGGGGCCCTGGGCCACTGATCTGTGGGGCAGGGTCTGGATCCCTTTGGTGGACAGGGCTGTGTCCTGGGGTGGCTGTGGGCTCAGGTGTTCTTAAGGCAGCCTGCCTACTGGAGGGTAAGACCATGTTCCTCCCCAGTTAGTTACTTGGCCTGATGTGTCCCAGTACTGGTTTCCACAGGCTGGTGGGTGAGGCCAGGTCCCTGTCCTGGAGGTAGGATTCCAAAATGACACTTGCCAGAACCAGAGTCCACATGGTAGAATGAGCTCCCCAAAATGGCTGTAACCAGTGTCTATGTCCCCAGGGTGTGCTCCAGTTGCCTCCACCCCATCCAGGAGGTTCTTCAAGATCAGCAGGTGGCTCTGACCCAGGCTGCCTTCAAATTACTGCTTCTGTCCTGGGCTCTGAAGTGTGTGGGATTTTGTGTGTGCCATTTAAGAGTGGAGTCTCTTTCTCACGGCCCGCTGGGACTCCTGAAAGTAAGCCCTGCTGGCCTTCAAAGCCATACATTCAGGGGGTTTGTCTTCCTGGTGCAAGACCTCAGGCTGGGGAGCCCAATGTGGAGCTCAGATCTGTTGTTCCTTGTAATTAACCTCCCATTTGTGAGTTGCCCAGCTAGAGGTATGGGTCTTGACTATACTATGACTCTTCTCTTCCTACCATCTCATGGTTTCTTTTTTATACCTTTAGTTGTAGAATACCTTTTCTACTAGTCTTCTGGTCTTTCTCAGCAATAGTTGTCTCGTAAATAGTTGTAATTTTGGTGTGCCCATGAGAAAACGTGAGCTCAGGGTCTTCCTGCTATGTTTTTTAAAGTACTAAAAGAAAAAATATGTCCACTTAAAATGCTATACCCAGCAAATATATATTTGCAAATGAAGGAAAATGCAACACCAAATGCTGGCCAAGATATAAGGCAACAGGAATTCTCATTAACTGCTTTCACTGCTAGTAGGAATGTAAATTGATAAATCACTTTGGAAGTCAGTTTCACAAAATTAAATATACTTTTACTAAACATGCAGCAGTTATTCCCCTAGGTACTTACTCAAATGAGTTGAAAACTTGTGTTCACAATAAATACTGAACAGCAATATTCATAGCAGCTTTATTCATAACTGCCAAACACTGGAAGCAAACTAGATGTCATTCAGTAGGTGAATGGATAAACAAATTGTTGCACATCCACAATATTATTCAACACTATAGAGAAAAAAATATGATCTATCAAGCCACAAAAATTATGGAGGAAAAAGAAGTCAATCTGAAAAGGTATATACTGTATGATTCCAACTATATGATATTTTGGAAAAGGTAAAGCTATGGAGGCAATAAAAAAAAATGTCACAAGTCCTTGAAAACTGGAGAGTCCAGCAGATAGAATCACAGTGTACCATGACCTGAATCCACTGCTAGAGTCAGCAACTGGTAAGAACACTTGGAATAAGTGACTAATTGCTAGAGACTGAGCATGGACTAACTTGAAAGATAAAAATTCCTGGTGGACCAGAAATAGGGGAATCCCCATTTTTGTGAGTTCTACCTCAAGGAGCCCCACCAGGTCTTCATGATGAAGATCAGAAAAAAATATCCTCATACTTCCAGCAGAGAAAGGGGAATAGTACCCAAGAGCATTCTGTTTTCTCTAACAATGGTCTTCACTCAAGGGAAAATATTTTACCAGAACCTAGCCAAATTAAATTTTTTCCAGAGCCTCGAGGACTTGGGGGAATGGAAATACCCAATTCTAGCCCACTCTAGCCTTCCTGTCTCACCAAAAGGGGTGAAGTTGAGAAGCCCTAATGAAAGTCACAGCCTGGGATGCGGGTTGATACCTATCAAAGGACTAGAACATGCTTCCCTTCCATCACTACCTTATCACTAATAAATAGGATTTCTGCATAGTAAAAATGCAGAAATAGGGGATTAAAGCCTAAGTCTGAAAGACTCAGACCTATTTAAGAAGTAAGTCTATACAAACAGCAGGGGAGAGAAAAACAAGGACACCAGAGGAAATTTGAGCCTTTGACACCTAAAGCTACAGGAAACAGTAAACATAGCTTCTTTCCTAGACAGATAAACACAAAACCTCACACTAAAGGCCTATTTAACTCAGTTCCTCTTATCTGATACATAATGCCCAGCTTTCAGCAAAAAATTATGATGCATACTTAAAGGCAAAAGACACAGTATAAGAGAAAGCAAGCATCACAAACAGATGCAGATATGGCAGAGATTTTGGATTCATCAGATGAGGAATTTGAAATAAATATGATTAATTGGTCGAGGGATCTAACGGAAAAAGTGGATAATATGCAAGAATCTAAGCAGAGAGATGGAAACTCTAAGAATCAAAAGGAAATGCTAGAAATAAAAAACAATCTAATAAAAATAAATGCTTCTGATGCACTCACCAGCAGATTAGACATGGCTGAGGAAATAATTATGGAGTGTGAAGATATGTAAACAAAATTGTCCCAAACCGAATAGTAAAAAGAAAAAGGAGTGAAAAAAATAGAACATAATATTCAAGAACAGTGGAACAATTACAAAAAGTATAACAAATGCATAATAGGAATATCAGACAGGGAAGAAAGAGAAAGAAACAGAAGAAATATTTGAAGTAATAATTAGCTGAGAATATTCCAAAATTAATGACAGACAACTTACCACAGATCCAGGAATCTCAGAAAATACCAAGCATTATAATACCATAGAATCTATAGGTAGGCATATCATATGCAAATTGCAGAAAATCAAAGACAAAGAAAATAGGAGATCATGGAGGGAGGGAGGGACACAGATTATCAATGAATAAGGACAAGAATTACACTGGATTTCTCTTTAGAAGCCATGAAAGCAAGAAGAGAGTGGGGTGAAATATATAAAGTATTGAAAGTAAAAACCACAAAACTAAAATTCTGCATCCAGTAAAAAAATTATTCAAAAGTTAAAAAAAAAAAGAATTTCTCGAACAGAAACTGAAGGAATTTGTTACCAGTAGATCTATTTTACAAGAAATGTTTTTACAGGTTCTTCAGGGAGAAGGAAACTGATATAGGTCAAAACTCTGGGTCTACATAAGGAAAGAAACAGTGTTTAAGAAGGAATAAATGAAGGTAATGTGAAGTCTTTTATTTTTCATATCCTTAATTGATTTAAAAAATAGCTTGTCCTGAGACTTCCCTGGAGGCATAGTGGTTAAGAATCCATCTGCCAATGCAGTGGACATGAATTTGATCCCTGGTCTGGGAAGGTCCCACTTGCCTCAGAGCAGCTAAGCCCCGTGTACCACAACTGCTGAGACTGTGCTCTAGAGCCGCGAGCCAAAACTACTGAAGCCTGCATGCCTAGGGCCCGTGCTCCACAACAAGAGAAGCCACCACAATGAGAGGCCCATGCACCGCAACGAAGAGTAGCCCCACTTGCCACAACTAGAGAAAGCCCATGTGCAGCAACGAAGACACAATGCAGCTAAAAATAAATAATTAAAAAACATTTAAAATAGCTTGTTCAAAATAATAACAGCAACAATTAGGTGATTTTACCCTCTGGATAAGTGTGATGAGTTACAGCAGTGTTATAAGGAATAGGAGGGAGGAACTAGAAATACTCTGTTATAAGGTACCTGCACTACCCATGAAGCAGTGCAGTGTTATTTGAAAGTGGACTTAATTTAGTTGTAAATGCCTACTGAAAACCCCAGGGCAACCACTAATGTTTTTCAAAAGAAGTATAATTAATATCAAGAAAGGAGAAAAAATGGAATTATATAAAATGCTCAATTACAACCAAAGAAGGCAGAAACAGGGAAGACTAAAAAAAGAAAAAAACAAACAAATAAAAAAAGAACAATAACAATGAAAAGAAAACTGTTCCAAAATATGGTAGATATTAAGCTAACTATATAAATAATCAGTTAAAATGTGATTGGTCTGATACACCAATTAAAATATAAAAACTGTAAGAGTGAATATAAAACAAGACACAACTATATGTGATCTACATACAGGAGACTTACTTGAAATATAGTTAAGGGTACAAAAGTAAAGGGAAGGGAAAAGATATAGTATTCTAGTTGACAGAACTAGAACAAAACATTTCACAATTTGTATGGAAACACAAAAGACCCCGAATAGCCAAAGCAATCTTGAGAATGAAAAACGGAGCTGGAGGAATCAGGCCCTTGACTTCAGACTACACTATAAAGCTACAGTAATCAAGACAGTATGGTACTGGCACAAAAACAGAAATATAGATCAATGGAACAGGATAGAAATCCCAGAGATAAACACATGCACATATGGTCAATTTATCTTCGATAAAGGAGGCAAGAATATACAGTGGAGAAAAGACAGCCTCTTCAATAACTGGTGCTGGGAAAACTGGACAGGTACATGTAAAAGTATGAGATTAGAACACCATACACAAAAATAAGCTCAAAATGGATTAAAGACCTAAATATAAGGCCAGAAACCATCAAACTCTTAGAGGAAAACATAGGCAGAACACTCTATGACATAAATCACAGCAAGGTCCTTTTTGACCCACCTGCTAGAGAAATGGAAATAAAAACAAAAATAAACAAATGGGACCTAATTAAACTTAAAAGCTTTTGTACAGCAAAGGAAACCATAAACAAGACGAAAAGACAACCCTCAGAATGGGAGAAAATATTTGCAAATGAAGCAACTGACAAAGGATTAATCTCCAAAATTTACAAGCAGCTCATGCAGCTCAATAACAAGAAAACAAACAACCCAATCCAAAAATGGGCAGAAGAGCTAAATAGACCTTTCTCCAAAGAAGATATATAGATTGCCAACAAACACATGCAAGAATGCTCAACATCATTAATCATTAGAGAAATGCAAGTCAAAACTACAATGAGATATCATCTTACACCGGTCAGAATGGCCATCATCAAAAAATCTACAAACAATAAATGCTGGAGAGGGTGTGGAGAAAAGGGAACACTCTTGCACTGCTGGTGGGAATGTAAATTGATACAGCCACTATGGAGAACAGTATGGAGGTTCATTAAAAAAACGAAAAATAGAACTACCATACGACCCAGCAATCCCACTACTGGGCATATACGCTAAGAAAACCATAATTCAAAAAGAGCCATGTACCAAAATGTTCATTGCAGCTGTATTTACAATAGCCAGGAGATGGAAGCAACCTAAGTGTCCATCATAGGATGAATGGATAAAGAAGTTGTGGCACATATATACAATGGAGTATTACTTAGCCATAAAAAGAAACAAAATTGAGTTATTTGTGGTGAGGTGGATGGACCTAGAGTCTGTCATACAGAGTGAAGTAAGTCAGAAAGAGAAAAACAAACACCATATGCTAACACATATATATACGGAATCTAAGAAGAAAAAGAAAAAAAAAAAGGTCATGAAGAACCTAGGGGTAAGACGGGAATAAAGACACAGACCTACTAGAGAATAGACTTGAGGATACGGGGAGGGGGAAGGGTAAGCTGTGATAAAATGAGAGAGTGGCATGGACATATATACACTACCAAACATAAAATAGATAGCTAGTGGGAAGCAGCAGCATAGCACAGGGAGATCAGCTTGGTGCTTTGTGACCACCTAGAGGAGGGGGTTAGGGAGGGTGAGAGGGAGGGAGACGCAAGAGGGAAGAGATATGGGAATATATGTATATGTATAACTGATTCACTTTGTTATAAAGCAGAAACCAACACACAATTGTAAAGCAATTATACTCCAATAAAGACGTTAAAACATATTAATTTAAGACAAAGCAAATTTCAGAGCAAAGAAAACAATGAGGGTTAAAGAGGAACACTATATATGAAGGAGTGAATTCTATAAGAAGACATAACACTTCTTCATGTGTTTTCACTTTACAATAGAGCATCAAAGTATGTGGGACAGGGCTTCCCTGGTGGCGCAGTCTTTGAGAGTCTGCCTGCCGATGCAGGGGACACGGGTTCGTGCCCTGGTTCGGGAGGATCCCACATGCCACGGAGCAGCTGGGCCCATGAGCCATGGCTGCTGTGCCTGCACGTCCAGAGCCTGTGCTCCACAACGGGAGAGGCCATTACAGTGAGAGGCTCGCAGACTGCAAAAGTAAATAAAAAAATAAAAAGATAAAAAATGTGGGACAGAACCTGATAGAACTGCAAGGAGAAATAGACAACTCCACATATTTAGAGAATTTGACACTTTTCTACCAGTAATTTTCAGCCTCAGTAATCAGAAAATAAGTAAGAATATAGTTGAACTAAATAGCCTGATCCATCAGCTTGATATAATTGGCATCTATCAACCACTTCATCCAACAACACAACAATACACATTCTTCACAAACTTACATGGAACATTAATCAAGATAGAACATATTCTGTTCCTGGGCTTTGCTATATTGGGAGGTTTTTGGTTACTCTTTCAATCTCCTCAATCATTATTGGCCTGTTCAAATTTTCTATTTCTTCATGATTCAGTATTGATAGGTTCTATATTTCTAGCAATTTATCCATTTATTCTAGGTTATTCAATTTTGGGGTGTATAATTGTTCATAGTAGTCTCTTATGGACCTTTGTATTTCTGCCAGATCAGGTGTAGTGTCTCCTCTTTCATTTCTAATTTTGAGTCTTCTCTCTTTTTTTCTTAGTCTAGCTAAGAGTTTGCCAATTTTATATATCTTTTCAAAAACAAACAAAAAAGCAGCTCTGTTTTGTTGATAATTTTTCTGGATCTCTATTTTACTTATTTGTGCTCTAATCTTTGCTATTACCTTCTTTCTGCTAACTTTGGGGCTAGTTTGTTCTTCCTTTTCTTATTACTTGAGGTGAAGATTTAGGTTATTTAATTGTGATATTTCCTTTTTCTTAATGTTTTTCACTATAAATTTTTCTTAGTCATGCTTTTTGCTGCATCCCATAAGTTTTGATATATTGTGTTTACATTTTTGTTTGTTTCAAGATATGTTTAAATTTCTTTTGACCCAGTGGCTTTTCAAGAATATGTTGTTTAATTCCCACACATTTTTGAATTTCCTGTTTTCCTCCTGTTATTGAAATTTAGTTTCCTACAGTTGTGGTCAGAAAAGATAATTGGTATTATGTCAATCTTCTTACATATGCTAAGTCTTGTTTTGTGGCTTAACATATGATCTACCCTGGAGAATATCCTGTCTGCACATGGGAGAAGTGTGTATTCTGCTACTGCTGGGTGGAATGTTCTGTGTATGTTTTAGGTTCATTTGGTCTAAGGTATAGTTGAAGTCCAGTGTGTCTGTATTTTTGTGTGTTTCTTCTTTTGGGTCTGTTGGTATTTGTTTTATATATATATATATATTATTTTTTTTTGTGGTATGCGGGCCTCTCACTGTTGTGGCCTCTCCCTTTTGACTCACCCAAATACCAGGTCACCAAGAATTCCAACAGCAAGCCTGTCAATGGATACCATCTGACCCCCCACCCAGAATTTGTGACAGGCTGCTGAAGCTAGTCTGTAAAGACTGGAAGAGATGTCTACACTCTCAAAATTCACAGGCACCAATGTAAGGCCACAGGATCATAAATGATCAAAGAAAAATAATACCACTGAAGGAAACTAATAAAATTTCAATAACTGAACCTAAAGAAATGGAGATCTATGAACTGTCTAAGGAAGAATTCAGAATAATCCTCTTAAAGAATTAAGTGAACTACAATAAACCCAGATAGATAAGTAAATGAAATTAGGAAAAAAATGCATGAACAAAATGAGAGATAAACAAAGTAATAGGAATTTTTTTAAAAGCAGAAATCCTAGAGTTGAATGACTGAAATGTAGAATTCAAAAGAGAGCAACAGAATCAACCAAGCAGGAGAAAGATTTAATGAACTAGAAGACAGGTCAGTTGAATTCATCCAGTCAGAGGAGCAAAAGGAAAAAAGAATGAAAAAGAAAGTGAAAAATAATTAAATGAAATGTAAGATAACATTAAAAGAAACAATTTACACATTATTGAAGTCTCAGAAAGAGTAGAAGTAGAAAGCTTATTTTAAGAAGTAATGACTGAGAATTTCTCAAATCTGGGGAGATATTTAGACATCTAAGTTCATAGATCTAATAGGTAATCCCAAAGTTCCAACATTTCAAAACGATCTTCTCCAAGACACATTATAATAAAATTGTCTAAAATCAAACACAGAAAATTTCAAAAGTAGGAAGAGAAAAAAATTCTCACAAATAAATAAAACCCCATAAGATGAACAGCAGATTTCTCAGCAGAAACCTTGCAGGTCAGGAGAGAGTGGGGTGATATATTCAAAGTGCTGAAAGAGTTTGGTGCCAACCAAGAATAGTTTACCCAGCAAAGTTGCCTTTCAGTAATGAATGAATGAATGAATGAGAGATAAATATTTACCAAACAACAAAAGCTGAGGGAGCTCATCACCACTAGACCTGTTTTACAAGAAATGCTGAAAGGAGTTCTTAAGCTAAAATGAAAAATATTAGTAACAAGAAAACATGCTGGTAAAAGTTGGAAGATAGTCAAATTCAGAATGTTCTAATATTGTAAGGTGGTGGTGTGTTAATCACTTTAGTGTAAAGGCTTTAAGGACAAAAGTATTAAAAATAACTATAGCTATAATAATTTGTTAATGGATATACAAATAAAAGAGATAAATTATATCAAAAATAAATTATGGGGTGGGTATAAAGGAAACATCCTGTATGTATCAAAGTTAAGTTATAGCATAAAACAGACCATTATATCTATAAGATGTTTTATGTAAGTGGCATTAACTACAAAGAAAAAGCCTGCAGTAGATATGCAAATGATAAAGAAAGAAATATCAATAGGGAAAATCATCAACCCACAAAGAAAGACAGCAAAAGATGAAGGAAAGGACAAGAACTACAAAACATCCAGAAAAAAAACAGATGATATTAGTACACTCTCACCTGTTGATAACTGCTTTAAGTATAAATTTATTGATTCTTTTAATCAAAAGGCATAGAGTGATTGAATGGTTGAAAATAATACCCAACTATATACTGCCTACAAGAGACTCACTTCACCTTTAGGGACACTCATAGGCTCAAGGTGAAGAGATGGAAAAAAATATTCCAGGAAAATGGAAAACAATAGAGAGCAGAGGTAACTATATTTATATCAGACAGAATATACTTTAAGTCAAAAACTGTAATAAGAGGGCTTCCCTGGTGGCACAGTGGTTGAGAGTCCGCTTGCTGATGCAGGGGACACGGGTTCGTGTCCCGGTCCGGGAAGATCCCACATGCCACAGAGCGGCTGGGCCTGTGAGCCATGGCCGCTGAGCCTGGGCGTCTGGAGCCTGTGCTCTGCAATGGGAGAGGCCACAACAGTGAGAGGCCTGCATACCGTAAAAAAAAAAACACAAAAAAACATTGGGCCCCTGGGTTTATGAATCCCTCCTAGAACCTGGGTTTGTGAGCATTGATTGGTAGCCTAGGGTAACAGGAGGACTTCAGAGCTGTAAAATCCCTGTACTGGGATCTGCTAGGAACCTGGGTTTTCAGGAGTCTACTAGGAACCTGGTGTCATGAGAGTTGGTTAGCACTGAGGTGGGCTAAGAGTCTTGGGCCACTGGAGCTGAGTAGGGACAGCGAGCTGGCGGTCACTGGAGTGGATTTGGGGACTGGATTTGCAAGAGACTTCTAGGAGACTGGAGCCAAGGAAGCTGCCTAGAGCCATGGAAGAACTCCTTGGTATTTACCTTATTTGAAAATGTGTGGCCATACAAAATTCTGTACACAAATGTTTATAGCAGCTTTATTCCTAATTGCTTACATTTGGAGCAACCAAGTTTCCTTCAATAGACAAACTGATAAATAAGCCATGGTACAATCATAACATGGGATGTTATTCAGTAACAAAAAGAAATAATCTATCAATACCTTAAAAGCCCTAGGGTAACCTGAAATGCATGTTACTAAGTGAAATAAGTCAATATTAAAAGACTACAAGATGTATGATTCCAACTCTATGACATTCTAGAAAAGGCAAAATAATGGAGGCAGTAAAATGTTCAGTGATTTCCAGGGATAGGGAAATGTGTAAGATTGATGAATAGATAGAATACAGGAGAATTTTAAGGTGGAGAAGTTATTCTATATGTTACTGTTATGATGGATACATGATATTATATATTTATCAAAACCAATAGAACTGTACAACACAAAAAGTATATGCAAACTATGGACTTCCATTAATAATAATGGTGGTGTGATGAATTGGGAGATTGGGGTTGACAAATGTACACTAATATGTATAAAATGGATAAATAATAAGGACCTGCTGTATAAAAAAATAAATAAAATAAATTTCAAAAATTAAAAAAATAATGTATCAATATCATTTCATCAAATGTAACAAATGTATTAATGTAAGATGTAATAATAGTGAAACTGTGGGGGTGGGGAAGAGAAGGAGTATAAAGAAATTCTTTGTATTCTCTGCTCAATTTGTTTGTAAATCCAAAACTGCTTTGAAAAATAATATCTATTAATTTTAAGTATGAAAGCAAATATATCAAAACAATCTTGAAAAAGAACAAAGCTGGCGGTCTCACAGTTCCTGATTTCAAAAGTTATTACAGAGCTACAGTAATTAAAATAGTGTGGTACTGGCATATAGATATACATATATACCAATGGAAAAAAATAGAGAGCCCAGAAATAAAACCACACATTTATAGTCATTTAATTTTGACAGGCATGCTAAGACCATTCAATGGGAAAATTAGTCTTTTCAACAAATGGTCCTAGGAAGACTATATATGCACATGCAAAAGAATGAAGTTGGGCCTTGTCATACACCATACACAAAAATTAACTCAAAAAGCATCAACATCTTAATGGTAGAGTTAAAACTATGAAAACTCTTAGAATAAAGAACAAAGGAAAACTTTGTGACACTGGATTTGTCAATGATTTTTTGGTTATGACTCCAAAAGCACTGGTAACAGAATAAAAAAATAGATAAATTGGACTATATCAAAAATTTAAACTTCTGTACATCAAAGGACACAATCAACAGAATGAAAAAGTAACCTATGAAATGTAAAAAAATATTTGCAAGACATATATCTGATAAGGTATTAATATCAAGAATATGTAAAGAACCCCTATAATGCAACAACAAAAAAATCAAACTCAATTTTTTTTAAAAAAGTGAGCAAAGTGATTAAATAGACTTTCTCCAAAGAAGATATACAAACAGCCAATAAGCAAATGAAAAAGTGTTCAACATCACTAATCATTAGGGAAATGCAAGTCAAAACCACAATTAGATACCATCACACATCCATTAAGATAGTTACTATCAAAAAGAAAAAGGGAAAATAAAAAGTTTTGGTGAGGATGTGAAGAAATTGGAACTCTTGTACACTGTTGGTGGGAATGTAAATTGGTGCAGCTGCTATGGAAGATAATATGATGGTTCTTGAAAAAATTAAAAATAGAATTACTATATTATCCAGCAGTTTTACTTCTGGGTATATATCCAGAAGAAAGAATTGAAAGTATGGTCTTAAAGAGATTTTTATACAACAATGTTCATAGCATTCACAATAGTCAAAAGATGGAAGTACATCAATGGATGAATAGATAAGCAAAATGTGGCATATCCATACAATGGAATATTATTTAACCTTAAAAAATCAAGGATTTTCTGACACATTACAACATGGATAAACCTTGAGTACGTTATGCTAAATAAAATAAGTTAGATACAAAAAGACAAATACTGTAGTATTCCATTTATATGAGGTCCCTAGAGTAGTCAAATTCATAGAGACAGAAAATAGAATGGTGGTTGCCAGGCGCTAGGGTTTAGGAGGAGGAGTGAGGAGTTGATGTTTAATGAATACAGAGTTTTAGTGTTATAAAATGAAAAGCATTCTGGAAATGGGTGGGAGTGATAGGTGCACAATAATGTGAATTTACTTAACACCACTGAACTGTGGACTTAAAAATGATTAAGACGGTAAGGTTTATGTGATGTGTTTTTTTACATAAGCAAATAAATAAAAGGCAAATAAAGACTCAATCAAACAGAAGTAAAGAATTTATTGTCATTAGACCTGCATTACATGAGATACCAAAAGAATTTCTTTAAATAAGAGGGAAATAATACTTGATGGAATTTGGGCCGAGACAAAGGAACAAAGAATGCTGGAAATGGTGAATATGTGGGTAACTATTAAAAAAACTTCTTTCTCACTTTAAAATCTTTTAAAACAATATTTGACTTTTACAGCAAAAATACATTGCAGAACTTATACTGTATGCAGAAGTAACATGAGTGAAAATGGCATGAAGAATAAATGGAGTGAAATGAAATTATATTGTTGAAAGAGTCTTAGACTAAAGGTGAAGTAGCCCAATATTATTTGAAGTTGGTAGTGATGAGTAAAGTGGTATATTGTAATCCTAGTTCAAGGACTGAAAAAAAGATATGACTAATAAGCTATAGCAGAGATTAAACGGGATCATAAAAATAACTGTTCAAAAGAAGGCAGGAAAAGATGAAAAAGAACAAAGTATATATTGGACAAATAAAAAACAAATTCAACTAGTTTGATAATTTACATTGAATGTAAGTGGGTGACAATTCCAAAAATAACAGATATTTTCAGATTGGATAAAAAAAGCAAATCACATGTGTTTTCTATAAGAAATCCACTTTAAATAGCGTCAATAGATTAAAAGTAAAAGGATGAAAAATATACACCATGAAAGCACCAATCAAAAGAAAGCTGGAGTGGATATCCTAATTTCAGAAACAGGTTTCAGAGCAAGAAAGGAGGGTGGGAGGGAGGGAGACGCAAGAGGGAAGAGATATGGGAACATATGTATATGTATAACTGATTCACTTTGTTATAAAGCAGAAACTAACACACCATTGTAAAGCAATTATACGCCAATAAAGATGTTTAAAAAAAGAAAGGTATATTATCATGGATAAAGAGGGATATGTCAAAATTATAACAGGAATCAATTCATCAAGACAGCATAATTCTTAATTCACCCTAAATTTGTTTAAGTCTTCAGAAGACAAAAGGCATGAAGCAAAAAGCTAATAGAACTCAAAGGAAATGCAGACAAGTTCAAAATTTTAGTTGGGGATTTTAGCACTCCTGTCTCAGTAACTGATAGAATAAGTAGATGGAAAATCAGTAGCGATTTAGAAAGCTTGAATAACACACTCAACCAACTTGAACTAGTAGTTATTTATAGAATAAACCACTCAACAGCAGCAGAACATGCATTCTTTTCAAGTGCACACAGAGCACTCACCAAAATAAACTATATTCTAGGATATAAAAATTTTCAACAAATCTAATAGAGTTAAAATTATGCAAAGTGTGTTCTCTGAACACACCAAAATTAAACTAGACACGAGTAAAAGAAAAATATCTGAAAAACCCTCAAATATTCAGAAATTAAATAATATACTTCTAAATAAATTATAGAATAAAAGAAAACAACCACAAGGGAACTGAATAAAGTGAAAGTACAACATATTGAAATCTGTGAGATTCAGCCAAAGTAGTGCTTAGAAGGAAGCATAAAGATTAAATGTTTATATTAGAAAACAAAAGAAGCCTCATATCAATGCTCTAGGCTCCCACCTTAAGAACCTTCAGAAAGAATTACAAATTCAACCCAAATTGAGCAGATAAAAGGAAATAATAAATGTAAGAGCCAAAACCAATAATATAAAGAATACAGAAACAATAGAGAAAAATTGATAAAACCAAAAGCTGGTTCTTTGAAAAGGTCAATAATATTTCTAAAGCTCTAGCAAGACTGGTGAGATTTTTTTTTGGCATACACATGAATTACCTATATTGAGAAAGGAAGAAAATACATCAATACAGATTGTACAAATGTTAAAAGGATAAGTGAATATGCTAATAAATTTATCAACTTATATGAAATGCACAAATTCCTTTAAAGATATAAATTACCAAAACTCACTCAGGAAAAAAAAAAGATAACTTGATAGTCCTATACCTATTAACTAGATTGAATTAATAGGTTAAAGAATTTAATTAACAGCTATACTCTGATTAATTATACTAAATATTTAAGGAAGAACTAAAATTCTACTTTAACCCTTTCAGAAAATACAGAAGGAAGGAACACTTCTGAACTCATTTTATGGGATCAGCATTGTCCTGTTATCAAAACAAAAGTGATTAGATGTAAGGAAAACTACAGAGCAATATTCTATATAAATATAGATGCAACAAGTGCCTAACAATATATTAGCAAATCAAATCTAGAAATAAATACAATCATATTACATGTCACGATCAAGGGATTGTCCCATGAATGAAAGGTTGATTGAGCATTTGAAATTCAATCAATGTAACATTATATTAACAGAATAAGGAGGAAAATCTTATGATTATATCAATAGAAATTTTCCAAAAACATTTGACAAAAGTCAATGCACAGCTATGATAAAATTCTCAACAAACTAGGAAAAGAAGGGAACTTTATCAATCTGATTGAGGGTATATATGAAAATACTATAGTTAATATCCTACTTAATGATGACAGGCTGAATTCTCCCACTTTAAGATTAGAAACAAGGCAAAGATATGTATTCTCGTCACTTCTATTCAATTGTCTTAGCCATTACTATAGTAGAAAGCAAAAAAAAAAAAAAAGGCATACATTTCAGAAGGGAAGAAGTAAGATTGGCCTTATTCATAAACAACATGTTTGTCAATATAGAAAATTCTAAGTAAAATTTTAAAAATTCTTTACTATAACATGGATTTGAAAAGATTGGGGACACAAAGTTAATATATAAATTGTATTTTGACAAACTTGCAATAAACAGTTTTTAAAATTAAAAATTAAAAACTGCCCTTTCAGTATCACCAAAAATGTGAAATATTTAACAATATTTATGCAAAATACATACATTGTAAACTACAAAATATTGGTGAGAGAAATCAAATGAAGAGGTAGAGTATGTTCATTAATCAGAAGGTTCAATATTATTTATTTTTTAAATTAATTTTTATTGGTTTACAATGTTGCTTTACAATGTTGCATTAGTTTCTACTTTACAGCAAAATGAATCAGCTATACATATACATATATCCCCTCTTTTTAAGATTTTCTTCCCATTTATGTCACCACAGTGCATTAAGTAGAGTTCCCCATGCTATACAGTAGGTTCTCATTCATTGTTTATTTTATACATAATATCAATTCAATATTGTTTAAATATCAGTATTCCCAGGAATGCAAGGCTGGTTCAATATAAGAAAACCAATCAACATAATAAACCAAATAATGGATTTAAGGGAAAAAGCATGTGATAATCTCAACTGATGCAGAAAAAGCATTTGAAAACAATCCAACACTTTTCTTGACAAAAATAATCAGAAAACTAGGAATAGAAGGGAAACTCCTCAACATGATAAAGGGTATTTATGGAAACCCACAGCTAACACCATATTCAAGGTGAAAGATTGAGATCTTTCCTCTAAGATCAAGAATAAAATAAGGATGCCTGCTTTCACCAGATCTATTCAACACAGTACTGGAATTTTCAGCCATAGCACTTAAACAAGAAAAAGAAATAAAAGACACCCAAATTGGAAAGGAAGAAATAAAACTATTTCTATTTGAAGATGAAATAATATTATCTATAGATAGTCCCAAAGAATCCACAAAAAATTACTAGAGCTAATAAAAAAGTTCAGCAAAGTTTCAGGGTATAAGATCAACATGGAAAAATTAGTTGTATTTTTATATACCACAAATGAATAATCTGAAAAGGAAATTAAGAAAATAATTCAATGAACAATAGTACCCAAAAGAATAAAATACCTAGGAATAAATTTAACAAAAGAGGTGATAAATTTGTATGCTGAAAACTACAAAGTATTCTTGAAAGAAATTATAGAAAACCAAAATAAATGGAAAGATATCATTTGTTCATTGATTGGAAGATGTAATAGGGTTAGGATGTTAATACTACTCAAAGTGAACTATGGATCCAGTGCAATACATATTAACATTTCAATAGCATTTTTAAACAGAAAATTGAAAAAATGCTTTAAATTCATGTGGCATTGCAATGAGCTCTGAATAGTCAAAAATAATACTGAAAAAGAATAAAGAAAATTAAAGGGAGGAATGATCAAGATGACAGAGTAGGGAGACCCTGAGCTCACCTTCTCCCACATGCACCACAAAATTACAACTATTTATAGAGCAACTATTGAGGAGAAAGACCAGAAAACTAGCAGAAAAGATTTTCTACAACTAAAGATATAGAGAAGCAATCAAAAGAAGGGTAGGAGAGGCAGAGTTGCAATATAGTCAGGATCCATACCCCTGGGTGGATGACCCACAAGCAGGAGGATAATTACTATTGCAAAGGTTCTCCTCAAGGAGTGAGAGGTCCAAGCCCCACACTGGGCTCCCCTACCCAGAGGTGCTTCACTGAGAAGACAGACTCCCAATGTTTGGCTTTAAGGTCAGTGGGGCTTAATTTGGGGGAGATGAAAAGGGCTGTCAAAATGGACTCACTCTTAATGGGTGCACATAAAACTTACACACTCCAGAGCCCAGGACAGAAGCAGTAATTTGAAAGAAGCCTGGGTCAGACCCACCAGCTGATCTTGGAGAGCCTTCTGGACAGCCCGGAGGCAACTGGAGCATACCTGAAGGACATAGACACCGGCGGCAGCTATTTTTGGGTGCTCATTCTACCATGTAGTCACTGGTGCTGCCAAGTACCATTTTCGAATGATCTCCCTAGCTTATTAACATTGGTATCTGGCCTCACCTATCAGCCTGTCAGCATCAGTACAGGAACCCATCAGGTGAAGCAATTATTTGGACAGAGACACAGCTCCACCCAACAACAGGCCTGCTGCCTTAAGACCCCTTGAACTCACAGGGTCTGACTCTGTCCACCTGAGGGTCCAGGATATGGCCCTGCACACCAGTGCACCAGCATTAGCCCTGGGACCCCAAGGGCCCTGCAGCCAGAGACCCTAGGACCTGGCTGTGGCTACAAGTGGATCAGCATAAGTCCAGGACAGGAGGGCAGGCACCACCCCTAAGACCCCTTGGATCCAACCCCACCCACGAGTGGGTACCAAAATCAGGACCACTAGGGCCCTGAAACCAGAGACCAAAGAACTCAGCTCTGCCCACTAGTGAGCCAGCACTAGCCCCAGGATGTTCTGGATCTCAACCTCCCACCAACCAGCAGGCCCACTCCAGCTCTGGGACCCCTGGGTCCTGCAGCCAGAGACACCAGGATCAGGTTTCACACACCAGTGGGATGGAACTATCTCCAGGACATGGCCTCACCCACCAATGGTCAGGAACCAGCCCCAGGATCCCCTGGACCCCAGCCCAGTCCACCAGCAGGCAGACACAAGCCCCAGGACTACCAAAACCCCACAGCCAGCCATGTCATGATGCAGCCCACCCATCAGCAAGCAGGCACTAGCATTAGGACACCAAGGGCCCTGTAGCCAGACCCCAGGATCTGGTTCCACCAACCAGGAAGCCAGCACTAACCTTGGGACACCCTGGGCCATGACTCCACCTACAGGCAGGCAATGCCAGCACCAAGATACCTTGGACTCATCAGCCAGCTGCCCTAGAATTCAGGCTCATGCACCAGCATGCCAGCACCAACTTTGGGACAGCCTGGAGCCTGCAGCCAAAATGTCAGGAACCGGTCCCAGCCATCAGTAAGCTGAAACTAGATTCAGGAAGACTGGCCCCAAACCACCCACTCCAGAATACTTTTTCAACCCTCAGTGTGCCAGCAATAGTCCCAAGACCCCATGGAGCTCTGCAGCCAGCTGCATCATAACACAGCCCTGCCAACAAGTGGCTGGCAGCCTTGGCACAAGGCATGGTCTGTTAACCAATTGGACCAGGGGCCAGACACTCCTAACAGGCCACCCACAATAGTCAGCCAAGCACAGCAGTAGGACCCACACAGCCCACATAGGGGGCAGCCCTAAAGCATATTGATCTGGTGGTCAGAGGGGACTGTGCTGCTGACTCAGGAAAACTGCTACAAAAAACCACCTTCACAAAGTCAGGAAACTTAACAAATCTACCAAACACATAAATATAAAAACAGAAAATTAGGCAAAATGAGATGGCAGAGGAATATGTTCCAAACAAAGGAACAAGATAAAACCCCAGAAGAAAAAGTGAAGTGGAGATAGCCAGGCTACTTGATAAAGAGTTCAAGGTAATGATCATAAAGATGATCAATGAACTCAGGAGAAGAATGGATGAACAGAATGAGAAGTTAGAAATTTTAAACAAAGAGTTAGAAAATATAAAAAGAACCAAATGGAGATGAAGAATACAATAACTGAAATAAAAAATACACTAGAAAGAATCAATGGTAGATTAGATTATATAGAGGAACTGATCAGCAAGCTGGAAGACAGAGTAGTGGAAATCACTGAAGATGAACAACAACAACAAAAGAATAAAAAGAAATGAGAACAGTTTAAGAGAATTCTGAGACAATGTCAAGTGCACTAGCATACATATTGTAGGGGTTGCAGGGAGAGGAGAGAGAGAGAAAGGTGCAAAGAACATATCTGAAGACATCATAGCTGAAAAATTCCTTAACCTGGGAAAGGAAACAGGCATCCAGGTCAAGGAAATATAGAGATTCCAAAACAGGATCAACCCAAAGAGGAACACACCAAGGCACATTGTAATTCAAATGGCAAAAATTAAAGATAAGAAAAGAATATTAAATGCAGCAAGGGAAAAACAACAAGTTATGTATAAGGTAATTCCCATAAGTCTATCAGCTGACTTTTCAGCAGAAATTCTGTATACCAGAAGGGAGTGGCATGATATACTTAAAGTGATGAAAGGGAAAAGACTACAACTAAGAATATTCTATCCAGTAGGGCTTTCATTTGAATTTGATGGAGAAAACAAAGTTTTACAGACAAGCAAAAGCTAAAAGAGTTCAGCACCACCAAAACAACTTTGTTAAAAGGACTTCCTTAAGTGAAAAACAAAAGGCCAGAACTAGAAATATGAAAATTATGAAAAAAATCTTGGGAATTCCCTGGCAGTCCAGTGGTCAGGGCTCCATGCTTCCACTGCAGGGGGCATGTGTTCAATCCCTGGTCATGGAACTAAGATCCTGAAAGCTGTGCTGCATGGCCAAAAAGAAAAAAGGAAAAAAAAAAAAGAAAAAATCTTATTGGTAAAAGCAAATATAGAGTAAAGATAAAATTAGCCATGAAGGGCTTCCCTGGTGGCACAGTGGTTGAGAGTCTGCCTGCCGATGCAGGGGACACGGGTTCATGCCCTGGTCCAGGAAGATCCCACATGCCGTGGAGCAGCTGGGCCCGTGAGCCATGGCCGCTGAGCCTGTGCATCCAGAGCCTGTGCTCCGCAACGGGAGAGGCCACAACAGTGAGAGGCTCACGTACCACAAAAAAAAAAAAAAGAGAGAGAGATGCTAAAAATATGTCACAGATGAAGGAGCAAAGTAAAAACCTACAAGATCAAATAAATGAAGAGGAAATAGGCAACACCTGAAAAATAATTCAGAGAAATGATGGTAAAGATGATCCAGAATCTCAGAAATAGAATGGAGGCACAGATTGAGAAAATACAAGAAATGTTTAATAAAGATCTAGAAGAGCTAAAGAACAAACAAAAAGAGATGAACAGCACAATAACTGAAATGAACAATACAATAGAAGGAATCAATAACAGAATAACAGAGGCAGAAGAACTAATAAGTGAGCTGGAAGACAAAATGGTGGAAATAACTGCTGAGGAGGAGAATAAAGAAAAAAGAATGAAAAGAATTGAAGACAATCTTAGAGACCTGTGGGATAACACTAAACACACCAACATTCTAATTATAAGGGTCCAAGAAGAAGAAGAGAAAAAGTAAGGGTCTAAGAAAATATTTGAAGAGATTATAGTGGAAAACTTCCTTAACATGGGAAAGAAAATAATCACCCAAGTCCAGGAAGCACAGACAGTCCCATACAGGATAAACCCTAGGAGAAATACATCAAGACACACATTAATCAAACTAACAAAAATTAAATTCAAGAAAAAAATATTAAAAGCAGAAGGGAAAAAAAAATAACATACAAAGGAATCCCCATAAGGTTATCAGCTGATTTTTCAGTGGCAACTCTGCAGGTCAGAAGGGAGTGGCAGGATATACTTAAAGTGATGAAAAAGAAAAACCTACAACCAAGATTACTCTACCCAGCAAGGATCTTATTCAGATTCAACAGAGAAATCAAAAGCTTTTTAGACAAGCAAAAGCTAAGAGAATTCAGTACCACCAAACCAGCTTTACAACAAATGATAAAGAAACTTCTCTAGGTGGAAACTCAAGAGGAGAAAAAGACCCACAAAAACAAACCCAACACAATTAAGAAAATGGTAATAGGAACATACATATTGATAATAACCTTGAATGTAAATAGATTAAATGCCACAACCAAAAGACACAGACTGGCTGAATGGATACAAAAACAAGACTCATATATATGCAGTCTACAAGAGGCCCACTTCAGACCTAGGGACACATACGGACTGAAAGTGAAGGGATGGAAAAAGATATTCCATGCAAATGGAAATCAAAAGAAAGCAGGAGTAGCAATACTCTTATCAGATAAAATATACTTTAAAATAAAGACTGTTACAAGAGATAAGGAAGGACACTACATAATGATGAATAGATCAATCCAAGAAGGTACAACAATTATAAATGTTTATGAACCGAACATAGGAGCACCTCAATACATAAGGCAAATGTTAACAACCAGGAAAGGGGAAACTGACAGTAACACAATAATAATAGGGGACTTTATCACCCTACTTACACCAATGGACAGATCATATCATCCAGACAGAAAATAAATAAGGAAACACAAGCTGTAAATGACACAATAGACCAGACAGATTCAATTGGTATTTATAGAATATTCCACCTGAACGTGGCAGAATACATTTTCTTCTCAAGTGTACATGGGACATTCTCCAGGATAGATGACATCTTGGGTCACAAATCAAGCCTTGGTAAACTTAAGAAAATTGAAATTTTATCAAGTATCTTTTCTGACCACAATGCTATGAGATTGGAAATTAATTACAGGAAAAAACTGTAAAAAACACGAATACATGGAGGTTAAACAGTGTGCTACTAAATAACCAAGAGATCACTGAAGAAATCAAAGAAGAAATTAAAAAGTACATAGAAAAAAATGACAATGAAAACACAATGACCTAAAACCTATGGGATGCAGCAAAAGCAGTTCTAAGAGGGAAATTTATAGCAATTCATTCTCACCTCAAGAAACAAGAAAAATCTCAAACAAACAATCTAAACCTACACCTAAAGCGACTTGAGAAAGAAGAGCAAAGAATACCCAAAATCAGTAGAAGAAAAGAAATCATAAAGAGCAGAGCAGAAATAAATGAAAAAGAAAAGAAGGAAACAATAGCAAAGATCAATAAAAATAAAAGCTGGTTCTTTGAGAAGATAAAGAAAATTGATAAACCCTTAGCAAGGCTCATCAAGAAACACAAAGGGAGAGAACACAAATCAACAAAGTGAGAAATCAAAACTGACACCACAGAAATACAAAGGATCATAAGAGACTACCACAAACATCTATAGGCCAATAAAATGGACAACCACAAAGAAATGGACAAATTCTTGGAAAGGTACAACTTTCCAAGACTGAACCAGGAAGATTTAGAAAATATAAACAGACCTATCACAAGTAATGAAATTGAAACTGTATTTAAAACTCTTCTAACAAACAAAAGTCTAGGACCAGATGGCTTCACAGGCAAATTCTATCAAACATTTAGAGAAGAGCTAACACCGATACTTCTCAAATTCTTCAAAAAATTTGCAGAGAGAGGAACACTCCCAAATTCATTCTACAAAGCAACAATTACCCTGATACCAACACCAGAAAAAGATATTACGAAAAAGAAAATTATAAACCAATAACACTGATGAACATAGATGCAAAAATCCTGAACAAAATATTAGGAAACAGAATCCAACAACATATTAAAAGGATCATACACCATGATCAAGTGGGGTTTATCCCAGGGATGCAAGGATTCTTCAGTATATGCAAATCAATCAATGAGCTACACCACATTAATAAATTAAGGAATAAAAACCGTATGATCATCTCAATAGATTCAGAAAAAGCTTTTGACAAAATTCAACACCAATTTATGCTAAAAATTCTCCAGAAAATGGGCATAGAGGGCACCTATCTCAACATAATAAAGGCCATATATGACAAACCTACAGCCAACATTGTTCTCAATGGTGAAAAACTGAAAGCATTTCCACTAAGATCAGGAACAAGACAAGGATGTCCACTCTCACCACTCTTATTCAACATAGTTTTGGAAGTCCTAGCCATGGTAATCAGAGAAGAAAAAGAAATAAATGGAATACAAATTGGAAAAGAAGAAGTAAAACCACCACTGTTTGCAGATGACATGATACTATACATAGAAAATCCTAAAGATGCCACCAGAAAACTACTAGAACTAATCAATGAATTTTGTAAGGTTGCAGGATATTAATTAATGCACAGAAATCTCTGGCATTCCTATACACTAACAACGAAAAATCAGAAAGAAAAATTAAGGAAACAATCCCTTTTACCATCACAACAAAAAATTAAATGCATAGGAATAAACCTACCTAAGGAGACGAAAGATTGTACTCAGAAAACTATAAAACACTGATGAAAGAAGTCAAAGATGACATCAAGAGATGGAGAAATATACCATGTTCTTGGATTGGAAGAATCAGTATTGTGAAAATAATTATACTACCCCAAGCAATCTGCAGATTCAATGCCATCCCTATCAAACTACTGATGGCATTCTTCACAGGATAAGAAGAAAAAATTTTACAATTCGTATGGAAACACATAAGACCCAAATAGCCAAAGCAATCTTGAGAAAGAAAAGCAGGGCTGGAGAAATCAAGCTCCCTGACTTCAAACTATACTACAAAGCTACAGTAATCAAGAGAGTATGGTACTAGCACAAAAACAGAAACATAGATCAATGGTACAGGATAGAAAGCCCAGAGATAAACCCATGCACACATGGGCACCTAATTTGCGACAAAAGAGGCAAGAACATGCAATGGAGTAAAGACAGCCTCTTCAATAAGTGGTGCTGGGAAAACTGGCCAGCTATATGTAAAAGAATGAAATTAGAACACTTCCTAACACCATACACAAAAATAAACTCCAAGTGCATTGTAGACCTAAATGTAACACCAAACACTATAAAACTCTTCAAAAAAAACCTAGGAAAAACACTCTTTGACATAAACCACAGTAAGATTTTTTTTACCCACCTCCTAGAGTAATGAAAATAAAAGCAAAAATAAACAAATGGAACCTAATGGAACTTAAAAGCTTTTGCACAGCAAAGGAAACCATAAATGAGATGAAAAGACAACCCTCAGAATTGCAAATGAAACAATGGACAAAGGATTAATCTCCAAAATATACTCATGGAGCTCAATATCAAAAAAACAAACAATCCAATTAAAAAATGGTGGAAGACCTAAATAGACATTTCACCAAAGAAGACCTACAGATGGCCAAGAGGCACATGAAAAGATGCTCAACATCACTAATTATTGGAGAAAGGCTAATCAAAACTACAGTGAGATAACACCTCACACTGGTCAGAATGGCCATTATCAAAAAATCTACAAACAATAAATGATGGAAAGGGTGTGGTGAAAAGGGAATCCTCCTGCACGGTTGGTGGGAATGTAAATTGATACAACCAATGTGGAGAACAGTGTGGAGGTTCCTTAAAAAACTAAAAATAGAATTACCATATGACCCAGCAATCCCACTACTGAGCATATACCCTGAGAAAACCATAATTCACAAAGAGTCATGTACCACAATGTTCATTGCAGCACTATTTACAATAGCCAGGTCATGGAAGCAACCTAAGTGTCCATCGACAGATGAATGGATAAAGAAGATGTGGTACATATATACAATGGAATATTACTCAGCCATAAAAAGAAACGAAATTGAGTTATTTGTAGTGAGGTGGATGGACCTAGAGTCTGTCATACAGAGTGAAGTAAGTCAGAAAATGAAAAACATATACTGTATACTAAGGCATATATATGGAATCTAAAAAAAAAAAAGGTACTGATGAACCTAGTGACAGAGCAGGAATAAAGACATAGATATAGAGAATAGACTTGAGGACATGGGGGAGGGGAGGGGGAAGCTGGGACGAAGTGAGAGTAACATCAACATATATACACTACAAAATGTAAAATAGCTAGTGGGAATCAGCATCATAGCCCAGGGAGATCAGCTTGGTGTTTTGCGACCACCTAGAGGGGTGGCATAAAGAGGGTAAGAGGGAGGCTGAAGAGGGAGGGAATGTGGGGATATATGTATGCATATGGCTGATTCACTTTGTTGTACAACAGCAATAACACAGTATTGTGAAGCAATTGTACTCCAACAAAGGTCTATTAAAAAAAATGAAATCACAACTAGCCTGTTTTCTGACAACAATGCTTTGAGACTGGAAATCAACTAGAAGAAAAAACTGCAGAAACCACAAACATGTGAAGGCTGAACAGTATGCTACTAAACAATCAATGGATCACTGAAGAAATCAGAGAAGAAATAAAAAAATACCAAGAGAAATTAAAAACAAAAATGCAACAATCCAAAATCTATGGGATTCAGCATGTTAGTTCTAAGAGGGTAGTTTATGGGATTAGATGTCTACTTCAGGAAAAGAGAAAAATCTCTAATAAACAACCTATCTTACATGTAAGGAACTAGAAAAGGAAGAATAAACAAAAACAATATTACTAGAAAGAAATTCATCATAAAGATCAGGGCAGAAATAAATGAAATAGAGACTAAAAAAAAGTAAAAAAGATCAATAAAACTAAGAGCTGGTTCTTTGAAAAGATAAAGTTGATAAAACTCCAGCTAGATGATCAAGAAAAAAAGAGGGCCCAAATCAGTAAAATCAGAAATGAAAAAGGAGAAATTACAACTGATACCACAGAAACACAAAGGATCATAAGAGATTACTGTGAAGAACTATTTGCCAATAAAGTGGACAACCTAATAAAAATGGACAAATTCCTAGAAACTTATGATCTCCCAAGACTGAATCTGGAAGAAGTAGAAAATAAGAACATGCCAATTAACTAGTAATGAAATTGAATCAGTAAAGACAAAACAAACAAAAAAACCCTCTCAACCAAAAAAAAGTCCAGGACCAGGTGGCTTCACAGGTGAATTCCACTAAATATTTAGAGAGGATTTAACATCAATTCTTCTTGAACTCTTCTGAAAAATTGCAGAAAATGGAATGTTTCTTAACTCACTCTATGAGGCCAGCATCAGCCTGTTACCAAAACCAGACAAATATATAATAAAAAATAAAATTACAGGCCAATATCACTGATGAACGTAGATCCAAAAAACCTCAATAAAATATTAACTTACAGAATTCAACAATATATTAACAGCCTCATACACCATGTTCAAGTGGGATTCATCACAACCATGCAAGGATGGTTCAATATCTGCAAATTGATATACCACATCAATAAGTGGAAGAATAAAAATCATATGATCATCTCATCATGTACAGAAAAGGATTCTGACAATATTCAATTTCCATTTATGATAAAAACTCTCAATACAGTAAGCATAAAGGGAACATACCTCAACATAATAAAGGCCATATATGATAAGTCTACAGCTAACATCTTTCTCAACAGTAAAAAGCTGAAAGCATTTCCTCTAAGATAAAGAAGACAAGGATGCCCACTCTCACCACTTTTATGCAACTTAGTTTTCAAAGTCCTAGCCATAACAATCAGACAATAAATAAATAAATTAAAGGAATCCATATTGGGAAGGAAGAAGTAAAACTGTCACTGTTTACAGATGACAAAATACTATACATAGAAAATCCTAAAGACACCATCAACAAACTTCTAGAGCTCATCAATGAATTCAGTAAAGTTGGAGGATACAAAATTAACATAGAGAAATCTGTTGTGTATCTATACAGTATCAACACACCATCAGAAAAAGAAGTTAAGAAAACAATCCCATTTACAATCACATCAAAAAGAATAAAATACCTAAGGATAAATCTAAGGAGGTAAAAGAAATGTACTTTGAAAACTATAAGATGCTGATGAGAGAAATTGAACATGTCACAAAAATATGGAAAGATATACCTTGTTCATGGATTGAAAAATTTAACATTGTTAAAAATGACCATACTACAAGGCAATCTACAGATTAAATGCAATATCTATCAAAATATCAGTGGCATTTTTCATAAAAGTAGAACAAATTTTTCTAAAATTTGTATGGAAACCAAAAGACCCTGAATAGCCAAAGAAAATTTTGATAAAGAAGAACAAAGCTGGAGGTATCATACGCCTGGATTTCAAATTATACTACAAAACTGCAGTATTCAAAACCGTATGGTACTGGCACAAAAACAGACACATAGATCAATGGAACAGAATAGAAATATCAGAAATGAACCCACACTCATATGGTCAATTAATCTATGACAAAAGGAGGTAAGAGTATACAGTGGGGAAAGACAGTCTCTTCAATAAATGATGCTGGGAAAATTGAACAGTTACATTATAAAAACCAAAAATGAAACTGGACTACTCTCTCACACCTAGCACAAAAATCAACTGAAAGATTATAGACTTAAATGTAAGACCTGTAATCATTAAACGTCTAGAAGAAAACATAGGCAGTATGCTCTTTGACATTAGTCTTCATAATAGTTTTTTGGGTATGTCATCTCAGGCATGGGAAGCAAAAGCAAAAATAAACAAATACGACTATATCAGACTGAAAAGTTTTGTACAGCAAAGGAAATTATCAACAAAAAGAAAATGCTACCTACTGAATGGGAGAAGATATTTGTAAATGATATGTTTGATAATGGATTAATATCCAAAATATACATAGAACACAAACAATTCAAAGTAAAAAAAAAAAACCCAATTCAAAATGGGCAGAGGATCTGAACAGACATTTCTCCAAGGAAGACATACAGATGGCCAACAGGCATATGAAAAGGTGCTCAACATCACTAATCATCAGGGAAATGCAAATCAAAACCACAATGAGATATCACCTTACACCTTCAGAATGGCTATTATCAAAAAGAAAACAAATAGCAAGTGTTGGTGAGCATGTTGCTTTGTGGTTACCAGAGGTAGGGGATGGGGGTAGGGAGAATTGGATAAAGGTGGTCAAAAGGTATAAATGTCCATTTTCAAGGTAAATACTAGGGATATAATGTATAACATGATGAATATAATTAACACTGTTGTACATTATATATGAAAGTTGTTAAGAGAATAAGTCCTAAGACTTCTAATCACAAGGAAAAATTTTTTCCATTTCTTTAATTTTGTGTCCTTAAGAGTTGATGTATTTCACTAAACTGTGATAATCACTTCATGATATATGTAAATCAAAACATTATGCTGTACACTTAAAACTTATGCAGTATTATATGTTAATTATAACTCAACAAAGCTGGAAGAAAAAAAATTGAAAGATTCGCTTCTCAATTTCAAAACTCAGTACAAAGCTATGGCAATCAAAAGAGACTGGCATCAGGATAGACATATAGAACAATAGAATCAAATCGGGATTCCAGAAATAAACTCATACATCTTATGGTCAATTGATTTCCAGTGAGAGTGCCCAGGTCATTATAAGGATGAAAGAATAGTCTTTTCAACAATGTTGCTGGGACAACTAGATTTCCACATGCAAAAGAATGAAATTCTATCCCTGTCTCACTCTCTATAAAAATTAAATCTAAAAGGGTCAGAGACCAAAACATAGGAGGGAAAATAATAAAACTTTTAGAAGAAGATATGGGTGAATCTTCATGACCTTGGATTTGACAATAGATTCTTAAGCATGACACCAAAAGCACAAGCAACAAAAGGAAAAATAGATACATTATACTTCATCAAAATTAGAAACTTTTGTACATCAAAAGATCTAATCAAGGAAATGTAAAGGCAACCAACAGAATGAGAGAAAAAAATTGCAAATCATATATATGACAAAACATCTAGTGTTCAGAATATATAAAGCTGAATTCTTATAATTCAACAACAAAATGACAAGATTGTTTTAATGGGCAAAAGATTTGAATAGACATTTCTCCAAAGAATATATGCAAATGTCCAACAAGCACATGAACAAATGTTCAATATAATTCATCACTATGGCAATGCAAATTAAAATCACAGTGAGATACCTCTATATATTCTCTAGAAAGCTAAAAGTGGATAAACAATTTTTAAAAACTGACAATAGTAAGTGCTGCTGAGGATGCCAGTCAATGGGAACTCTCATTGCTAGTGGGAACGAAAAGTGTAGACACTGTGTAGACACTTTGGAAACAATTTTCCAATTTCTTAAAATTTTAAACATATACTTAACATGACTCCAGTATTTCACTTCTAGGTATATACCCAAGAGAACGGCAAACATATATTCACACAAAGACTTGTACTTTAATGTTCATATTATCTTTATTTATACTGTCTACAAAACTGGCAATAATCCAAATGTTCATTAACTGGTGAATGGATAAACAATATTGTGGTACCTCCATACAATGTAACACTACTCAACCACCAAAATGAAGAACTGACTAGACAGACAACAACATGGATGAATCTCAAAATCATTATGCTGAGTGAAAGAAGCCAGACACAAAAGGCTGCATATGATTTTGTTTATATGAGATTCTGGCAAAAGCAAAACTATACTGACAGCAAAAAGATGAGTGGTTGCCAGGAAATGGGAGTGGATTGAATGAAAACAGGCATAAGGGAATATTTGGGGGTGATGGAAATGTTCTATATCACAATTGTGGTGGTGGTTATATGATTGAGTATATTTGTCTACACTTATCAATCTGTACAGTTAAAGTGGCTATATTTTATTGATGTAAATTATTTCTCAATAAAGCTAATTTAAAAAATCATATCCAGAATCTATCCCTTTATTACTATTTCACTGCCACCCTGGGCTCTTGTTCAGACAATTGAATTTGCCTCCTCACTGAAGCCCCCTACTGTCCATTTTCCATACACAGCCAGCAGGTCCTTCAACTCTTGAGAGTAGCCAGATGGGTCTTTGTAAACATACATCAAGTCTCATAATCTCTCCATTTAAATCCCTACAACAGCTTCCTATTTTGCTTAGAAGAAAACCCACACTCTTCTGTGGCCTCTAGGGCCTCTACCCTCCATATGAATGGATAAAGAAGATGTAGTATATATATAAAATTAGACATTACTCAGCCATAGAAAATAATGATATCTTGCCATTTGCAACAACATGGATGGACCTAAAGGATATCATGCTAAGTGAAATAACAAAGAGAAAGGCAAATACCATATGATTTCACTTATATGTGGAATCTAAAAAAACAAATGAACAAACATAACAAAACATAAACAGAGTTATAGATACAGAGAGCAAACAGGTGTTTGCCAGAGGAGATGGTGGTGGGGGAGAAAAGATTAAGTGAGCGGGATTAAGAGGTACAAACTTCCTGTTGCAGAAAAAGAAAAAAAGAAAGAAAAGAAAAAGAGATGTCTACAATCATGGTAGATTTTACCACATCTCTCTTGGTAACTGATGGAACAAGCATAAACATATCTGATAGATTATAAAAGATTTAAACAACATGAGTAAAATTGAGTTACTTGCGTTATAAATGAGACTTAGTCTATCTTTATTTTGGTAAAGATATTTTGGCTTTATTTTGAAAAGCATTTGGCAATGCTTTTCATGATAACCATGTGATAAGAGAATAAATGCAAGTAGTGTGAGTAGAAAGGACGATTTCAGGGAATGAAACAACTCAAGGAGTTTATGGAAGCTGTTTAATACCAAAAGTTATGTTCTTGCTTTAGTCTCTGTTCTATTGAAATCGTACATAAAAAATACCAGTGATGATAGAATTAGATTCAAAATTCTTTTAATGGTTTGAAACATTGGTTGAATGGTTTGAAATTGAATCTGTGAGATGAAAACTTAATTGGTATAAAGGCAAAGTTTTGTATCTTGCATTTTTTAGTGTGAAAACGGTGTAGTATTTAAAAATTGAGAAATAGGGACTTTCCTCGTGGTGCAGTGGTTAAGGATCTACCTGCCAATGCAGGGGACATGAGTTCGAGCCCTGGTCCAGGAAGATCCCACATGCTGTGGAGCAACTAAGCCCTTGGGCCACAACTACTGAATCTATGCTCTAGAGCCCGCGAGCCACAACTACTGAAGCCCGCATGCCTAGAGCCCATGCTCCACAGAAAGAGAAGTCACTGCAATGAGAAAGCCGGGCACCACAACGAAGAGTAACCCCTGCTCGCCGCAACTAGAGAAAGCCCACGCTCAGCAATGAAGACCCAATGCAGCCAAAAATAAATAAGTAAATAAATTTATAAAAATTGAGAAATCACACACACACACACACACACACACACATGCACACACACACAAATGTCTAAGTCAGTGACTTTTTGCTATGTGTACACACATCTAACCAGGTCATAGACTATTTCCAGCACCCTGGAAAGCTCCCTCATGCTTCTCAGTCAACACCCTCCCCAACAGAGGAAACCAATGTTCTGCCTTCTATTATCATTGGTAAGTGTTGCCTGTTCTTGAACATTATATAAATGGAATCATCCATACATGTGTACATATATTTGTATTTATGTATATAATGTATGTATATACATCTATCTACTATCATCTGTCTGTCTATTTATCATTGATCTGTTTATGTATTATGTATGTATTGTATGCATGTGTCTATCTTTCTATTATCTATCTTTCTATATAACATCTATTTATCTATTTATCATCTATCTACTATCTAGTTAGCTAATTAGCTATCATCTATCTGTCTGTCTTATCTGTCTATATCTATCTGTCTATCATCTATCTATCTACCTATCTATCTATTTATCTAAAGGAAACTAGGTCATGCTCATAATAAAATAAACAGCATCACTTTCCAGGAACCGCAGTTACCTGTCACAATAAGCCCAAAGGAAACTTAGTGTTGATGTTGAACTGTAGCTACTTGAAGTGGCTGGCTGAGTGAGTGAGAGCTACTCTTTTTTTTTTTTTTACAAATAACTAGAAAGGCATTCAAGACCTTATTATCAAACTTAGCATTTCTCCCTGGTATAATCAGAAACAGGGTAACAGGCATGAAAAATGCTCTTGCCATGTGATGCAAAGTTATTCAACTCCACATCCAGAACACTCCAAAGCATCTAGCTTCTCCCTAGGTCATGTGTCCCACTCACTGGCAGTGACTGCTTTGGCATTTCTCATGATGTTTTGATGAGGGTCCTATGGCTGAGGTCCCTCAGTGGACACCATTGCCCCTGGGTCTGTCTCAGTGCTTACCAGGCCTTTGTGTCCCAGATATGGTTCCTTTCTAACTCACATCTCCAGGATATAAATTGATGCAGTATTGTGCCCTCAGGCTGCTGGCAGAGCTGCAGAATCTCTCCCTGGACTGGCCTGTACAATCAGGGAGGGCCTGTGTGCTTTTTGATATGGCAGGTGTGAGCCATTGTCATCCCATTGCATAGAGCAGAGTTGTGACCCATCCCAGTTCCCACTCCCTAAGGGGCAGAGCCCAACTGACTTAGGTTTGCCTTTCAAATTTTCCATTTCTAAGGGGTACACACTGCCCCCTAAAACTTCATGATGGCCCTGGGGGGCATATTTTTCTGGCAATCTCTGTGCCCACAGTGCAGGGCACTTCTGGAGCAGAGGAAGGCTGTGAAATCAAAGAGGCTGCTACCCTGATCCATGAACATGAGTTACTTCAGGCAGAAGCTGAGGAAGGTGCCTTCAGACCTGGCAGTAAGTCCCCACTCTGAGTTTGGCCCTGAGTTCAAGGTTAATGACCACCTGGAGAGGTGAGGCCCAGATAGCAGGGCTTCAGCCAGTTAGCCCAAGGTCTGAGCATGTCCTGTTGCAGGTCTGCAGGTGTGAACAGCCAGAAGTCCAAGTGTGCTTTCATGTGTCCTGGCCTTACCCTGCAGGACACATGTGCTGCCCTCCTGAGCTGCCATCTACAGGCCATGACCTGCAGGTTCTGAAAGTGGTCAGCCAGCAACTGGGTCTGGAAACCCACCTAACTGCTGACCATCCTTTATATCCAGTTCTGGTCTGTTCCAAAAGAAAACAACTGTGCAAGTTGTTCTGTTTTTTCCTTTACTCTGAGGAGAGAAGGTGAGGAAAAATTTGTTCTTAGTGAGTAGCACAGAAAAGGAGACTTTATCTTCCAAGACAGTTCCAGATGTTGTTGGGTGGGGTCCTGTCTTCCTCAGCCAGGCAGATCTGGTGCTCCCTGGGTGGGACTTCCAAAAATTGGGGAAACTATAGAGAAGATCAGATGCCAGGTGCTGCAGGGCAGAGTGAGCACATGCTCTCAAGAGTTCACATGACCCCCAGGGCTGCTGAGATGGAGCAGGTCCATGACCAGCCTGAGATCCTCTGCACGGGCAGGCTCACAGGAAGCCAGGGCCCTTGCTCACAGTGAGCTCCATCCTGCCTCAGACATCCCAGAGTCCTGGGCATGCAGGGTGGGTTGGCTGTTAGATGCCTGTTGAACTTCATTTTCAAAACATTTCTGCCCTCCTGTGTTCAGGAGTCTGCATGATTCGCCTTTTTCTAGAAACTTCACAGCCCACCCTCCAATTCTGAATCCTCTGCCTTCAAATACACCCAGAATCTACCCCCTTCTCACACCTCCTTCTCAGCCACTGAGCCCTCACAGTCCCTGTCACACTTCTTTCCTCACCCCCACACAGTCAGACGCAGCCGTTCATCTGCTTACAGCCTTCCAGCAACTTCCAGAGTCCTCACATCAGCCTTTGGCCCACACTTCTACCTCCTGTCCCAGAGCCTCCTTTGCTCCTCAACCATGTGCACATTCCCCTCAGGGCCTTGGCTCTTGCTGTGCCCCCTCCTCATCTCTGTAGAGTTTTGCATGACTCTCCTTCACTGCCCTTGAGACTTTGTTTAAATGTCCTCACTGAGCCATCCCTCTGACCACCTGCCTGACACTGCCAAGCTCCACACCCAGTACTCACCACCTCTTCCTCCACCACACTTAAGGCTGTCTGACAGACACAGCTTACTTTTCTATGTGTGACTGTCATCTTCTATGCTGAAACTCGGTCTATGAGGGTGTCGCTTGCTTTGTTCCCACCATATCAACAGCGCCCAGCACATAATTGACAGTGGATGCTCAATAAATATCTGCTGAATGACTGAAGAAAGGAGGAAAAGAAGGAAGGAACAATAAGGAGGGTCAGTGATCATCTTCATTTTGCAGAAGAGGAAACCAAGACTCAGAGATATCCCAGTCACACTGCTCATTACTAAGATGGCAAACTTTCAGCAAGTCAGAGTGAGAGAGGCTGTTAGAGACACCCTCCCTGCCCCCACCACTAAAAAGAAACCTGCCGCCCAGCCAAGAATACTATGGATGGCAAAGCTTTCCCTTAAAAATGAAGGAGAGGGCTTCCCTGGTGGCGCAGTGGTTGAGAGTCCGCCTGCCGATGCAGGGGACACGGGTTCGTGCCCTGGTCTGGGAAGATCCCACGTGCCACGGAGCGGCTGGGCCCATGAGCCATGGCCGCTGAGCCTGCGTGTCCGGAGCCTGTGCCCCGCAATGGGAGAGGCCACAGCAGTGAGAGGCCCATGTACTGAAAAAAAAGGAGAATTTGCAACAAAATGAATGGATATTGAGGGCATTATGCTAAGTGCAATAAGTCAGACAAAGACAAATGCTGTATAATACACCTATAAGTGGAATCTTAAACAAAACAGAACAAAAAACCAAGCTCATAGAAAGAGAACAGATTGGTTTTTTTTTGGGGGGGGAGGGATTTTTGGTCACACTGAGAGGCATGTGGGATCTTGGTTCCCTGACCAGGGATCGAACCTGTACCCCCTGCAGTGGAAGCACAGAGTCCTAACCACTGGACCACCAGGGAAGTCCCCCAGATTGGTTTTATTGGGGGTGGGTGAAATGGGTGAAGGAAATCAAAACGTACAATCTTCCAGTTATAAAATAAATGTCATGGGAATGCAATGTACAACAATCCTTCTTCAGGGTATATATCCAAAAGAAATGATATCTGCACTCCCATGTTGATTGCAGCATTATTCACAATAGGCAAGATAGGGAATCACTCTAAATTTTCATCAACAGATGAATGGATAAAGAAGATGTGATTATATCAAATGGATAAAGAAGATACAATTATATCTTCTTTATCCATTCATCTGTCAAATACACACACACACACACACACACATACACACACATACATATATATTCCTGCCATTTGTAACAGCTTGATGAATCTGGAGGACATGATGCTAAGTGAAATAAGCCAGATACAGAAAAACAATTACTGCATGATATCATGTATATGTGGAATCTAAAATTAGTCATAGAAGCAGAGAGTAGAATAGTGGTTGTCCACAGCTGGGGGCAGGGGGAAATGGGGAGATGTTGGTCAAAGTTTACAATGTTTCAGTTATGAAAGATGAATAAGTTCCAGAGACCTACTGTACAGCATGGTGACTACATTTAACAATACTGCATTGTATGCTTGAAATTTGCTAATCTTAAGCATTCTTGCCATTTACCATGAAAGAAAGAAAGAAAGAAAGAAAGAAAGAAAGAAAGAAAGAAAGAAAGAAAAAGAAAAAACAAAAGAAAGAAATAAAGGAAAAGGAGGAAAATAATAATTATGTAGAGGTGAAAAATATGTTAAATTGATTGTAGTAATCATTTCACAATGTATATATATATCAAAACGTTGATATTGTTGTACACCTTAAATATATACAATCTTTATTGTTGTATACCTTAAATACATACAATTTTTATTTGTCAATTATACCTCAATAAAGCTGAAAAATGTATGAAACAGCCTCACTGAATAGAGTGAGGGAATAAGAAAGTAACTTTGAAAATGAGCAAAGTCTGTAAGACTAAAGGTAAAAGGAACTGTGTTCCTGTACACTGTGCATTGTACTCTAGTTGATAAAGCCATCTGCTCTGGGGGTATGGGTTAACAGCTCTTAAACGACTACATATACTGGAATTGAACAATTAAATAAATAGATGGCTGATGGTGAGAGTCAGATTTCTTACTGTTAGAATGGGATGTCAAAGGTAAACCAGGGGAGGAAGCTATAATGATACATGTAGCAATGGTTAGGGTTAATGACATTAGTTAGAACACATGTAATTTAATATGGATAGAGATGGCTGTGCATAGAATTATTTACAGACTTGTATAAATGTGGGTAAGTATCACACATACATTTCCTTGCTCTGTCAGTTTGGACGGCCTAAGATCAATGACACTCTAGTAGCAACAAGCACATCAGTGCCCAGATCTTGGTTTTTAATACCTTTCTTTAATAAAGAGAAGTTGGGATCCTTGGAGAAATTGCTGACTCTTGGACTAGGGTGGGAAATATACAAAATGAGCCAGAATTTTGTAGTACCAGAAAGTAGAAAAGTGCTTTTAAAAAATCCGAAAAAAGAAAGAAAGAAAAAAACTAGCAAACCCACAGTGATTTGGAGACATGCCAAAGAGATACAGAAGCCAACTGAAAGAGCTCCAGTGGCCAAAGCTGGAACAATTGGAGCAGCAGAATAAAAAACTTAGAATTGAATTATAACCTAAAGTATAAAATAAATATTCATGTGAACATACTGATATAAATAAGTGATAGAATTAATAAATAAATGGGGAAAACAGACAAATCTCTTATGCAGAATTTCAAATAATTTTTGTAGATAACCTGCTCTTAAGGAGATGGAACATAACTTTCTTCTTCTTAATTGTGTTTTACCCGTGGTGACATCCTTCTAAAGAATACAATATGGTAATGGAGGACAAAAGAATATTTACAATGGAAAAATATGACAAACACTATCTCAAGTCAGGTGACCAATGATAACATCAACAGTGAGAAATTATATTGATAACATGTACCCTTGCTATGAAGTGATGAGAATGATAATTTACCTCTGTGGTCTTCTTCTGAAAAACATATTACTCCATTCTAATCATAAGAAAAACATCAGACAATTCCCAGTTCAGGAGTTTTCTGCAAAGTCCCTGACCAGTAATCCTCAAAACTATCAAGACTTTCAAAAAAACAAAGTCTAGGGGCTTCCTTGGTGGTGCAGTGGTTGAGAGTCCACCTGCCGACGCAGGGGACGTGGGTTTGTGCCCCCGTCCAGGAGGATCCCACATGCAGCGAAGCGGCTGTGCCCGTGGGCCATGGCCGCTGGGCCTGTGTGTCCGGAGCCTGTGCTCTGCAGCGGGAGAGGCCACAGCAGTGAGAGGCCTGCGTACAGCAAAAAAAAAAAAAAAAAAAGTCTAAAAACTGTCACAACCAATAGAAGCTTAAACAGACATGACTACTAAATGTTATGTGGTGCTCTGGATGGGATATTGGAAAGTAAAAATAATAGTGGAAAATTAGGAAATCTGAATAAAATATGGACTTCAGTTAATAATAATATATCAATATTAATTGTGACAATGGAAGGCATTAATAGGGGAAACTGAGTATATGGAAACACTCTCTAGTATCTTTGCAGTAATTTTGTAAATCTAAAACTGTTCTAAATTAGAAGTTTATTGTTAAAATTAATTGGGCATATTTGTGTGGATCTATTTCTGGATTCTCCATTCTGTTCCACTGACCTGTATGTCTACTCCTCTGCCAGCATCACACTGTCTTGATTACTATAGCTGTATAGTGTGCCCTAACACTGGGAGAAAGGAAACTTCTCACTCAATTTTTTTCAAAAGGAATTTGGGTATTTTGATCTCCATGCTTTACCACATAAATTTTAGAATAGACTAAGCTTGTCTACATTTATAAAAACTTATACCTTGATGAAATTTTGACAATAATTGTCTTAAACCTATACATAGATTTATGGAGACAATGACATCTTTACTATGTTGAATCTTTCAATCCACAAACATGATATGTAAGTTTTCTTTCATTCTTCAGCAATTTGAAATTTTATCACACAGATTCTTTATTAGATTTTTACTTTTTTATTATCTTTTGAAAAGTTACAAAATGTTATTACATTTTCATTTTTTGGTTTCCACTTGTTACCAGTATTCAGAAATGTAATTGCTTTTTCATGTTGATCTTGTATCAAATGACATTACTGAATTCATTTATTAGTTCTAGGAATTTCTTTAATTCTTGGAATATCCTATGTAGACAATCATATTGTCTACAAGCAGAGACGGTTTTATTTCCTTTCCAACATGTGTGCCTTCTATTTATTTTTCTTGCCTTATTGCAGTAGCTAGAACTTTTAGTATATAATAAGAGTGGTGAGAGACGACATCTTTTAATTGTTTCCAATCATAGCAGGAAAGCATTATGATGTTAGATGTAGGATTTTTTTAAATGAAAATATTTATTAGTAAGTAGGTACAAAACAGTTCATATACACTGTCCTATATGCTAATGAAGCCTCAGATCTCAGACCTTTCAGGTTCACCAGCCATCATCTCATATAGAAAGTGAACTAAAGGTAAATGTGACACCACACCACAAAGAAGCAGATTTCTATTACTTCATGGTTGGCATCAGGCAAACAGTAAATTTGTTCACCATTTCCTGGATACAGAGCTAGTAAGGGCTCAAGCCTCAGGCACCATTCCTAAGTGTGAAGCCTACACATCTCATTAGATTTCTTTTTATTGTGGTAAAATGTACATAATATTTATCATTTAGTAATTTGCAAGTATAAAACTCATTTGCACTGTATACTTTCACAACATTGTGTAAACATCACCTCTACCTATATCCAAAACATTTTCATCATCCTCAACATAAACTCTGTACCCATTAAATAATTTCCTATTCTCCCTTTCACTCAGCCCTTGGTAACCTCTGTTCTACTTTTCATCTCTATGAATTTGCCTATTTTGTTACCTCATGTAACTGGACGCATACAATATTTTTTTGTGTGGATTATTTTATGTTTTGGATTATTCTGTTTTTGAATTATTTTACTCAGCATAATGTTTCAAAGGTACATCCACAGAACATATATCAAAATTTCAGCTCCTTTTTATGATTATATATATATATATATATACACACACACACAATGGAATATTATAATGTCTTATGTATCCATTCATCTGTTGATGGAAACTTGAGTTGATTCCACCTTTTGGCTATTGGAACAAAGCTGCTATAAACATGGGTAGGCAAATATCTGTTCAAGTCCCTGCTTTCAATTTTTTGGGATCTGTACCTAGAAGTGGAATTTCCAGATCATATCATAATCATGTGTTTAGCTTTTTAAGGAAACAAAAAAAATTGTTTTTCACAGCAGTTGTCCCATATTACATTTTCACTTTCAGTACAGAAGGGTTCCAACTTCTCTACGTACTCACCAACTCTTATTATTTTTTATTTTTAAAAAATTATAACCATTCTAGTGCATGTGAAGTGGTATCTCATTATGGCTTGATTTGCATTTCCCTAATGTCTAATAAGCGGAACATCTTATCATGTGCTTATTATTGGATATATCTTCTTTGGAGATATGTCTATTCAATCTTTGCCAGTTTTAAAATTGGATTGTTTTTTTGTTGTTGAATAATAAGAGTTCTTTAACATTCTGAATATTAGTCCTCGTTAGATATATGATTTACAAATATCTTCTCCCATTCTTTAGGTTGCCTTTTCACTTTCTGATAGAATCAAAATTTCATAATTTTGATGAAGTCCAATTTATCTGTTATTTTACTTTATTTTATTTGGTATCATATCCATAAATTTGCTGCCAAATCCAATCTTATGAAGATTTTTGCCCAAAGTTTTCTTCTAAGAATTTTATAGTTTTAGTCCTTAAGTATACATTTTTCAACCATATCAAGGCATTTTTGTATATGGAGCAAGGCAAGAGTCCAAATTCATTCTTTGGCATGTAGATATCCAATTCCCCCAGCACCATTTGTTGAAAGGACTGTCTTTTCCCCCATTCAGTGGTCTTGGCACCCTTATCAAAAATCAAATAACCAAATAGTCAGTCGACCTAAAAAAGAATTCACAGTAATGATAGTAAAGACGATACAAAATCTTGGAAATAGAATGGAGAAAATACAAGAAACATTTAACAAGGACCTAGAAGAATTAAGAGCAAACAAACAATGATGAAGAACACAATAAATGAAATTTAAAAATCTCTAGAAGGAATCAATAGCAGAATAACTGAAGCAGAAGAACAGATAAGTGACCTGGAAGATAAAATAGTGGAAATAACTACTGCAGAGCAGAAAAAGAAAAAAGAATGAAAAGAATTGAGGGCAGTCTTAGAGACCTCTGGGACAACATTAAAGACACCAACATTTGAATTATAGGGGTTCCAGAAGAAGAAGAGAAAAAGAAAGGGACTGAGAAAATATTTGAAGAGATTATAGTTAAAAACTTCCCTAATATGGGAAAAGAAATAGCCAGTCAAGTCCAGGAAGTACAGAGAGTCCCATATAGGATAAATCCAAGGAGAAACATGCCAAGACACATCTTAATCAAACTACCAAAAATTAAATACAAAGAAAAAATATTAAAATCAGCAAGGGAGACTCCTGAGGACACTGCCTCTCCGACACCTCCGGCCCGGGGGAATCGGTGGCATCTGCGGCGGGAGTGGCCGTAGCCGCCTAGACTCCTCACTTGAGTCCTTCCCACTGCCTCCCTGGGAGCCTGTCCCGGCCACGGGGACACCTCTTTCAATCTCCCTCCAAGGCTCACGGGACCGATGGATGGCCACGGCGACCAAGGGCCAGACTGCAGGCAGTGGCAAGGGATTTACAGTCACCCATGCAAAGGTAGTGGAGAGTCACACATAGAGAATCATCTGTAAAGAAGCATCGGACGAGGGGAAGATGGCAGAAGAGTAAGATGCGGAGATTACCCTCCTCCCCACAGATACACCAGAAATACATCTACACGTAGAACAACTCCCACAGAACACCTACTGAACACTGGCAGAAAACCTCAGACCTTCCAAAAGGCAAGAAAGTCCCCACGTACCTGGGTAGGGCAAAAGAAAAAAGAAAAAACAGAGACAAAAGAATAGGGACGGGACCTGCACCAGTGGGAGGGAGCTGTGAAGGAGGAAAGGTTTCCACACACTAGAAGCCCCTTCGCGGGCAGAGACTGCAGGTGGCAGAGGGGGAAGCTTCAGAGCTGCAGAGGAGAGCACAGCAACAGGGGTGCGGAGGGCAAAGCGGAAAGATTCCCGCACAGAGGATCGGGAGCTGAGGCTTGGGCTTCGGAGCTTAGATCGCAGGGAGAGGACTGGGATTGGCGGCGTGAACACAGCCTGAAGGGGTTAGTGCGCCACGGCCAGCCGGGAGGGAGTCCGGGGAAAAGTCTGGACCTGCCAAAGAGGCAGGAGACTTTTTCTTCCCTCTTTGTTTCCTGGTGCGCAAGGAGAGGGGATTAAGAGCGCTGCTTAAAGGAGCTCCAGAGATGTCCGCAAGCCGCAGCTAAAAGCGGGGACCCCAGAGATGGCATGAGACGCTAAGGCTGCTGCTGCTGCTACCAAGAAGCCTCTGTGTGAGCACAGGTCACTATCCACAACCCCCTTCTGGGGAGCTTGTCAGCCTGCCACTTCCAGGGTCCCGGGATCCAGGGACAACCTCCCCGGGAGAACGCACAGTGCACCTCAGGCTGGTGCAATGTCCCGCTGGCCTCTGCCGCCACAGGCTCGCCCCACACTCCGTACCCCTCCCTCCCCCTGGCCTGAGTGAGCCAGAGTCCCCGAAGCAGCTGCTCCTTTAACCCCATCTCTCTGAGCGAAGAACAGACACGCTCCTGCAACCTACATGCAGAGGCAGGGCCAAATCCAAAGCTGAGTTCCTGGGAGCTGTGAGAACAAAGAAGAGAAAGGGAAATCCCTCCCAGCAGCCTCAGAAGAAGCGGATTAAAGCTCAACAATCAACTTGATGTACCCTGCATCTGTGGAATACATGAATAGACAACGAATCATCTAGGAGGTGAGGAGGTGGACTTTGAGAGCAAGATTTATGATTTTTTCCCCTTTTCCTCCTTTAGTGAGTGTGTATGTGTATGCTTCTGTGTGAGATTTTGTCTGTATAGCTTTGCTTCCACCATTTGCCCTAGGATTCTATCCGTCTGTTTTTTTTTTCTTAAAAATATTTTTTTCTTAATAATTATTTTTTATTTTAATAACTTTATTTTATCTTACTTTTTATTTTATTTTTCTTTCTTTCTTTCCTTCAATCCTTCCTTCCTTCTTTCCTTCCTTCCTCCTTCCTTCCCTCCCTCCTTTCTTTCTTTCTTTCTTCCTTCCTTCCTTCCTTCCTTCCTTCCTTCCTTCCTTCCTTCCTTCCTTTCTTTCTTTCTTTCTTTCTTTCTTTCTTTCTTTCTTTCTTTCTTTCTTTCTTTCTACTTTTTCTCCCTTTTATTCTGAGCCATGTGGATGAAAGACTCTTGGTGCTGCAGCCAGGAGTCAGTGCTGTGCCTCTGAGGTGGGAGAGCCAACTTCAGGACACTGGTCAACAAGAGACCTCCCAGCTCCACATAATATCAAATGGCGAAAATCTCCCAGAGATCTCCATCTCAACAGCAGCACCCAGCTTCACTCAACGACCAGCAAGCTACAGTGCTGGACACCCTATACCAAACAACTAGCAAAACAGGAACACAACCCCACCCATTAGCAGAGAGGCTGCCTAAAATCATAACAAGTCCACAGACACTCCAAAACACACCACCAGAAGTGGACCTGCCCACCAGAAAGACAAGATCCAGCCTCATCCACCAGAACACAGGCATTAGTCCCCTCCACTAGGAAGCCTACACAACCCACTGAACCAAGTTTAGCCACTGGGGACAGACACCAAAAACAACAGGAACTACGAACCTGAAGCCTGCAAAAAGGAGACCCCAAACATGGTAAGATAAGCGAAATGAGAGGACAGAAAAACACACAGCAGATGAAGGAGCAAGATAAAAACCCACCAGACAGAACAAATGAAGAGGGGAATAGTTAGTCTACCTGAAAAAGAATTCAGAAAAATGATAGTAAAGATGATCCAAAATCTTGGAAATAGAATAGAGAAAATGCAAGAAACAGTTAACAAGGACCTAGAAAAACTAAAGATGAAACAGGAAATGATGAACAACACAATAAATGTAATGAAAATACTCTAGAGGGATCAATAGCAGAATAACTGAGGCAGAAGAACGGATAAGTGACCTGGAAGATAAAATAGTAGAAATAACTACTGCAGAGCAGAATAAAGAATGAAAAGAACTGAGGACAGTCTCAGAGACCTCTGGGACAACATTAAATGGACCAACATTCGAATTCTAGGGGTTCCAGAAGAAGAAGAGAAAAAGAAAGGGACTGAGAAAATATTTGAAGAGATTATAGTTGAAAACTTCCATAATATGGGAAACAAAATAGTTAATCAAGTACAGGAAGCACAGAGAGTCCCATACAGGATAAATCCAAGGAGAAATATGCCAAGGCACATATCAAACTGTCAAAAATTAAATACAAAGAAAACATATTAAAATCAGCAAGGGAAAAACAACAAATAACACACAAGGGAATCCCCATAAGGTTAACAGCTGATCTTTCAGCAGAAACTCTGCAAACCAGAAGGGAGTGGCAGGACTATCTAAAGTGATGAAGGAGAAAAACCTGCAACCAAGATTACTCTACCCAGCAAGGATCTCATTCAGATTTGATGGAGAAATTAAAACCTTTACAGACAAGCAAAAGATGAGAGAGTTCAGCACCACCAAAACGCCTTTACAACAAATGCTAAAGGAACTTCTCTAGGCAAGAAACACAAGAGAAGGAAAAGGCCTACAATAACGAACCCGAAACAATTAAGAAAATGGGGATAGGAACATACATATCGATAATTACCTTAAATGTAAATGGACTAAACGCACCCACCAAAAGACACAGATTGGCTGAATGGATACAAAAACAAGACCCATATATATGCTGTCTACAAGAGACTCACTTTAGACCTAGAGACACATACAGACTGAAAGTAAGGGGATGGAAAAAGATATTCCATGCAAATGGAAACCAAAAGAAAGCTGGAGCAGCAATTCTCATATCAGACAAAATAGACTTTAAAATAAAGACTATTAGAAGAGACAAAGGACACTGCATAATGATCAAGGGATCGATCCAAGAAGAAGATATAACAATTGTAAATATTTATGCACCCAACATAGGAGCACCTCAATACATAAGGCAAATACTAACAGCCATAAAAGGGGAAATCAACAGTACCACATTCATAGTAGGGGACATTAACACCCCACTTTCACCAATGGACAGATCATCCAAAGTGAAAATAAATAAGGAAACACAAGCTTTAAATGATACATTAAACAAGATGGACTTAATTGATATTTATAGGACATTCCACCCCAAAACAACAGAATACACATTTTTCTCAAGTGCTCATGGAACATTCTCCAGGATAGATCATATCTTGGGTCACAAATCAAGCCTTGGTAAATTTAAGAAAATTGAAATTGTATCAAGTATCTTTTCCGACCACAACACTATGAGACTAGATGTCAATTACAGGAAAAGATCTGTAAAAAATACAAAAATATGGAACCTAAACAATACACTACTAGATAACCAAGAGATCACTGCAGAAATGAAAGAGGAAATGAAAAACTACCTAGAAAAAAATGACAATGTAAACACGACGATCCAAAACCTATGGGATGCAGAAAAAGCAGTTCTAAGAGTGAAGTTTATAGAAATACAATCCTACTTCAAGAAGCAAGAAACATCTCAAATAAACAACCTAACCTTACAGCTAAAGCAATTAGAGAAAGGAGAACAAAAAACCCCAAAGTTAGCAGAAGGAAAGAAATCATAAAGATCAGATTAGAAATAAATGAGAAAGAAATAAAGGAAACAATAGCAAAGATCAATAAAACTAAAAGCTGTTTCTTTGAGAAGATAAAAAAATTGAAAAACCATTTGTCAGACTCATCAAGAAATAAAGGGAGAACACTCAAATCAATAGAATCAGAAACGAAAAAGGAGAAGTAACAACTGACACTACAGAAATAGAAAGTATCCTGACAGATTACTACAAGCAACTCTATTCCAGTAAAATGGACAACCTGGAAGAAATGGACAAATTCTTAGAAAGGCACAACCTCCCAAGACTGAACCAGGAAGAAAGAGAAAATATAAACAGACCAATCACAAACACTGAAATTGAGACTGTGAGTAAAAATCTTCCAACAAACAAAAGCCCAGGACCAGATGGGTTCACAGGGAAATTCTATCAAACATTTAGAGAAGAGCTAACACCTATCTTTCTCAAACTCTTCCAAAATATAGCAGAGGGAGGAACACTCCCAAACCCATTCTACGAGGCCACCATCACCCTGATACCAAAACCAGACAAAGATGTCACGAAGAAAGAAAACTACAGGCCAATATCACTGATGAACATAGATGCAGAAATCCTCAACAAAATACTAGCAAACAGAATCTAACAGCACATTAAAAGGATCATACACCATGATCAAGTGGGGTTTATTCCAGGAATGCAAGGATTCTTCAATATACACAAATCAGTCAACGTGATACACCATATTAACAAATTGAAGGAAAAAAGCATATGGTCATCTCAATTGATGCAGAAAAAGCTTTCGACAAAGTCCAACACCCATTTATGATAAAAACCCTGCAGAAAGTAGGCATAGAGGGAACTTTCCTCAACATAATAAAGGCCATATATTACAAACCCACAGCCAACATCGTCCTCAATGGTAAAAAACTGAAATCATTTCCTCTAAGGTCAGGAACAAGACAAGGTTGCCCACTCTCACCACTCATATTCAACACAGCTTTGGAAGTTTTAGCCATAGCAAGCAGAGAAGAAAAGGAAATAAAAGGAATCCAAATAGGAAAAGAAGAAGTAAAGCTGTCACTGTTTGCAGATGACATGATACTAAACATAGAGATTCCTAAAGATGCTACCAGAAAACTACTAGAGCTAATCAATGAATTTGGTAAAGTAGCAGGATACAAAATTAATGCATAGAAATCTCTGGCATTCCTATACACTAAGGATGAAAAATCTGAAAGTGAAATCAAGAAAACACTCCCATTTACCATTGCAACAAAAAGAATAAAATATCTAGGAATAAACCTACCTAAGGAGACAAAAGACCTGTATGCAGAAAATTATAAGACACTGATGAAAGAAATTAAGGATGATACAAATAGATGGAGAGATATACCATATTCTTGGATTGGAAGAATCAACATTGTGAAAATGACCCAAAGCAATCTACAGATTCAATGCAATCCCTAACAAACCACCACTGGCATTTTTCACAGAACTAGAAAAAAACTTTCACAATTTGTATGGGAACACAAAAGACCCTGAATAGCCAAAGCAATCTTGAGAACGAAAAACTGAGCTGGAAGAATCAGGCTCCCTGACTTCAGACTATACTACAAAGCTACAGTAATCAAGACAGTATGGCACTGGCCCAAAAACATTAATATAGATGAATGGAACAGGATAGAAAGCCCAGAGATAAACCCACGCACATATGGTCACATTATCTTTGATAAATGAGGCAGGAATGTACAGTGGAGAAAGGACAGCCTCTTCAACAAGTGGTGCTGGGAAAACTGGACAGGTACATGTAAAAGTATGAGATTAGATCACTCCCTAACACCATACACAAAAATAAGCTCAAAATGGATTAAAAACCTAAACGTAAGGCCAGAAACTATCAAACTCTTAGAGGAAAACATAGGCAGAACACTCTATGACATAAATCACAGCAAGATCCTTTTTGACCCACCTCCTAGAGAAATGGAAATAAAAACAAAAATAAACAAATGGGACCTAATGAAACTGCAATGCATTTGCACAGAAAAGGAAATCATAAACAAGACCAAAAGACAACCCTCAGAATGGGAGAAAACATTTGCAAATGAAGCAACTGACAAAGGATTAATCTCCAAAATTTACAAGCAGCTCATGCAGCTCAATAACAAAAAAAGAAACAACCCAATCCAAAAATGGGAAGAAGAGCTAAATAGACATTTCTCCAAAGAAGATATACAGACTGCCAACAAACACCTGAAAGAATGCTCAATATCATTAATCATTAGAGAAATGCAAATAAAAACTACAGTGAGATATCACCACACAGCAGTCAGAATGGCCATCATCAAAAAATCTAGAAACAATAAATGCTGGAGAGGGTGTGGAGAAAAGGGAACACTCTTGCACTGTTGGTGGGAATGTGAATTGGTACAGCCACTATGGAGAACAGTATGGAGGTTCCTTAAAAAACTACAAATAGAACTACCATATGACCCAGCAATCCCACTACTGGGCATATACCCTGAGAAAACCATAATTCAAAAAAGGTCATGTACCAAAAGGTTCATTGCAGCTCTATTTACAATAGCCCAGAGATGGAAGCAACCTAAGTGTTCATCATCAGATGAATGGATAAAGAAGTTGTGGCACATATATACAATGGAATATTACTCAATTGAGCTATTTGTAATGAGGTGGATAGACCTAGAGTCTGTCCTACAGAGTGAAGTATGTCAGAAAGAGAAAGACAAATACCGTATGTTAAAACATATATACGGAATTTAAGGGGAAAAAATGTCATGAAGAACATAGGGTTAAGACAGGAATAAAGACACAAACCTACTAGAGAATGGACTTGAGGATATGGGGAGGGGGAAGGGTAAGCTGTGACAAAGTGGCAGAGTGGCATGGACATATATACACTACCAAACGTAAGGTAGATAGCTAGTGGGAAGCAGTCGCATAGCACAGGGAGATCAGCTCGGTGCTTTGCGACCACCTAGAGGGGTGGGATAGGGAGGTTGGGAGGGAGGGAGATGCAAGAGGGAAGAGATATGGGAACATATGTATATGTATAACTGATTCACTTTGTTATAAAGCAGAAACTAACACACCATTGTAAAGCAATTATACTCCAATAAAGATGTTAAAAAAAAAACTAAAAATAGAACTACCATACCACCCAGCAACCCCACTACTGGGCATATACTCTGAGAGAACCATAATTCAAAAAGAGTCATGTACCACAATGTTCACTGCAGCAATATTTATAATAGCCAGGACATGGAAGCAAGCTAAGTGTCCATCGACAGATGAAAGGATAAAGAAGATGTGGTACATATATACAATGGAATATTACTCAGCCATAAAAAGAAATGAAATTGAGTTATTTGTAGTGAGGTGGATGGACGTAGAGTCTGTCATACAAAGTGAAGTAAGTCAGAAAGTGAAAAACAAATACCGTATGCTAACACATATATATGGAATCTAAAAAAAAAAAAAGAAATGGTTCTGAAGAACCTAGGGGCAGGACAGGAATAAAGACGCAGAGGTAGAGAATGGACTTGAGGAAACGGGGAAGGGCAAGGGTAAGCTGGGACGAAGTGAGAGAGTGGCATTGACATATATACACTACCAAATGTAAAATAGATAGCCAGTGGGAGCAGCCTCATAGCACAGGGAAATCAGCTCTGTGCTTTGTGGCCACCTAGAGGGGTGGGATAGGGAGGGTGGGAAGGAGACGCAAGAAGAGGGGATATGGAGATATATGTATACATAGAGCTGATCCACTTTGTTTTAAAGCAGAAACAAACACACCATTGTAAAGCAATTATCCTCCAATAAAGATGTTTTAAAAAAAAATCAAATAACCACAAGTGGTCATTTTGAGTTTATTTCTGGGTTCTCTATTCCATTCCATTGATCTATATGCCCACATTTATTCAAGTACCGCATTGTTTTGATTACTATAAATTTGAAGTAAATTTTTAAATCTGGAAATGTGAGTTCTCCAACTTTATTCTTCTTTTTCAACATTGTTTTGGCTATTCAGGGTCCTTTGCAATTCCATATGAATATGAGGATCACATTTTTAATTTCTGTAAATGAAGCTGTTAAAATTTTAATCAGAATTTTGTTGAACCTATAGATTGCTGTGTATAGAATTGAAATCTTAACAACGTTAAGTCTTCCTATCCATGAACACAGAATGTCTTTTCATTTATTTAGATCTTCTTTAACTTCTTTCAGCAAGGTTTTGTAGTTTTCAGCATACATATTTTTCACCTCCTTTTTTGGATTTATTCCTAAGGATTCAATTCTTTTAGATGTTTTTGTAAATGGAACTGCTTTCTTTTTTTTTTTTTTTTTTCGGTACGCGGGCCTCTCACTGTTGTGGCCTCTCCCATTGCGGAGCACAGCCTCTGGACGCACAGGCTCAGAGGCCATGGCTCACGGGCCCAGCCGCTCCGCGGCATGTGGGATCCTCCTGGACCAGGGCACGAACCCGTGTCCCCTACATCGGCAGGCGGACTCCCAACCGCTGCGCCACCAGGGAAGCCCGGAACTGCTTTCTTGATTTCCTTTTCAGATTGTTCATTGCTGGTGTGTAGAAGCACAACTGATTTTTGTGTATTGATCTTGTACCTTGATCCTTTGCTGAATAGTAGTTTTTTAAAATTTTAATTCTTTGGCATTTATATGTAAGACATGTCTCCTGTGAATAGAGATAGTTTTACCACTTCCTTTCTAACTTGGATGACTTTTATTTCCTTTTCTTAGCTAATAGCCCTGGTAGAACTTCCAGTTCAAAATTGAATATCAGTGGTGAAAGTTTGTATCTTTCCCTTGTTCTTGATATTAAGGAGGAAGCTTTCAAGCATTTATCTTTGATTATGTTAGTCGTGGGTTTTCATAAATATCCTTTATCACATTGCTCAGTTTCCCCTGAATTCCTGGTTTTCTAAGAGGTTTTCATCATGAGAGGGTGTTGAATTTTGTCAAATGGCTTTACTGCATCAATTGAAGTTTTACTCTTTTATTTTATTAATGCAATGCATTACATTGATTGATTTTCTTTTTAATTAATTTTTATTGGAGTATAGTTGTTTACAACGTTGCATTAGTTTCTGCTGTAGAACAAAGTGAATCAGTTATACATATACATATATCCACTCTTTTATAGATTCTTTTCCCATATAGGTCATTACAGAGTATTGAGTAGAGTTCCCTGTGCTATATAGTAGGTTCTTATTAGTTATCTATTTTTTATATAGTAGCGTGTATGTCAATCCCAATCTGCCAGTTTGTTCCTCCTCCCCTTTTCCCCCTTGGTAACCATAAGTTTGTTTTCTACATCTGTGACTCTATTTCTGTTCTATAAATAAGTTCATTTGTACCATTTTTTAGGTACTTATAGGTGATGTCGTATGATACAATATTTGTCTGATTTACATCACTCAGCATAACAATCTCTAGGTCCATCCATGTTGCTGCAGATGGCATTATTTCATTCTTTTTTATGGCTGAGTAATATTTCATTGTATATATGTACCACATCTTCTTTATCCATTCCTCTGTTGATGGACATTTAAGTTGCTTCCATGCATGTCCTGGCAATTGTAAATAGTGCTGCAGTGAACATTGGGACGCATGTATCTTTTTGAATTATGGTTTTCTCCAGATATATTCCCAGAAGTGGGATTGCTGGATCACATGGTAACTCTACTTTTAGTTTTTTAAGGAACCTCCATACTGTCCTCCATAGTGGTTGTACCAATTTACATTCCCACTGTGTAGGAGGGTTCCCTTTTCTCCGATCCTCTCCAGCATTTATTATTTGTAGATTTGATCACAGCTATTCTGACTGGTGTGATGTGATACCTCATTGTAGTTTTGATTTGCATTTCTCTAATAATTAGTGATGCTGAGCATCTTTTCATGTGCCTTTTAGACATCTGTATGTCTTCTTTGAAGAAATGTCTATTTAGATTTATATCTTCTGCCCAATTACTTTTCATTTGATGTATTTTTATTTTTGTAAATTTTGTTTTTGTTTTCTTTGGTTGTCTTTTAAAAAATTTTTTTATTGGAGTATAGTTGCTGTACAATGTTGTGTTAGTTTCTACTGTACAGCAAAGTGAATCAGCTATAGGTATACATAAATCCCCTATTTCTGGGATTTCCTTCCCATTTAGGTCACCACAGAGCATTGAGTAGAGTTCCCTGTGCTATACAGTAGGTTCTCATAGGTTCTCATTAGTTATCTATTTTATACATAGTATCAATAGTGTATATATGTCAATCTCAATGTCCCAATTCATCCCACTCCCCTCTTTCACCCTTGGTATCCATACATTTGTTCTCTATGTCTGTGTCTCTACTTCTGCTTTGTAAATAAGATCTTTATACCAATTTCTTCTGCCCATTTTTTGATTGGGTTCTTTGGTTTTTTAATACTGAGCTACATAAGCTGCTTGTATATTTTGGAGACGAGTCCCTTATCAGTAGCTTCATTTGCAAATATTTTCTCCCATTTTGTGGATTGTCTTTTCCTTTTGTTTATGGCTTCCTTTGCTGTGCAAAAGCTTTTAAGTTTAATTAGATCACATTTGTTTATTTTTGCTTCTACTTTTATTACTCTAGGAGGTGGATCCAAAAATATCTTCCTGCGATTTATGTCAGAGAGAATCTGCCTATGTTTTCCTCTATGAGTTTTATAGTATCTGGTTTTACGTTTAAGTCTTTAATCCATTTTGAGTTTATTTTTTTGTATGTGTTAGGGTGTGTTCTAACTTCATTCTTTTACATGTAGCTGTCCAGCTTTCCCAGCACCACTTATTAAAGTGACTGTCATTTTTCCACTGTATATTCTTGCCTCCTTGCATAGACTAGGTGACCACAGGTGCACGGGTTTATCTCTGGACTTTCCAATCTATCCCATCGATCTATATTTCTGTTTTTGTTCCAGTACCATACTGTTTTTTTTAAACATCTTTAATGGAGTATAATTGCTTTACAATTTTGTGGTAGTTTCTGCTGTATAACAAAGTGAATCAGCTATGTGTTTATATATATCTCTATATCACCTCCCTCTTGTATCTCCCTCCCACCCTCCCTATCCCACCCCTCTAGGTGATCACAAAGCACAGAGCTGATCTCCCTGTGCCATGCGGCTGCTCCCACTGGCTATCTATTTTACATTTGGTACTGTATATATGTCAATGCCACTCTCTCACTTCGTCCCAGCTTACCCTTACCCTTCCCCGTTTCCGTAAGCCCATTCTCTACATCTGCGTCTTTATTCCTGTTCTGCCCCTAGGTTCTTCTGAATGATTTCGTTTATTTATTTATTTTTTTACATTCCATATATATGTGTTAGCATACGGTATTTGTTTTTCTCTTTCTGACTTACTTCACTCTGTATGACAGACTCTACGTCCATCCACCTCACTTCAAAAAACTCAATTTCGTTTCTTTTTATGGCTGAGTAATATTCCATTGTATATATGTACCACATCTTCTTTATCCATTCATCTGTCGATGGACACAGGTGACTTCCATGTTCTGGCTATTGTAAATAGTGTTGCAATGAACTTTGTGGTACATGACTCTTTTTGAATTATGGTTTTCTCAGGGTATATGCTCAGTAGTGGGATTGCTGGGTCATATGGTAGTTCTATTTTTCGTTTTTTTAATGAACCTCCATACCGTTCTCCATAGTGGCTGTATCAATTTACATTCCCACCGACAGTGCAAGAGTGTTCCCTTTTCTCCACACCCTCTCCAGCATTTATTGTTTGTAGATTTTTTGATGATGGCCATTCTGGCTGCTGTGAGGGGATACCTCCTTGTAGTTTTGATTTGCATTTCTCTAATGATTAGTGATGTTGAGCATCCTTTCATGTGTTTTTTGGCAATCTGTATATCTTCTTTGGAGAAATGTCTATTTAGGTCTTCTTCCCATTTTTGGATTGGGTTGTTTGTTTTTCTGATATTGCGCTGCATGGGCTGCTTGTACATTTTGGAGATTAATCCTCTGTCAGGTGCTTGATTTTCAAATATTTTCTCCCATTCGGAGGGTAGTCTTTTCATCTTGTGTATGGTTCCCTTTGCTTTGCAAAAGCTTTTACATTTTGTTAGGTCCCATTTGTTTATTTTTGTTTTTATTTCCATTTCTCTAGGAGGTGGGTCATAAAGGATCTTGCTGTGATTTATGTCATAGAGTGTTCTGCGTGTTTTCCTCTAAGAGTTTTATGGTGTCTCGCCTTACATTTAGGTCTTTAATCCATTTTGAGTTTATTTTTGTGTATTGTGTTAGGGAATGTCCTAATTTCATTCTTGTACATGTAGCTGTCCAATTTTCCCAGCACCACTTATTGAAGGGGCTGCCTTTTCCCCATTGTATATTCTTACCTCCTTTATCAAAATTAACGTGACCATATGTGTGTAGGTTTATCTCTGAGCTTTCTATCCTGTTCCATTGATCTATATTTCTGTTTTTTTTGCCAGTACCATACTGTCTTGATTACTGTAACTTTGTAGTATAGTCTGAAGTTAGTGAGCTTGATTCCTCTGGCCCCATTTTTCTTTCTCAATATTGCTTTGGCTGTTCAAAGTCTTTTGTATTTCCATACAAATTGTAAAATTCTTTGTTCTAATTTTGTGAAAAATGCTATTGGTAATTTGATCGGTATTGCATTGAATCTGTAGATTACTTTGGATAGTATAGTCATTTTCACAATATTGATTCTTCCAATCCAAGAACATGGTATATCTCTCCATATGTGACATCTTTGATTTCTTTCATCAATATCTTACAGTGTTCTGAGTATAGGTCTTTTGCCTCCTTAGGTAGGTTTGTTCCCTGGTATTTTATTCTTTTTGATGTGATGGTAAATGGGATTGTTTCTTTAATTTCTCCTTCTAGTCTTTCGTTTTTAATGTATAGGAATGCAAGAGATTTCTGTGCATTAATTTTGTATCCTGCTACTTTACCAGGTTCATTGATTAGCTCTAGTAGTTTTCTAGTAGAATCTGTTGAGTTTTCTATGTATAGTATCATGTCATCTGCAAATAGCGACAGTTTTGCTTCCTCTTTTCCAATTTGGATTCCTTTTATTTCTTTTTCTTCTCTGATTGCAGTGGCTAGGACCTCCAAAACTATGTTGAATAAAAGTGATGAGAGTGGACATCCCTGTCTTGTTCCTTTTCTTAGAGGAAATACTTTCAATTTTTCACCATTGAGAATGATGTTTACTGTGGCTTTTTTGTATATGGCCTTTATTATGTTGACGTATGCTCCCTCTCTGCCCCCTTCTGGAGAGTTTTTATCATAAATGGATGTTGAATTTTGTCAAAAGCTTTTTCTGCATCTCTTGAGATGATTATATAGTTTTTATTCTTCAGTTTGTTAATGTGATGTATCACATTGATTTACGTATATTGAAGAGTCCTTGCATTCCCTGGGATAAATCTCACTTGATTATGGTGTATGATCCTTTTAGTGTGTTGTTGGATTTGGTTGTTAGTATTTTGTTGGGGATTTTGGCGTCTATGTTCATAAGTGATATTGGCCTGCAATTTTCTTTTTTGTGTGATATTTTTCTCTGGTTTTTGTATCAGGGTGATAGTGGCCTCTTCGAATGAGCTTGGAAGTGTTCCTTCCTCTACAACATTTTGGAAGTTTGAGAAGGATAGGTGATCACTCTTCTATAACTGATAGAATTCACCTGTGAAGCCACCTGGTCCTTGACTTTTGTTTTCTGGAAGTTTTTTAATCACAGTTTCAATTTCAGTACTTGTGGTTTGTCTATTCCTGTTTTTTATTTCTTCCTGGTTCAGTCTTGGAAGGTTGTACCTTTCTAAGAGTTTTTTCATTTCTTCTAGATTGTCCATTTTATTGGTGTATACTTCTTTGTAGTAGGCTCTTATGGTTCTTTGTATTTCTGTGGTGTCAGTTGTAACTTCTCCTTTTTCAGTTCTAATTTTATTGATTTGAGTCCTCCTTTTTTTCTTGATGAGTCTGGCTAAAGGTTTATCAATTTTGTTTATCTTCTCAAAGAACAAACTTTTAGTTTCATTGATCTTTGCTATTGTTTTCTTCATCTCTTATTTCATTTATTTCTGCTCTGGTCTTTATGATTTATTTCCTCCTACTAACTTTAGGTTTTGTTTGTTCTTCTTTCTCTAGTTGCTTTAGGTGTAAAGTTAAGTTGTTTATTTGAGATTTTTCTTTTTTCTTGAGGTGATATTTTATTGCTGTAAACTTCCCTCTTAGAACTGCTTTTGCTGTGTCCCATAGGTTTTGGATCATCTTGTTTCAATGTCATTTGTCACTAGGTATTTTTTGATTCCCTCTTTGATTTCTTCACTGATCCATTGGTTGTTTAGTAACATTGTTTAGCCCCCATGTGTTTGTGCTTTTTACAGTTTTGTTCCTGTAATTGTTTTCTAATCTCAAAGCATTATGGTTGGAAAAGATGCTTGATATGATTTTAATTTTTCTGAAATTTACCAAGGCTTGATTTGTGGCCCAAGATTTGATCTATCCTGGAGAATGTTCCATGTGCACTTGAGAGGAAAGTGTATTCTGCTGCTTTGAGATGGAATGTCCTATAGATATCAATTAAGCCTATGTGGTCTAATGTGTCATTTAAGGCTTGTGTTTCCTTATTAATTTTTTGTCTGGAGGATCTTTCCATTGATAAAAGTGGGGTGTTAAATTCCCCCACTATTATTGTGTTACTGTTGATTTCCCCTTTTATGGCTGTTAGCATTTGCTTATATATTGTGATGCACCTATGTTGGGTGCATGTATATTTACAATTGTTATATCTTCTTCTTGGATTGATCCCTTGATCATTATGTAGTGTCCTTCCTTGTCTTTTGTAACAATCTTTATTTTAAAGTCTATTTTATATGATATGAGAATTGCCACTCAAGCTTTCTTTTGATTTCCATTTGCATGGAATATCTTTCTCCATCCCCTCATCTTCAGTCTGTATGTGAAGCGAGTCTCTTGTAGACAGCATATATACGGGTCTCGTTTTTGTATCCATTCAGCCAGCTTATGTCTTTTGGTTGGAGCATTTAATCTATTTACATTCAAGGTAATTAACAATATGTATGCTCTGATTACTATTTTGTTAATTGTTTTGGGTTTGTTTTTGTAGGCCTTTTTCTTCCCTTCCTCTTTTGTTCTCTCTTTTTGTGGTTTCATGACCCATTTTAGTGTTGTGTTTGGGTTGCTTTTTCTCTTTTGTGTGTGTATCTATTGTAGTTTTAGGTTTGCTGTTTCTATAAGGTTTTGCTATGCAGTCTATGTATGTCCAAAGTGGTTTTAAGTTGCTGGTCTCTTTCCTGCCTAGAGAAATTCCTTTAACATTTGTTGTAAAGCTGGTTTGGTAGTGCTGAATTCTTTTGGCTTTTGCTTGTCTGTAAAGCTTTTGATTTCTCCATTGAATCTGAATAAGAGCCTTGGTGGGTACAGTATTCTTAGTTGTACGTTTTCCCCTTTCATCACTTGAAATATATCATGCATTCCCTTTTGGCCTGCAGAGTTTCTGCTGAAAAATCAGCTGATAGCATTATGGGGATTCCCTTGTGTGTTACTTGTTACTTTTTTCTTGTTGCTTTTAATATTTTTTCTTTGTATTTAATTTTTGTCAGTTTACTTATTATGTGTCTCAGTGTGTTTCTCCTTGGGTTCATCCTGTATGGGACTCTCTACATTTCCTGGACTTAGTGAGTATTTCCTTTCTCATGTTACAGAAGTTTTGGGCTATTATATATTTAAATATTTTCTCAGGCCCTTTCTCTTTCTCTTCTCCTTCTGGGACCCCTATAATGCAAATGTTGGTGCATTTAATGTTGTCCCAGGGGTTTCTAAAACTGTCCCCCCTTTTTTTCATTCTTTTCACTTTATTCTGTTCTGTGGCAGTGATTTCCACCACTCTGTCTTCCAGCTCACTTATTCATTCTTCTGCCTCAGTTATTCTGCTATTGATTCCTTCTAGTGTATTTTTCATTTCAGTAACTGTATTGTTCATCTCTGTTTGTTCTTTAAATCTTCTAGCTCCTTGCTACACATTTCTTCTATCTTCTCAATCTCTGCCTCGATTCTTTCTGCAAGAATTTGGATCATCTTTACTATCATAACTCTGAATTCTTTTTCAGGTAAATTGCCTATCTCCTCTCCATTTAGTTGTTCTTGTGGGTTTTTATCATGTTCCTTTGCTTGCAACATATTTCTCTGTTGTCTCATTGTGTCTAATTTTCTGTGTTTGGTCTTTTTTCCACAGGCTCTAGGATCATAGCTCCTCTTGCTTCTGGTGTCTGGCCCCTGGAGGGTGAGGTTGGTCCAGTGGCTTGTGCAGGCTTCCTGGTGCAAAGGACTGGTGCCTGCCCTCTGGTGGCTGGAGCTGGGTCTTGTCCCTCTGATGGGCACAGCCATGTCAAGGTGTGTGTTTTGAGGTGGCTGTGAGTTCAGTATGACTTTAGGCCGTCTATCTGCTGATGGGTGGGGCTGCATTCCTGTCTTTCTGGTTGTTTGGCCTGAGGAGTTCCAGCACTGGAACCTACAGGTTGTTGGGTGGGGCTGGGTCTTCATGTCAGAATGTGGACCTCTGGGAGAGCTCGCTCTGATCGATATTCCCTGGGGCTTCTGCTACCAGGGTCCTTGCCCTCATGGTGAACTACAGTTGACCTTCGCTTCCCCAGGGGGCCCTCCAAGACTTCTAGGTAGGTGTAGCATATGTTCCTATGGAGGTACTGCTTTGTGCTGCGTCCCAGTGCACATGAGACCTTGTGTGCACTCTCCAAGAGAGGAGTCTATGTTTACCTCAGCCCTGTGAAAATCCTACCCTGAAGCCCTGCTGGCCTCCAAGGCTAAATTCTCTGGGGGTTCTTCCTCCCAATACCAGACCCTCAGACTGTCTTGGAGGGCTATTTTTATGTAGGAACATACCTGTAGCCTTTTATGTGGGAACATACCTATGTAGCCTGAATGGGTTTAATAGTTTTTGATGTTAGGGCTGTTTTTATTATTGATGTCTGCCACATCTTTCCTTAGTGTATGCTGGCCCTTAGCTCCTTGATAGGAGGTGTGACTGATTTTGTGGTGACCAGAGCCTGTACTGGATATTGAGCAGGGCCTCCCCTTTACTCTGTGGTTTTCACTGCCCTGTCAGATGTGGGGTGTCCTCTAGTTGTTGGAGTAGAGGTCCCCCAGATCTGTTTCTTAGCTGTATTTCTGATCTGCAGTGTGAAGTAGGCAGGATTGGGACACTTCCACTGGGAGGGAAGCCACTGAGTATTCCTCGTCTGGAGGTGTTCACCGGTAGGTGTGCTCTACTGTGTCTCCTTTCACCTGTTGTGTGAGCTCTCAGATTACACTGTTGTTGGCACTGCTCTTGGGCCCACCTTAACCATGGGTATGCTGGCAATTGGCTTTGGTGCCTCTCAGACATTGTTTTCTTTTCTTTTTTTTATTACTTATTTATTTATTGGCTGCATCAGGTCTTAGTTGCAGCACATGAGATCTTTCGTTGCAGTGTGTGAGCTCTTCATTGCGGTGCATGGGCTTCTCTCTAGTTGCAGCGCATGGGCTCCAGCGTGCATGGGCTCTCTAGTTGTGGCACGTGGGCTCCAGAGTGCGTGGGCTCTGTAGTTGTGGCACATGGGCTTAGTTGCCCTGTGGCATGTGGGATCTTAGTTTCCCACCCAGGGATTGAACCAGCAGCCCTTGCATTGCAAGACTGATTCTTAACCACTGGACCACCAGGGAAGTCCCTCATATGTTGTTTTCACCAGGCCACTAGTGTAGATCCACTGAAGTCACATCCCAGAATTGCAGTAATCATGGATCTGGACCCACTGTGGGAAATACGGGGGCAGCTCAGACTCTGGCCTGGCCCAACCCTCACATATATGTGCCCACAAAGTCTATAGCTGCTAAAGCTAGACCTGTCTTGGCTGCAGGAGCACTCGTTAGATGTTCTGTAGGTGCTAAGTTTACAAAGCCAGTTGTGGATGTGTCAATTCGTAATTTGCGAAGATGCAAGGAGACATTTCAGCTTTTCTTCCTTAGTTGTATGGCCCTTGGGATTCAGCTGCGGTTTTCAGTCCCCCCTCTGCATGTGGGCCACCCACAGGGATCTGCTCCCGAGGCTGCCCTGGTATACACGAGTCTGCCCCATAGAGGAGGGGGTGCAGAGCTGGTGATGGCTGGGGTCGCGAGAGTGCCCACTGAAGTGGGATGGGGTGTCACTGAGGAGGTGGTGGCTGCCAGGGTCATGGGACCCCTGACAGTGATGGGTGCATGGGGGAGCTGGTGGCCACGGGCATGAGAGAGCCAGCCGTGGTGGGGACAGAGCATGAGGGGGGTAGTGGTCGCTGTGGGTGCAAGAGAACTGGCCCTGGCGGGAGCCCTTCCTAGTGCCCAGGGAGGCAGGGACCTGCTTGTGGGGAGAGAGTCTGCGCATCACTCAACAATAGTGCTTTTCTTCTATGGCAGTCGGGGTTTCCTCCACATGAATTCCTAGTTCCGGATTTCCTCACTCCCGTCCCCTCAGGCTGTCTCCTCACAGCCAGCAGTCCTCTCCCCAGGTTTGCTCTCCAAACCCCATGTTCCAGCACTCAGCCCCCATCCACGCAGGCAGACATACATCTTAGGCTGGGGAATGCAGGGCTGTTGGCACGGACCATCTGTGTAGGTCTCATTCTGTCCTGCCTGCCACAGATTGGTGGCTGCTCTCTCCTCCGATAACCCCCGAAGCTACCCTTCTGTCCCAGCTGATCTCCCTGTGGGTGAGCAGGCTTCACCAGATGCAGGAAACTGTCCTCTCCTTCAGCTTCGCCTCCTCTCTAGGGGCACAGGTCCCATCACGCTTCCTCTCCTCTTCCTTTTCCCTTCTTATTTCTTTCATCTTACCCAGTTATGTGGGGATCTATCTTATCCTTGTAGGAGTCCATGTCCTCTGCTACTGTTCAGCCAGTGCTCTGTGAGAATTGTTCCATTTGTAGATATATTCCTGATGCATTTGTGGGGAGAGATGAACTCCACTTTCAGCTACTCCTCCACCATCTTGACTCCTCCCTGATTGATTTTCTTATGTTGAACCACCCTTGTATTCCTGGGATAAATCCTACTTGGCCATAGTGAATATCCTTTTAATGTGCTGTTGGATTTGACTTGCTAATATTTTGTCAAGGATTTTTGCATCTATATTCATAAGGGGCATTTGTTGAGAATTTAATTTCCTTATATCTTTATCTGGCTTTGGTATCAAGGTATTTGGCCTTATAGAATCATTTAAGAAGTGTTCCTTTTCCTTGAACTCTTTGGAAGACTTTGAGAAGGATTGATATTAATTCTTTTATAAATGTTTGTTAAAACTCACTGTTGAACCCCTTTGGTCTAAGACTTTTCCTTTTTGGAATGTTTTCAATTACTGATTCAATCTGTTTACTTGTAATAGGTCTGTTGAGTTCTTCTATTCTTTTTTTTTGTGATACGCGGGCCTCTCACTGTGTGGCCTCTCCCGTTGCAGAGCACAGGCTCCGGGCGCGCAGGCTCAGCGGCCATGGCTCACGGGCCCAGCCGCTCCACGGCATGTGGGATCCTCCTGGACTGGGGCACGAACCCGCGTCCCCTACATCGGCAGGCGGACTCCCAACCACTGCGCCACCAGGGAAGCCCTAGTTCTTCTATTCTTGAGTCTGTTTAGGTAATCTGTGTTTTTCAAGAAATTTTTTCATTTGTACTAGATAATCTAACATTTTGACATACAGTTGTTCATAGTATTTTCTTATAATCCTTTTTATCTCTATAAGGTAGGTATTATTGTCCCTATGTTCATTTCTGATTTTAGTTATTCACCCTTTCTGTTTTGTTTTGGGTTTGTTTTCTGTTTTGTTTGTTTGGTTTTTTGCCTTGTGCTTTGTCAAGTCTATTGATCTTTTCAAAGAATCAACGTTTGCTTTCATTGGTTTTCTCTATTGTTTTTCTATTCTCTATTTTGTTTATCTCCTCTAGTCATTATTATTTCCTGCCTCCTGCTAGGCTTGGGTTAGTTTGTTCTTCTTTTTGCTAGTTCCTTAAGGTGTAAAGTTAGATTCTTGATTTGAGATTTTCTTCTTTTTTAAGAACCATTGTACAATTATATGGGTTTTGATAAATGCATATGTCTTATATCCATTGAGGTGATAGTGGTATCACTAAATCCCTCATCTGTCCTTGGGGTGATTGTAAGATCTCTGTACATTCAGGTGATCATGGTATCACTTGAATCCTCATTGTACTTTTGGTTGAGAGTAGTATCATTTGGTTCTTTATCTGTGCATTAGGGCTATGCAAGATCTCATTACTTAGTTTAGGGTGCTATAACATTGTACTCTCCAAACCACATTACTGTCTTGAAGCAATTTTATAAGTGGGAGAGACATTTCCCACAAAGAGACAATGGCCTTAATACTAAAATCTATGACATCATAGTCCTGATAGCCCAAACACCCGACTCAAGTCCATTTACATGACAGTAAATTCATCTTGTTCTGGAGATTACCTGTGGGACATTGGTTGACAATCTACAGACTTTTACAAGTAGCCAGAAGTCAGAGGTATACAAAATAAATTTTGCTGGTGGAAAATCATAGTTCAGGGAGGGGATCGAATCTCAGAAGTGTCCTGCTGCAGCACAGCACCCAGAAGCACCCCAAGGACAATGACTCTGGAATTTCAGTTGAAGGTGTTGGTCTGAGGAAGCAGGGTGAAAGCCCTGCTGTGTGAACTTGCACTTGTTACCTGTCTGTGGTGAGCTGCCTACCTGTTCATTGTTTCTAGAAAACAGATGTAATTTCATTCTAGGTGAACACATCAGCACCCCTGCCCCTTGACTTTGAAGTCACATCCTGGGGAGCACCTCCCTGACAGGACCTGGAGCTCCTCTTGTTCCAGCAGCCCCTTGCACACCTCACTGTGTGGGGCTGCCTGTTTGCAAGTCCAACTTCCCCCCAGACTGGGAGCTGGGGTCTCCATGAGAGCCACAACCCAGCCAGAGGCCGATCGGGTTCTTTCCCCCATAGTGTAAGAGACAGATTGCTGGGAGTTGTAGCTGCCTCCCATGGAGCCAGACCAGCCAGGAGGTTGCATAGGGGCTGGACACTGACTGTTCGGTAGCTGACTTTCCAGTTGACACCTCTTCTGAGTCAAGGAGACTCGCCAGCCAGATCCTGATCTGCCCACTCCTGGCTGTGTGACCTGAGGCAGTGATGCCTCCACTTTGACCTCAGACCCCCCCCCCCACAACCTGCAAAATGGGGTCAATAATGATGTAAGACAATGCGCTGGAAGTGTTTAGTGCACAAGAAGAGCTTAATGACCATCAGCCCCCACCGAAGCCTGCTGGGAGAAGTGCAGGGAGGGAGCCCTGCTCCAGGCCAGGCTGAGAAACAGCCCCAGTCTCTCCAGGGACCAGGCTTTGTAGACGTTGGGCTGCAGGGGTCCTAGGTGCTGTGTGCAGTGGGACAGACCCTGGCTCCAGTGTGGCCTCTGCCCCTGGCTCTGTGGCCGCCCTGTACCTCAGTGGTCTCAGCTGCTGTGTTTACCTTGCAGACCCTTATTGGTGGGGAGGCAGATGATCAGCGTTCCCACTTTCCCTCTGTTTTGCACACGGTAATAATCATAACAGTAGTAGTCATGGCCAGCCAGCCTCACACAGTGCTGTCCAGATTCTAGGCCCCACTTTAAAGCCCCTTAACACACGTTATTTTACTTAATTGGCACAAACCCTATGAGGCAGAAGCAGATATGTTTTCATTTTCAGATGAGGACATGGGCTCAGGGAGATGAAGGTCCTTGCCCGGGGTCTCACAGCTACCACTTTTGAGCCCCTGGGGCCAGCAGAAGCATTGTTTACACCTTGGTCCCTCAGTCAGCAACAAATATGAAGATCCAGATGAAGAAAATCAGGCTTGGAGAGGTCAGGAGACCTCCCCATGCGGGGCCAGAGAGAACAGATGGGAGTGATTGGCTGGGACTGAAGCTGGAAACCCATTCTACAGACTGCAGAAAAGAGCCGTCACTGCATTCAGGCTGCTGGAGTTCTCATGTGGTCAACCCCATGGCAGTAGCAGTAGCTATAATGGTGACAGCAGCTCCTGCACCTGCCATGTGCTGACCTAGCACAATTCTGAAGTCTCTCTCAATGCCTGCACTACCTCCAGGGACAATATCCTCAGGCCCAGTCTCCCCTTGCCCTATGATGGGTCCACTCTGAGTCTATGGGGTGAGTGTGCCTGATGGGGAAAGTCTGAGGCATGTGTGCTGGGTAAGACCCACGGTTGGGAAAACAGGTGTGGGGAGGGCACTGCCTCCCTGGCCTGTCCCTCTGTACCAGCCCTGTGTTCTCACATGGGGAATAGCAAGTCCCAGGCCCAAGTTCACATCCTGACCCTCCCACTTGCTGTGTGAACTTGGCCACCCACTTCACATCTTTGTGCCTTGGTTTTCTCATCTGGGGGGGCAACACAGCTCAAGTAAAACTGCCATGCCACACCAGGGGCTCAGTTACTGTGGGCATCTGTTAGCGATCATGGAACTGATTTCAGAGGGCTGTGACAGGCCCATGGTCACATAGTAGGCAGATGGTAGACCAGGAATCTTGCCCAGGTCAATCTAGAGTGATCATAACTCCCTTTGATCCAGGCCAGGCCAACTGTGTTCAAAGTACTTTGTATAGATTACATTATGTAATCCCTACAATGGACTGAATTGTGTCCCCAAAACCATTTGTTGAAGCCCTAACCCCCAATGTGATGGTGGTGCTAGAGGTGGAGTCTTTGGGAGGTAATTGGGTTTAGATGAGGTCATGAGGGCGGGACTCTCATGATGGGATTAGTGCCCTTATAAGAAGAGGAAGAGACAGGAGACCAAACACATGATCCCAGGAAAGGCCATGTGAGCACATAGCAAGAAGGCAGCTGTCTGCAACCTGGAAGATGATCTTTACCACAACCTGACCATGCTGGTTCTCTGATTTCAGACTTTAGCCACCAGAACTGTGAGAATTAAAGTCTGTTGTTTAAGCTCCCTGTCTGTTGTATCTTGTTATTTCACCTGAGCTAAAACAATGCTTGTAACAACTCTTTGAGGTAGGTATAATTTTTTATTTTCATTTATTTTATATTTTTAACTGTTCATTTTATAGATAAGAAAACTGAGGCACAGGAGAGAAGCAGACATTGGCCCTGGTTGCACTGCTCCTAAGTGTGGAGCCGGGGACTTACACTGAGGCCATGCATCCTGGCTCTGGTGTCTATGCAGTGCACGCCTGGAGAACAGAGTTGCTGACCCACGTTGACAGTAGAGTTTAACCATGCTCGCTAGTGCAGGTTTGGCAAGTGAGTTAGAAAGAGGCACTAATGCTTGTTAAATTAATTGATGTTAAATATTTAAAATGTAAATGATTAAGAGTGTCAATCATGCATGTTTACGAGCGGAATTGTCATCAGGAATGGAGAATGCTTTTTGGGCTGGGGGTTCCAGTCTAAGCTCTGAGTAAATGGCTGCTGTCTGAGCCTTGGTCCCCTTGCCCATAAGATGAGCATCTGACATCGCCCCATAGACATGAGGTAATAGCTGGACGAGCTGGTGGGGGAGGCACCACAGCACTGGCACACAGCCCCTGAAAACTGTGACTGGCAGTGACATCCCCTGGTCCAACCCCTCCTCATCATCTCTTCTAGGCTGCAGCCCTGGAGGCCTGAGTGTACCAGGACCTGGGTTGTTTGGGTGTGGGGAGGCCTGCCCCTCTTGCTTCCTAATGGGGGTATTTTGTTCTGGAGAAAACAGCCAGTTGGGCTGCCCCATGGGGAACTTGTAGCTTTAGCTGACTCTGGCCCCCATCCTTCCCTCTTGGGGTTCCAGAGATCTTCCTAATGCAGTCCAAATCCCACCCCACCCCTCTACCTACTCACCTGACCCTTTTCCCACCTGCAACTTGACCACCCCCACCCTAGGACCCTTCAAGAACATCTTCCTTCCTGGCCACTCTTCGCCCCTCTGTGCTCCTGTAGATCTCTCACCAGACCACCTGGCTCATAGCCCACTGCCTGTGGCATATCTAACGCCCTACCTGTGTGACCCTGGAAGTCCCCTCCCTCCTATAGCCCACATTTCCTACCTGTATGATGGAGCTGACAATGAAAATAACTTCCCGAGTTATTTCTGCCTCACAGAGGCCTGCAAAGTGGTGGGCAGCTCTTGGAAGGGGAGAGTTCCCTGCTGTGTGACCCTGGGCAAGCTAGTGAACCTCTCTGTGCCTCAGTCTCCTCCTCTTGTAAAGTGAGGGTGATGGGAATGCCTACCTCACAGGGATTTTCTGAGGATTAAATGAGCTACTACACATAAACTGGGCCCAGTGCCAGCAAGTAGCAGGTGCTACGTAAGTATTTGCTTTTATCTGGTTGTGGCTGATTAGCTCTGGGAAGAGGGAATGTCAGGAGGAGAGGAATGTCTCCTCTCCCTGAACCACACTCAGAAACGGGTAGTCGCTATTTCTCACTCAACAGGGAGCCCAAGTGCCCAGTGTCTGTCTGCCAACAGAAGGGCAGCCTCCTGGGCCTGCCTGGCCCCTAGTGACCCTGTCCTGGCATCTGGGCCACCGTCTCCTGGGTGGTGAGCGTCCTAGGCCACAACTTCCCAGCCCCCTCCCCTGCACCCAGCAGTGCCCCGCATTCATCCTCCACTCAGCCTCGGGGCCATACCTGGTCTGGGATTTGGAAGAGGAGACCTCACTCTGGACTTTGGGCTCAAACACCGTCCTGCAGTGACCAGCTGGGCAAGCTCAGCCAACCCTCCCTCAGGGCACCAGTCTCCCTCTGCCGATCGCCTTGCCAGTCCCAGGGTGGAGTGACCCACCAACTTCACACAGTAGGCACTCACACTGGACAATCACCAGCAGATGTGTTGTTCCCACCTCCCTGGTCTCCTGCCCTCCTGCCCTTGTGCCCCTTCCCCACCCTGCCCCTGCGTGTCTCCTCTGCCATGGGGAGCGGCTGGTGGTTGTGTCTGAGTAATTTAGGCCCCTGTTTAAGGAGAGGAAGCAATAATAGCAGCCGTAATTGTCCAAATTACTGCTGCCCCTTCGAGCATGACATCTGCCTGATGATGGCGGATGGAAACCTGACCCAGGCAGTGGGTACTGTGTGGCCTGGGGAGCAGAGTCCCTAGTGCTGGCCCTGCTAGGCTGGTGGAGCACCTGGCCTGGACCCCTCAGCCTCTGCAAAAGGGGAGAGCCCACCTCATCTCAGGGCGGGGGTGGCGGGGTGGTAACCACACAATAAGTCAACAAATGCTTACTGAGCACCAGCTATGTGCAGGGCCCAGCTCAGGGCACAGGCCAGGCCAGCACGGCAGCCCTTGAGACCCTGGCCTCCAGATCAACATAGAGGGAGAGCTGATGCAGCTGTGAGCCCCGGCGGGGCATGCCCACTCCTTCCAGAGAGTCGATGTCTCCTTGTTTTTGGAGTTTCCTTTTTGAGAATGTGTGAGGGGATGGGGTGAGAGGTGGGGGCCAGGGTCAGAGGGCACTGTGGGACCCTTTAGGGATGGTGGGGTGAGAGGTGTGCTTGGGAGTCTCGGAGTCAGAGGAAGCTTTGGGCCTGTTGCGGGGGTCTTCCAGGCCCAGGTTGACTGGAGGGTGAGCAGGCTTCAGCTGGGGAGAGGGTCCAGCAGTGGGGAGAGGAGGGAGGAGGTTGGCAAAGGCAGGTGGACAAGTGGATGAGGCTGGAGAGGCAGGAAGAATCTGATCATGACGGGTAAATGCGTCAGGCTGTCAAAGTGGGTTTTGCTGCTGTCTGTGTTTAGCAGGGTCTTGATGTGATTCAGCAAAGCACTGCAGAAACCGCGAAGGCTCCCCTGCACAGAATGGTGGGGACAGGGAGGCTGGGGCCTGCACTGGGGAGAGAGGGGCGGTGGCCATGGGTGGGCAGGTGCTCGGACTTCAGGGCTGTCCCACCCTTGCTCTTGGCCCCACCTGTGCCTCCGAAGTTTTCCACTGTGATGAGGGGTCCCCAGCCTCCCATTTGTTCAGCCAGACTGCTGGTGTTCTCCAAGAAGCTGACATGTAAGGCCTTTATTTGGGGGCTGACTCCAGGAAACACCAGTAGGGTGGGGAGGTACAGCAGGGAGGGGACAGTGGCAACCAAACATGTGGCGCCACACTCAGCCAATGTGGGCAGGAGCTCCAGTGCCACTGTGGACTGTGCCCCCACCGGGTGAGGATGCAGTGAATGTCCAGTGCCTCCCAACAGGAGGGCTGCTCGGACATCCTCTCACTTGCCCTTCCCGCCCACACAGGTTGGAGACCCACAGACCAGAGAATAGAGACTGCTTTGGGGAGGTCCTGGATGGGGGAGAGGTGGGGTATCTGTCATTTGGTACATTGAACTGTCATTTGTATTCTGAACTATATATTGAGTTATCTATTAAAAATTAAGGACAAACAAGACAGCCCCTCTTCACCTCTTGCTTTGATCTCTCCCAAAGGCCAGAGACACCTGAGGTATCTTGAATCCAGGTCAGAGATGCCTGGTGTACCTGGCATTCAGAAGGGCAGTGTGGGGCTCTGCCGTTACCGAGGTCACTCAATCGTGACCTCCCTGGAGGACACAGGGCATGAATATGGCCGAGATGTCTGACCCTCCCCTCAGAAGGATCTGAGGGTCGGCAGGCCCAGGAGCCCCTGGTCATGAGATTTCATGGGTCTACAGCCTTAAAAATGTTAGGGAGAACCTGAGCATGGCTAAGCACTGAGTCATCAAGCAAGGACCCACTGCCATTTGTTATTACAAAGAGCAGGCGTCTCAGAACACAGAGCACTACTTTCCAAGAAAGGACAGGGTAATGTATTTGGGGTTTGCCAGGGGAACCAGCTCCCATGGCTTAAGGAGAAAGGAGTGGGCCAGTCCAGGGCTAAGCCAGGAGATTGCTTTAGGCCCAGCAGTTCCTGTGACATCCCGCTTCCCAGCTCCATCCCACTGGGTTGTCTCCACACTCAGCAGGACCCTCACGCTCCCCCAGGCCCCTCCTGTATTTGCAAAAGCACAGACTCACTGAAAAGATGGAGCTGGGTGTCCTGAGGTCTGAGAGGAAGGAACCAAAGGTGGCTTTGGGGCAAGGAGAGAAGAAGGTGAGAGTCTAGGAGACGGGGTGGTGAGGACCCCTCACCCAGCCCTGTAGGAGCTGGGAGCCTATCTCTCTTATCCAGATGGCCAGGCAAAGGGGGCAGGAGCCATGAGCTTCTCAGGGGTCAACAGAGGGTCAGTGTCCCCCAACTAAGGACTAGAGGGGCCTTGGCACCCCTGCTGCTGGGGATCCTAACGCTGAGCCTGGCCCAGGAGGTGGGGCTCAGCATTAGGCTCAGGATGGTAAGAAAAAGCTAAAGAACATGCTATTTCTTCCTCTCTGAGTGGCTTATAACCAACCTCTCTATCTGCTTTTTCAGAAAACTCTTGAGTTCCACATGGTACCTTGCCTGGCACCTGGAGAGGCAAATCAGTGCTATTGATCAAATACGAAATCATTTCTGATTTCCTTTTCCAGACGGCTTCTTCATGCATTAAGAAGGTACTTCGTGTTTGTCGGCCAAGGGGCAGGTGTGGGGTTTGCAAAGAATTCTATACCTAGAGCCAGATGCACACATGTTTGAATCCAAAATCCCACCCCTTTGCTATCTTGAGCAGATCTGTTCACTTCTTATGCCTCAGTTTACCCCTCCAGAAAATGGGAATTTGATGCTGGGGTTGCAAGGCTGCCGTGAAGGCATGATGAGCCCACTGGCCTTGCGTGGGCCTCAGGCTCTTGCTGCAGGGCACGGCCCTACAGCAGCAGGCCTGGGGGCCTCCCCTCTGTGGGTCCACTCACTACCGCCCCTGCAGCCTGTTTCATGTTACCTGACCCTTATGTTCAGGGGTGGCCTGGGGATTGCCTGGAGCTGCAGGGTCACAGGCTGATGGACTAGGAGGATGCTAAGACATCAGGATGGAGGGCAGGCTGAGCAGGCCCAAGGTGCTGGCTAGAGAGAGGGCACCAGGCCTGCGAGGCTGAACGCTGAGTACAGGAGGGCCTGCACTCAGGCCTCTGAGCCTCTGCATTGGGAGCAATGGCATCGCTTGGCTGGGTACCCTGAGGAAGTTGGGCTTTCCTCAAACCTGAGCTCAGGTAGTCACTTGAGGCTCTGCGAGGGGTGCTCTGCCTCCCATTAACCCAGTTGTAGACCCCACCCCACATGCTGCATGCCCCCCAGAGACATGGCTCTGAGCAGATTAGCAAGTCCCCAAAGTCGCAGGCAGGTTGTCCTGATTCCTTCAAAGGACGGGGTGCTGAGGCAGACTCGGTTGGAAAGGGGGCCCCGAGCCGTGCCCAAGCCTCCGACCCCAGGACTCCCTCTCAAGCTTGGAACCTGCTAAAAGCAGCCGCTTCCTCAGGCCACTTGCTAAAAGCCCCAGGTCCTTCCGGCCGCGCAGCAGCTGGGGCCTCAAGAAGAGCATAAAAATGTCTGGATGACACTTTTCACCTTTATTATATACAGAGGCCCCTCATCTCCTGCCTTTCAAGAGGGCCTCTTCGATGGGCTGCTGCGGGGGCGGCCACTCAGAGGCCGTTTATCTGCAGGGAGGAATGTCTGTGAGACCCGTGGCAGAATGGAGCCTCCTTGGCCCATCCATCACCACCTGCCTGGGAGCCCCTCGCTGTGCTGTGTAGTGGGGGAGCCTGGGAGAGGCAGAAGCCTGCCCGGGCCTGTGTCTAGCCCCAGGAGGGGGGTTCATGCAGCTGACACCAGGGGCTCCCAGCCTGCCTGGGTCCAATTTAGGCCAGGCCTGCCTCTGGGAGCAGGGGCATTAGAAATGAGCCAACCCTAGGGAGTGAGATCTTTGCCCGCTCGAGAGCCCAGCTGGGGAAGAGCCAGGGGAGATGGAGGTCCAGAGCAGGGCCAGGCTGGAGAGCAGTGAGGGACCTTCGCGGGTGTGGCATTGAGCATGCAGGACTCTGAGTGCTAGGTAGAGCCCAGGTCCCTGGGGCCAAGACACTTGCCAGGGTGCTACACATACTCACATGGGGAGAGTCTCTTCAGTGTCCCAGCCTGGAACCCAGCTCTGTTTTATACAAAAACATAGAGTGTCTTGTTCATGGTTCTGATTTCTGAATTTTCCAAGAACGCAATGCCTGTGTGACCTAAGGGACTGTCACACTGCATTTCATAAAGCATTCCCAGGTGCTGCTCGCCTTTGTAGGAAACTGCAAACCAGAGTGTGCCTGGCTCTGAGGGCCCACCCAGACCCTCCCCATCCTGCCCAGCATGCCCTTCACAGCTGCATCACGCAGATGTGTGTTCACAACCAAGCGGCTACTCCCAAATTTCACATAGGTAACAACAGTGTTGGCAGTCCACGCAGCTGAATACTCTCTTCACTCCAGTTTGTACTTGCGGCATCACGCACCATCTGGGTGCCTCCTGGTGTTGTGCGGTGTAGCCACGCCTCCTACACATTTGTATGTTAAAACATACATTTAAAAACATTAGATTAATTTCCTCTCTGTCTCCTTCCATTGCAGATGAGGCATTATACGGAGGTTTGAAATGATGTGTTTGTGGAGGTTGTGTTGTTTACTGATTGTATCCCAGGATGGTAATGGTTGCCACGAAATACGTCAGGAGCTAGGGTGCTGGCTCTGGCCAGCAGGTGATGTCTGCTGAAGGTCCACAGCCTCCTCCCCATGGCTGTGCTCCCTAGGCAGTTCTTGGGCCTTGGCAGACGATGGCCATGGCAGTGCCCACACATCTGTCCTGTGCCTCCTGGGTCACTGGTCCCAGCTGTGGTGCCATCCCCCATTCACCCACACCAGAACTGCAGCCCCCCAGCAGATTACCACACCAGTTCCATAGTCTGTAAAAGGAGATGCGTTCACAATGCACATGAAGCCTATGGGTGTTCCATCTGGGTGGAGGAAACAGGAGCCACAACAGCAATGATAATATGGCCCTTGGATGCTGACACATGCTGCCCACTGGCTCATGTGCTAAACAATATTTTGGTGCACCTGTTATGTGTCAGACCCTATTCCAGGTAGAAGACACACATGTAAGAAAAACAAGCCCAAGTCCAATGCCATAAGCTGATGTCCCAGAAGGAGTATCTAGACAGAAAACAGATCATTTTGGAGAGACAAAGAGAGCTATGAAGAGAGTAATACAGGTCATGGACCGGCATACAGAGGGCTCTAGCTCAGATGGTCCAGGAGGGCTTCTTGGGGTAGTTGTTGTTTGTCAGAGTTGTGTGACATGCACTGGAGCTGGGATTCACACAGCACTCGAGTCAATGGTGGAGAGTAGCAGCTGTTCTCCTATCTGGGTGCTGGGCTGGGGGTTCTGCCGTGTCTCATGGGCACAATGTGGCTGCCAGCACTCTAGACAGCAAGTGCACACAGGACCACAGCAAAGGCAGGGATGTGTAGTATACGCGAGGGAGGCTGAGAGTGGCATTTGGAAAGGTCCCCTTCATCTTCTCAGGGAGGATAAATCCTCTCAGAAACCCCTTCCCCAGGGAGCTCTCTCTACATCTCATTGATGAGAACTGCGAGAACTGACTGCGCTCTCCTGCCCTGCTTCACTGCAAAGTGAAGTGAGGGTCTGGCTCTTTCTCACTTACTGTGAGAGTGGAGGGAGAGAGGTGGGGCTAGGTGTGGGGGGTCAGCTAGCCTGTCCCATAGTAGGACTTCTCAGAACCTGCTCCTCTCTCTCCCTCCCTCCTTTCCTATCAATCAATCAATCAATCAATCTATCTATCTATCCATCTATCTATCTATCATCTACCTATGTATCTCTCTATTTGTCTTCTCCCTCACTTGACTCTAGCTGAGACATCCTTTTCACTGTTCCTTGAAACTCCCCAGGCTGGCCTTGTCCCCAGGGTCTTTGCATGTGTCGTTCCCCAGAGCACTCTTCCCCACATGTCTGTCCATGTAGCCCCCTCCCCACCCCCTCAGGTCTTTGTTCAGAGCCCTTTTCTCAGCAAGCCCCCTCCCCATCCAATCCCAACACTCTCCCAGGGTCACCCTGGGCATAACCACGACATGCTGCTCCCGCTCGTGCTCCCAGCGTGGAGTCTGGCACGTGGTAGGTGCCCAAGAATTCATTCATTCCTTTATCCATTGATTCAAGAAACACTGATTAGCGATGACAGGGGAGGTGGAGGTCATTAAAATCCCTCAAGAGCTCTGCGTCTGGTGCGGAAGACAGCCTTGTAAACAGACCATCACAGCCGTGAGGTAAGTGCTGGGATGGGAGTGGGGGCGGGGGGCAGAGAGGCTGCCACGTGAAGCCCAGTGAGCTGAAATGGACTCACACTGGCTCAACGCAGAGATGGGTGCACCCCAGGTGCCAGGCCGGGAGGCAGGAGGGGACTCAGCATTAGCACCCTTCTGGGTCTTCTGTGACTGGTGCAGGGCTGTGGCGACGAGCCGGTGGGAGTGGGTGGGTGTACCTTCACCTCTGTTTCTCCCTATGCGCAGAGATACTCAAGGTGGCACTGGCCTTGTCCAAGGTGCCAGAGTGCCCGCATGAGGCAGATGGGCCCTGGCACGTGTCTGTGGATGACCATTTAGTGACGAGCCTCCAGCTCAGGTGTACCAGGTGCATTCCCGGCCTCCCCTCCTCTCCAGCTCCCTAAGCCCTCTGTTTACACAAGCAGCAGCAAGCAATACAAATCACCTGCCTCCACTAATGGAAGGCCCTGCCTGCTGAGGCCCCTGACAGCTGCGAGATGCTTTCGGGAAAAGCTTTTGACATTAGGGTGCAATCTCCCGCTCAAAGCCCCCGCCCCCACCCCAGCCTGGCTGCTGGCGGCACAATAAGTGCAGACTCACACAAAGGACGCTTCGAGAACAAAACACTGCAGGAGGATCTGGTTCTGGAGGCACCAGGGTTGTCCTTTTCCTGTGGACATGGACATCAAGCAGCCCCACCCACACAGAAATGCTCCAACTACACCCTCTGCTGTTCTGAGAGGACAGGGATGCCACGTGTACCCAGCTGGTTCAGTCCCAGCTCTGGCAGTATATGGTCCTGGGGCCCTGGGAGGGTCGCGCGTGGCATGGCACATCAGTTCAGGTGGCACAAGTGTGGGGCATCCTGAGGGGGGTGGAAGGCGGCACGCCTTCCCAGTCCTCTGGAAACCTCTGGCTGGCTCTAGGAGCAAGCCCCCATACACCAATTTCTAGACTCCAAGCCGTGGAAGGCAGTGGGTCTGGCTAGAATTTGATACCACTCTTTGGCTCCTATTGTCTTCACGTTCCTAGTTATGCTTCCATGGATGGGTTTTACAGTGGTGGCAAAACGTCTCCTTTGAAGTAAATTATTCTGAGGAAAAGAAGGCACATCATGGAAAGGAAATTACTTGTGCCACAGTCAAGGTGACCCGAGCCATGGCTGAGGCTGAAAGGGGTGCATGAGACATCAGCCAGTGGGCTGGGGTCCACACCTGGTTTGGGGCCCTGGTTTGTCCAAAGACCCAGCAGAAGGTCCAGCCCCTTACCTTTGTGCTGGCTGTGGGCTGCTGGCCCTGAGATCCCTCCCTCTCTCTCCCCTGCCCCGACCTCCATCTCCAGCAGGAGCAAAGGAGCAGTCCCCTCCCATCTCTGCTCAGCACTGTCCTACAGGTGTCCCGCCAGCCAGGTGGTGGGACTTCCAGCAGGCACTGATCTGCAGAGAGAACTCTCACCTCCTCCATCACCTGCACAGCCAGTTCTCTGCATTAGAGACCCTCTCTTCTAAACACCAGTGAGGCTTCCTGCTACCCGGGTTCCACCTCTGACTGTGAGCTGAGACATAGTTTCTCCCTGGCCCTGCTGACCTCTAATCTCCAGGACGCTGTGGAGCCAACACACATATACTTGTCCCTCCCAGCAGGTCCCCATGGCATTGCCTACTTGCTGGGCTGTCCTGTCCTGCAAGTTCAGTCTCTAGGCCTTCCACCTAACCTGTGGGCCACCCTGGGATTTGGGCTTCCTCTGATTTCCGTGGGTGCTTGTTTGGTGTAAAGATGTGGACATAGCAAGGAAATGCCCTAACACCAGGGCCAACGCCAGTGAAGCCACTCACTCACCAGATGGCCTCTGCCTCCTTCTACACCTTGGCTCTCCCTCCAACCCTAAGACATGTCACCTGGTGAAATGGCGTTGCCAGGAGCACCCACATGCACGCAGCTTTTTGCTTTTTAAATAATTTGTGTAGGAAAAACATTCCCAAGAGGGGGTTACTTTGCCAAAGGATATGAGCAATTGGGGGGCTGATTCAAATGCTTTTAATGTCTCATTTGCAAATGGTTAAACATGCTAGGCCCACTTATCCTCTTGGGATCTGATGAGCAATTTTTCCCTTTATTTATTAACCACAAGTGGGCTGGTCTCTCTGTTACAAAATTCCAAGCAGTCATTAATTATTCCCAAAGACTGTAGGGTTTTGAAGGAGGTTTGGAGCCAAATGGTGGAGGAATCCATACTCCATCATGAAATTTGTTGGCCCCTCACCCACCTGATGGAAACTTGGGGCCAGAATGAGAAAGGCAGGAAAGGCTTTGAGACACTGCCTGGTGTCAACTCAGATAATTACATTTTGTATAACACCTGTATCAAGATATAATTCACACTTCATAAAATTCACCCCTTTTAAGTGCACAATTCAGTGACTTTTAGTATTTAGAGTCGTGGAACCATCACCAGTAATTGCAGAACATTTTCATCACCCCAAAAGGAGACCCCATATCCCTTAGTAGTTACTCCTAATTCACCCTCCCCCACCCCCCCGACAGGGCAACCAGTAATCTCCTTTCTGCCTCTATGCTTTTCTCTATTTTGGACATTTCATATAAATGGATCCTATAATTTCTGGTCTTTTGTGACTGGCTTCTTTCGCTCAGCATAATGACCTCAGGGTTTATCCATGTTTCAATGCTTCATTCCTTTTTATGACTAAATAATATTCTATTGTGTGGATGAACCACATTTGCTTACACACTCATCTGTTAATGGACATTTAGGTTATTACCATTTTGGGTTGTTAGGAAAAATACTGCTTGAACACTTAAGTACAAGTTTTTGTGTGGATACGTGTCTTCAATTCCCCTGGATATATATGTAGAAGTGAACCTCTGGGCCATGTGATAACTACTTTTAACACTTTGAGGAACCACCAGGCTATTTGCAAAAGCAGTCACACAATTTTCTACCCTGACCAGCAATGAGGGTCCCAATGTCTCCACATTCTCGCCAGCACTTGTTATTACCTGTCCTTTTGTGCTTAGCTGTCCTAGCGGGTATGAAGTGGTATCTCACTATGGATTTGATTTGCATTTCCTTCATTGACAAATGATATTTTTTGCCTTTTTATTTTAGCTATAAGAGTTCTTTGTGTATATTGGATGTAAGACCCTTACCAGATATGTGATTTGCAAAGATTTTCTCCGATTCTGTTGTTGTATTTTTACCTTCTCGATGGGGTCATTTGAAGCGCAGAAATTCTTGATTTCGATGATGTCCAATTCAGCTATTTCTCTTTTGTTGCTTGTGCTTCTCATGTTCACATCTAAGGAACCATTGTCAGATTGAAGGTCACAAAGGTTTTCTTGCGTTTTCTTCAAAGAGCTTTATAGTTTTGTCTCTTACACTTGGGTCTTCGATCCATTTTGAGTTAATACTTGCATATGTGGGTCTGTACATTGTTCTTTGAAACAGTTACTTTTTCATGCCAACTCCCTGGAGTTAGTACTTTCTGAGGAATGCTCGTGAGACCTGGTTTTATGTTTCTCCATCATTCACAATACTTCTGGGTTTTAGAAGATGCCTAGCCATGAGGAATGTGACATCACATCCATTATCCCCTCCCTTCCCCACCACAGCCCCGTATGAGCATGTTAAGTAATCCCACTTCATGGTGTGTGTGTGGGGGGGGTGGGGTGGGAACTGAGGCTCATGAACAGGGAGGAAGTCACCTGTCCAGAAGAACAGAGTGAGGTGAACCCATATTCTTTCCTCAAACCCTCCTGCCACTCCTCCCAACGAAAAGTTCTGCTCTGGAGTGGGGAAACCTCCTTACCTACCAGAGTCTTCTTCCTCAGAAACCCCTATCTCCTGACTACTTGGGATTGTTTGAACTACAGACAGTGATGGAGGGCTGGATTTCCCACATTCTCTGTTTATTAAACCAACAGTCTCATTTGTTGAATGGAAGGAAGGGGGAAGGAGAGAGAGGGAGGGAGAGAAGGAAGAAAGGAGGGAAGGAAAGAGGAAGGAAGGGAGGGAAGGAGGAAAGGAAGGGAGGAGGGAATGGAGGAGGGAAGGAAGGAAGGAGGTTACTTCCTTAAAGCAGGAGTTGAGCTCTTCCTGGCGCCGAGTACACCATGACAACACGAGAGCCTGAGTTAAACCACACAACAGGTTTATCTGGGAAGAGCCCTGTGTCCACATGCACAGGGCCTTGTGACCAAGTCTGCAGGCACAAGCAGACAGCCCAGTGGTTGTGTGGGATGGCTGAGCCCCAGGAGCCCTGGCTGGGCTCATAGTTGGTGATCGTGGCAGCCGTGTGCCCCATGGGGCTCTGTGCCCATCTGTCACGCTCTGGCTGGATGGGACCCTCAGGTCTGACAGGCTAAGACTCTAAGTGCTGTTGGAGTGAAAGCAGCAAAACAACCTGGGGTCCTGTCAGGGATGCCTGGTAGCTGGGGTGAGTGATGGTCTCGGGGGATTGACCGGCTGTTTAGGTGTGCCATAAACACGACTTCAAGTGGCTGGGTGACGCCCATCCATCATGCCTGGAGGCCATGGCCCAGCGGCTCTCTGCAGTGGCCCAAGTTGACTCCGCGTTGGCCCCTTCCGGGTGGTGTGTGAGTTGTGCCTGACTGTTGATGACTCGTTGATGGATGGGTCCCTCCCTTGCAGAAGTACTACATCCAGCAGGCCTGGGGGACACTACGAGCTTTAGCAGGAAGAAGCTGGGCCTGGTCAGAGGCAGTGCTGTCCTTCTAGACAGCAGTCCTGAACCCTGAGAGCAGGTTGTGAAGCCAAAGGCCTCCGGGTCCACAGAGGGAACCTCCAGCTCAGCCACACATTAGACCCTCTGGAGTTCCCAGAATTCCCCAACAACCTGCTCACTCCCCTACTGCTAAAGCCGTGCACCCCTTCTGAGCTCTCTGGTGTTCACAGATGGACACCAGCCACAGACTGGTGGGAAATGGCCACCATGGGTCCTCCACTGGGGGACAGTAGGAAGTAGTGGGGACTGTGGCAACCAACACACAAACCAGCCAGGCCACTCAGGGGTCTGGATCTAGAATAGCCATGTCTTCTGACTCCTCCAGGACAGCCCCGAATAACCCAAACACAGCCATGCCTTGCAGCCTGTGGTTCTGACTATGGGCTATCAGCTAGTTCCTCCTCCTTGCGTTCTGTGACACTTCCATCAGGGTTGAGGGCTGGAGAGAGAAAAACTTACCTGGAACTCTGCTGGGGACAGGCAGTTGGCCATGTACTTACTCACTGCCAGCCATGCAGCAGCCCCACTGGCAATGCCATGGCCTGACTTTAAAAGGCCCCTCAGAGAGGGGGCCTCAAACACCCAGTCCTTTATCACACATTCTCAGCCAGCGTGGGTGGACAGCTGCGCAGATCGGGCATCCCGTGTCCCCATGGTTGTCTTTACGGCTGCTGTTAACGGGGGCTGTCCCTCTCCTTCCCGGAGTTCCCCACACGCCTCTCAGCTGGGTGTGGCATGTAACTTGGCTAGTGGAATATGAGCGGAAGCACTGTGTCCACCCGTCCCCTGCCTCATCCCAGTGGCTGGGGTCCCCAGGGACAGTGACAGGCTGGTCATCAGCACACGGTGTGCCTGCTGTGCTTAGCCTTTAGATGTGGGCTTGTCTGCTACTGAACAGAGCCCAGACCGTCCTGATTCACAGAGCCCTGAGACTACCTTTAGGGAAATACCTGTGCCTTCCTTCTAGCAGAATCTTCCCCGATGCCGTGGTTGTTACAGAAGCATGGGAAGCCCTCTTCCTGGATCCTATAACCTTTCCCAAACTGTCTGGGTCATAGATGGGGGTAAACTGTTTGTTGAATAATAATGACATTGTCTTCACTCAACGTCATCCCCAGGGCTGGGACCAGCCCCTACTGCACATATGGCAGTAAGACTAAATCCCAAACTCCTCACCTGGACCTGCCGGGTCCCTGCCAACTTCCTCAACTTCACAGTCTCCCTGCCTCGCCTAGGGTGCCACCCTGGCCCCTGCACACCCATCTGGTGGTCCCAGGGCCTAAGCACGGGCTGCCCCTCCCTCTGGAACACTCTTTTTCAGTGGTTTCAGCTCACATTTCAGGCCTCTGCCCAAATGTCCCCTCAGAGCACGCACCTTGATCCCATTTCAAGTTGCCTCTTACCCACATCATTCTTTTCTAACTTTTTATTTGGAAACCATTTAAAATTTATAGAAAAGTTGCAGAAATGAGAATGGGACAAAGAACACCGGCATAGACCTCACTTACTGTTAACTTTTTATTGTTATGTATTATTGACTCTCCTTCTGTCTCTCAGACACACACAGTTTGAGGGTAAGTTGCAGGACTCGGGGAATTTCCCAGGAGTAGGGCACACTCTTACGTGGCCATGATTCAGTTCCCACTTCAGTACATTTAACACTGATATCACGCTTTTCTCTCATCTGCCATTCATATACCATGTCCTTCATAGCGTTTCTTTCCCCTCCAACCCTCGATCCGATCCAGGGCCAGGTGTTGTTTTCGGTCACCTTTAGTCTGAAGCAGTGCCCACGCCTTTCTTTCTTTTATTGTAGTGGCATTTTTGAAGAATAGAGTTTTTTTGTGGAACACCCTCACGTGGCTCTGTCTGAGTTTCCTCCTGTGTGGGTTCGGGTTGTATCTCTCCAGCTGGGTGTGAGTGATGTGAGGGACGTGGCCTTCTCAGGGCGCCACGTGGAGGCCCGGGCCCACCTGCCCTCTGCGGTGTGGGTAAACTTGGTCACCCACCAAAGTGCTGTCCCTGTGACGTTTTGCCTCCTTGCATCTAACCCACAGTCTGTTAGAGGACTCCGTTAGAGCATGTGAACGCCCTGCTCCTTGAACAAGTTTCCACTGGATTTAGTATCTGTAGATGACTCCTGCCTTACGAAGGCGGCGAAATGCTGATTTTCAACCTAAGCCTCCCTCGTCATTTGCCAGCTAACAGAACCCTTAGCTTTCTCCTGTAAAAAAAAGAGCCTCCCTCCTCCCCTGTTTATTTATCCGTTATTATAAGGATGGATCATGAATTCCTGTTTTTCGGTGGCTCATAATCGTCACTTTCCTTAGCTATTTTGGCGCTCGATTTGTCTCAGATTCGGCCAGTGGGGGCCCCCACAAGCTGGCTCCTGTAACCTTTGACACGCCATCATCACTTCTTCTTTTCTTGAGTACTTTTTTTGACATGTAATGAACAGTCCAGGCTTATATTGTATCAACCCTGCCCCGACTTTGGAATCAAGCTATATTCTGAGGAGGTGAATTCCTTTTCCTGGGCTGTGACATTAGAGACCAAGGTCTGAGCGCTGGAGGTGCTCCCAGCTCCCAGTGGCCAGCTTCAAATCTCTCTCATCAGACAGCGCCAGAAACACATGACGGGCAACATATTCAAAACCTGACATATACGAGCGGGCACCACTGTTCTCCCTCATATTCTCCATCATGGTTTTCGCAGGATGCTCTCAAATGATCTGGCTTCCTAATCTGTCTACTTGTTTACCTGTCCCCTTGAGCCATCCCCTACTCCCACAGAAGCAGGGATTGGCCTGTCTTGTCCTTCACAGTGGGCCCAGAGCGGAAGAGGCCTTTAAGGACTCTCTAATGAGCGGGTGCACCTCTGTGGATGCCGAGAAGATTTGCCTGAGGTTACTGGGTTTGGAGTGAGGCTCCAAGGAACAAGCCATCTGGCTGGGCAGCCCCTGGCAGCGGAAGACGAGCTTGCTTGGCAGCAGCTGGGTGCACTTGCCTCCCAGCCACCTTCACCCCAGAGGGTCGGCCTACCTGGGGATGGAGCTTCCTGGGCCACACACCACACCGCAGGTGGGGCCCAGCACCTGAGTCCTCACAGCAGCCCTGCCCTTTGGGGAAACAGAGCCTCATTTTTCAGATCAGGAAACCAAGGTTCAGAGAGGCTCTGGCACTTCTGCGGAAAGAGGTTGTGGAACAGATTCTGCCCAAGTGCTTTGGCTTCCTGAACAACCAGGTGCCCCACATGCAGTGGGGCCGCTGTCCCTTTGGCACCATCTGAGCCTTTTCACTTCACAGGTGGACACCTGGACACGGGTTTAATCCTCACTCAAGGTCTCGGCCCCACAGGGCTGCTGTGGGGGAGCCCCCACATCTGGCTCAACTTGTTCCAATCCCAAGGGTTAAATATCCCCTGGGGCTGTCCTCTACCCCCGCCCCACCCCTCTCCTGCACCCATCAGGTCTGACTCCCACCAGCCTGAGCTCTGGCCCTCGCTCTGCCACTGCTCTATGTGACCTTTAACACAACCCGGCCCCCAGCCTCAGTTTCCTTTTCTGTAGCTGGGGCTAAGTGTCCTTCCCCTTGCAGAGGGGTCCCAACCGCCCCCCCCCGAGTCCTGAGAATGAGCCCCATGGAGGTCCTGTCTCTGTCCCCCAAACTTTACTGGCTGTGTACCCAGCAGACACAAGAAAGGGGAGGGTAGCTCATTTTTCAAACAAAACGGTATCAGATGTGTGATTTGGTTAAAAAAAAATATATTTCTGGCAATGGCTTGAGCTTTGCTCAAGAGAGAACAGGGAGGGGGAGGAGGGGGAGGGTCCAGACCCATTCCAGTGGCTTAAAAAACCCCAGATAAGTGTGTGGTGATTAAGCGCGACCATTAGCTCTAATGGGCAGTAATTGGCGATGAGAAATAATTTTCTGGGGCACAACTGCCCCTGGTGCCCCCACGCCCCGGCCCAGTGGGGGGATGGCCAAGGGGCTGATTAACTCCCGGGTAGGAGGAAATGTCGGAGGCACAAAAAGTTTCCAGATTCAAGGGTAATTGGGAGAAGTTATTTCACTTTCCACATCAGGCTGATGAGGGGCCACCCACCTGCCACTGAGGGAAGGGCTGAGCTGAGCTGCTTCCTGCCCGGGAACGAAGGGGATGGGCGCGGGGGGCAACCCAGGCCAAGCGGACGGGACGGGGGTGGGGTGGGGGCACGCACCACTGGACAACCTGGGCAACTGGGCAAGTCACTCGCCTGCAGGACATTGGTTCCTCACAGTCTCTCGAGGGCTGAGGATAACAGCTTCGTGGAGGACGATTGTGGGGCTGAGAGGAGGAGGATGCAGGCAGCCAGGGAAGGGCCCCAGCAGTCAGCGGGGAGTGCCCCTCCACACAAGGCCTCTGTGCCTGATCCCTCCCTCCAGTCTTGCTTCCCCATCAACAGAGTCCCGAGCTTCCCATCCTATAACTCACAGACAAACCCACAAGCAGGCAGCCCCAGCAGTCCAGGGGCCTCCCCCAGAACCACCCAACCCAAGGCCCGCACTGGTCTTACGGCATCTTTATGGGATTCAGGGAAAGACGTCCCTGCCGGCTGGTGGGTGCAGCCTCCCTTCAGAGAGCTCGGTGTGTCCAGTGGGACTGGCCGAACTCCACAGCGCCCCTGTGTGTAGTGCCCAGCCTGCCCAGCTGTCCGCCATAGCCATGTGCTCACATCTCCACCTCCCAACTCCCCACTCCTCCCACTCAGCCTGACCCTAGAAGCGGATCTGGTCACTTCACATGGTGAAACCCAAAGGCCCTGCCCACCTGCCCACTCTGTTTCCAAGGCCTGGCCTCTGTCCCTACCTGGGCCCCTCGCTCCCCTCTTCCCCCATCCAAAGTGCAAATCCCTCATTCCCACCTCTCCCTCCATCTCTCTCTGTCTCTGTTTCTCCCTCCCTCCTTCTCTCTGTCTCTGTCTCTCTCCCTCTCCCTTCCTCTTGCTCTTCCTTCCTTTCTCTTCCTTTCATCCCACCCTGTCTCTCTCTCTCTCTCTGGAGTATGCATTTCATAATAACTCTGACGCAGGTGAGGGAGACGAGCATGGTTCCTGCCCTGGTGAAGCTGATGTTCTAACAGGGATCCAGGCAAGAACCAACCAACATATGAACCAGCTCATGTCAAAGGGGTATCAGCACTGAGAATAGAATGAAACATGCTCAAGGGAGGGGAGACAACTAAGGTGGGTGGTCAGAGAAGGTCTTGCTGAATAAGTGAATGAATGAATGAGTGAAGATCCAACTGGGGGCCCTTAAAGCATAGATCCAAGGTCATCAGGGAGGGGATTTTGTTTAGTAGGAACCTTTCCCTCCCAGCTCAGGGAAAGGGCTGTAACACTCTACCAGGCATGGGACTGAGCTCCCCGTCACAGGAGGCGAATGGCCAGGGAGTGATGTTGCAGAGGGGAATCCTGCCATCTGCAGGCCAGGGCCTTAGCTCTGAAGTTGCAGGTATGGGCTGCGCCCTCAGGATATCTCCACCGTTGACCAGCTCTGTGACCACGGGCCTCTCCTGACCACAGTGCCATCCACTGAAAATGAGACTCAGGGTGTCACCACCCTCATGGGATGGGTAGGGCGGGGGCCTACACAGGGATGGCTGGTAGAGATGTCTCCAATGACCATAGTTGCTGGCCTGTTTAAGGAGCAGTGAAATGTCTGCAGATGGGATCCAGACTTCTCTGGGGTTGGGTGGGGGGGGGCGGCATTGTCACACAGAGCCTTCCTTTTGCACAGTGTCCCCAAAAGTCACGGTGACAGTGACAAGTGTGAATACTCGTGCCCAGCATTTTTCTAAGCAGCTAGATATGTCTGTTTATTCTGTCCCCAGCACCTCTGGGAGGCAGGGACCCATAGAATCAGAGACCAACATAGAATAACTAGTCCATGTCTCTTCTGAGCCCAGGCACTTCGGCTTCTTAAGTGTAATATCATGCTCACTGTGGCCGGTGAGGCAGCTCTTGCTCTGTCAATATGCCTTCTCCACAGATGAGCAGACTGAGGCTCAGGTGCGTCACCCCCAGGGGCTCTGCGGAGCACAGTGGCCTGCAGGTGCGTCTGGTGGTGACCTGGCCCTGCACACACCTGCACAGAGGGCGCCTGCGCAGCAGCAGGAGCTGGCTGGGAGGCCGTGGGCTTTCAGCAGCTCATCGGCGGAACATTTGCATGTAATTTGGGAGCGGGTCACATGTGGGAGTCATCAGGCAGAGGAAAGGCTCAATCAGGGCCTAATCACTGTCTGTTTGGAGGGGTCTGGGCCCAAGTGAAAAATGAAAATGGGCCTATTTTGCTTGAGTGACAACCATCAACAGCCACCTTTGACCTCCACACTCAGGCTCAGGGTCTGCATGAGCTTTAAAACCCAATCACCAGGGGAGGCCCCTCCCCCAATGCCTTTGCTCCCTGGACCTGGGCTGGTAGAATTCATTCATTCATCCCTCCTGCTTTCATTCTTTCAACAACCCAGCATTAGGCACAATGGCTCAGTAGTTAGGGCCCTCTGGAGTGGACCTGGCACTTACCAGCTGATTGTGGCACTTACCAGCCTGGTGACCTTGGGCAGGTGACTATCGGACGTCAGTGTTCTGTGGAAGGGGCGCACAGGACACTATGAGAACAGCATTCAGTAAAGGCCGGTGAGTGTTGGGGGTACCAGGGCATGACCAGGCTGTGGGCTGCAGCACTAGGGACTGGGTGGGGACATCAGTTTGGGAAAGGGGCTCCTGAGTGTGAGGTGCAGCTGAGTCCCCATCCTATGCGGAAGGGGTTGGAGCTCAGCCCGGAAAGTACAGGGACAGCTTCCAGGTGGACAGGAAGGGGGGCCATGCAGGCTGGAGAGGCAGAGCTGGGAGACCTGAGGGAGGGCAGGAGCAAACATGCCTCAAAGGGGCTGTCCGTTGGCAGTGGAGCTCAGCTAAGTCCCCACTAGCCGGGGGCACAGAGTTCCTGCCCTTGGGTCACACCTGCACTGAGGGACTCCATCCACCAGGCATCCTCCAAAAATGGTCTCTCAGGTGTCCAAGGGCTTGTGAAGGTGCTAACAGGCCTAAGGCCCTTCCCTGATGACCTACAGGGCTTGTCCAGGGGCAGACTCCACTGAATGAAGAAATGACGGATGGCCTGAACGAATGAAGGAACAGGTGAACAAACAAGGAACAGGACACGGTTCCTGCCCTCACAGCTCAGATCCTTGGATGGCCCATCTTTTCCTAGACGCCAGGACCTGGCCACTGCAGCAGGGGGACTTCTCCACCAGGACCAGCTCAGGGGGCGGGGCTGCCAGCCACAGCCTGTTAGGGGTAGACTGGGCCCGACCCGGCTGGCGCCCTGCTGTGCGAGGCTGGAGTTCCAGGTCGGGCCCTTTCAGGCTTGAGGAATTGCTCTCGGGCTGCAGCGCGGGAGGGGCGCCCACTACATTAGCGCCTGCCTTGCTCCCTGATGGTGTTTATCGGGATGTGGAACGGGCCTCCAGGAAACCGTCTGGCAGCCCAGGCTTCAGCAAATGGATTGCCAATTAATCAGCATCTATTTGTGAGAACGTTTAAACCATTATTAATGTAGTGTAAATACGGAACCGCTGGCGGCCCAGGGTGTGTGCGTGGGGGGCAATCTGCCTAGGAGGAGGCTGCCATCACATTCCTGGGGCCTGTTCCCACCCCACCCTCCTGGGCAGGGCCCCCACCCCCACCCCCAGGAGCCGCTGCTGCAGGTGATGGCTTCCTCCTGCTGGCCCCGAGCGGCAGGGCGGCCGCCAGTTGGGGGGTTCTGAGGCCTGAGAATGCTTCCCCACGTTGAAGTGTTTTCAACATGTTCTCACTTAAGACGCTGAGCAGCAATGTGAGGGTCAAGTCCCGTCACTCAGTCACTCGGCAGAGGTCTGGCAGCAGCCCCTGCCCCCTTGGCTGGGTACGTGTCCACCCCTGGGGAGCACTGGGCAGGTGTCCCCGCGTTGCCCCCTTCCTCTCTTTCCCTCCTCTCCCTGCTCTGGACCCACCAAATGCATCGTGGCCTTAGTCTCCATCCTGGGATGCAGCAGCAGGAGGTGGAAGGGTGGGGGAGAGTGGTCAAGTGCATTCCCAGCCCCTCTCTCACTGCAGGCCCAGCTCTCAGGCCTGGGGCAAACAGCTGCCCCTCCTTGGCATCCAGGCGCCCCACCTTCTTCCCTCGCCCCGTCTGTGCCTACTCTTCTCTTCAGAGATGCCAGCCTGCCGGCATGTAGGGCCAACCTGGACTGGCCACTCTCGGAACTGAATGTTGGGCCAGACCCCATGGGCCAGCCATGCCTGTGGACTGAAGCAGCCCCCAGGATCCCCTGCTTCGTCAGGGTGGGACTTGAGCACCCATGATTTATCTTCCTCAGTATCACCTCGGTTGGCTTTTCTTTGCCATTTGCACCCATTTTACAGATGAGAGGCTGTGGCCATAGAGACACAGCAAGCCAGGATCCCTTCCCAGCCCCCACCCCCAGCCTGTGTGACTGTGTCCTTAGGGAGGACTGAAGCACAGTTTGACCCTAACCTACGTGGCCACATAGGTCTGTGATTGGTGAGTTTTTACAAACGCTTCCTAGAGCCTCCCAATTTCTCTGTTTTATGAGGAGCTCTCCCTGCCTTCTTTCTCTCAGTGTTTTGCATCAAGATAACTGCACATCTGAGAACTGGGTGTCAAGAAGAGCTGTTAGCCTGAGAGTTTCCTCTGCAAAAAAGAAAAAAAAGCTTGGCTTTGGTGCTGAATGTTATCAAATGTCATGGTGATTCCGAGGATATTCCGTGTTCTGGTTAGTTGAGGTGCTAGCTAACCAGGGCACCTAATGGGATGTTGAGAGTCAATGGCATGATTTTGGAGACACAGACAGGCCCTCCGAGGCGCAGAAATCATGCTCTGAGTGGCGGGGAGCCATCCATCCAGTACCCCACCTGGGAGTCATGGGGATGTCAGAAGCCTCTTCCCAGGGCCGCTGCCCTGAGGCACTTCTGCCAGGCTCATGGTTTGTGTGTTGGTGGAGTATTTGCCAGATAGACCCTGTGCCCCTCCAGGGTGGGGACAGCGTCTTTACCACCTTCACATCCTGGTGCCTCGAGGAGACACTAAGAAGTGTTTGTTGACTAACTGACCAACCATTTGGAAAACTTCTGCTCAGAGCCGTTTTCCAACCTCCTCTCCTTTCTCCCTGGCCATCTGCTCAGCCAGCCTCCACCCGTGCACTCCACCAGCCCCCAGAGCAGGCCCAGGGCTCCGAAGCCTGAGAGGACCAAGGGGTCAAGACTGGCTGCTCCTCACAGAGAACCTGTACACCCACAGAACCCGTCTGTCCCACACGTTATGGCGGGAACATGGGTCCCTAGGGGCAGGGTCTCACCCATGGTCACTCAGTACCCCAGAAGCTGAGGCTTCTGATGTCCTGAGGCCCCCAAGCTGGTCTACTCTGGACCCTGAACCCTGGCCCAGCCGCACAGGCATGCTGGGAGGGGAGAGAACAAAGAGACAGCATGTGCCCCTATTTTCTGGCCCCGCTCCCCCGCCCCCCATTAGCTGAGCAAGGATTGTTTATATTACAGCAGGAATTATTCCAGCCCTAATCAGAGGCCCTGCGAGGTTTCGGCATTCGAGGTATTTCTTTACCCAAGGACACTCTCCAATCCTATAATTTCCATTTCCCCAGACGCCCCTGATTGAAAGCAAACATTTTATATTTGGAAAGGAAAAGGGCCATGTGCTATTCATAGCCCAGCCAGGCTGTCCGAGCCAGGCGAGGGGGGCGGGCTTGGTGGGATGGACAGATCCGAGAGGGCAGAAGGGGCGTGGGCTGGGACCCTGGGGTTGAGGGGGTGGGCAGACCCCAGAGCACCATGCCACGCGGCGACTGAGAACGTGGGCAGATGGGGGTGCAGCGTGATCCCCTTCTTCCTCCTCCCACTCCTCACGGCCTCGCCAGGTGGCTCCCACTGTTTTTTCCAGGTGAGGACGTGGATACACCCCCATCTCAGGATGGGGCTGAATACAGTATTAATACTGTAATTCTGTATGGTTGTGGGGTCCCTGGTCTCCACTTTGGGCCTATCCAAAGTCCCAGGACCAGCTCCTACCTCTCTTCCAGGCACTGCACACCCCTTCCAGGTTACTCACCCGCCATTGCTCCAGAACCTCTCAGGGGCCAATAGGTACACCAAGGCCACTGCTAGCCACCAGACCTGGTCTCCATCCTCACCTTTCTCCACTGACATGGGGTCTCCAGTCTTGCTCTGTCTCAGAGGTCCAGACAAGGATCATGTATCCTTTACTGGGGGTCCAGAGTCCCCCATACGTAGCTGATGTGTATCCAGCCCTTTCTGCATGCCATATACTGCTAAGCCTTTTCTAAGATGCCTCTGTAAATCCTTTGAAGTAGACATTATTGTTATTCCATTTTATGGGTAAAGAAACCAAGGCTTGAAGAGCTTAAGTAAAGTTGCCATGGTCCCATTTCTGTTTTCTTGCATCTCAGTGTCTCAGTGCTTTCTTCTTAAGGCCAGTGAGATAAACTGAGGCAACGCGTGTCCTGGTCACAACCCACCTGGTACATGCTAAGTGATATGCACTTGATTCTTATTTGAAAGAATGAATCCCAGGGCAGCAGAGATGTGCAGGGAAACATTAAGTTTTGCTCTGTATAAATCTGTATTGTTGAATGAGAGAGAATTTTTTTCTTAAAATTTAATTTTCATTTTTATCAAAGTAATCCATGCTTAGTTTTGTTAGCTGTTTTATATCAAGTATAATTGATGTACAATGAAATGCATATAAAGAGTGTAAAAAGTGATCACTTTTTGAAACGGCTTTATTGAGATATAATTCACATACCGTACAATTCACCTAATTAAAGTGTACCATTCAATGGTTCTTGGCATATTACATTATTGTTTTCGATTGTGGTGAAATGTATACAACATAAAATTTTCAATTTTAACCATTTTAAGTACACAATTCAGTGGCATTACTTATACTCACAATGTTGTGAAACCAAACAGAAACTCTGTCTCCATTAAACAATAACTCCACATTCCCCACCCACCTCAGCACCCTGGCACTCTAATCTACTTTCTGTCTCTATGAATTTTCCTATTCTAGATATTTCATATAAGTAGAATCATACAATATTGTCCTTCTGTGTCTGGCTTATTTCATTTATCCTAAAGTTTTCAAGGTTCATCCATGTTATAGTATGTGTCAGTATTTCCTTCTTTTTTAAGGGTGAATAATATTTTATTGTCTGTGTATACCACATTTTGTTTATCCATTCATCTGTTGGTGGAAACTTGGGTTGTTTCCCTATGAACATTGGCGTACAAATACCTGTTCAAGTCCTTGTTTTCAATTCTTTCAGGGATATAGCTAGAAGTGAAATTTCTGGGCCATATGGTAGTCCTATGTTTACTTTTTTAAGGAGCCACCAAACTTTTTCCCAGTGGCTACACCATTTTATATTACCACCAGGAATGTTAGAGGGTTCCAATTTCTCCACATCCTCACCAACACTTGTTATTTTCCATTTGTTGATTATAAACATCCTAGTAAGTGTGAAGCAGCGGTATCTCATTCTGGTTTTGATGTGCATATTCCTTAATGACTAATGATGATAAGCATCTTTTCATGTGCTTGTTGGTCATTTGTATATCTTCATTGGAGAAATATCTATTCAAATAGTTTGCCTATTTGAATAATTGGGTTGTTTTGTTGTTGAGCTGTAGGAGTTCTTTATATATTCTGGATATTAAACCCTTATCAGTTATATGATTTGCAAATACTTTCTTCCATTCTGCAGGTTGTCTTTTCACTTTCTTGATGAATTTGATATGTTTCAACACATCTCTCTATCTATCTAATCTATTTCCATGGAACCCTCACTACAATCAAAATGCTGAACAGGTACATCACCCTCAAAAGTTTGCCATAATCAGCTTTTTTTCATTCAGCATAATTATGTGGAAATTTATTCACATTGTTGTGTGTATCAATACTCCATTCCTTTTTATTGCTGAGCAGTATTCCATGTAATGAATATACCACAGCACTGTTTGTTTAGCCAGTCATTCATTGAAGGACATCTGATCTGGGTTGGTTCCAATCTGGAGCTTTTATTTTTGGGTATTAAAGCTGCTCTGAACATTCAGATGCAAGTCTTTGTGTGGACTTATGTTTTTATTTCTCTTGGGTAAATACCTAGGAGTGGAATTGCTGGGTCATATGCTAATTCTATGTTCAGTTCTTTGAGGAACCACCAAGCTCTCTACCAAAGCAGTCACACCATTTTACATTCCTGCCAGCAGTATATGAGGGTTCCAATTCCTCTACATCCCTGTTAACACTTGCTACTTTGTCCTTTTGGTTATAACCATTCTAGTGAGTGTGAAGTGTTATCTCATGGTTTTCATTGGCATTTCCCTGATGGCTAATGATGGTGAGCACCCTTTTATATTCTTATTGGCTATTTGTATGTCTGCCTTGGGGAATTGTCTATTCAGATGCTTTGCCCATTTTTAATTTGGGTCATTTGGTTTTTTATTATTGAGTAGTAATCGTTCTTTATGTGTTCTGGATACAATTTCTTTATAGGATTTGCAAGTATTTTACCCCACTTTCTGGTTGTCTTTTTACTTTCTTGATAGTGTTCTTTGAAGGATAAAAAGTTTTAATTTTGATGATATCTAGTCTATCTTTTTCTTTTGTTGCTTACTCTTTCGGTGTCGTAACTTAGAAACCATTTCCTAATTCAAGGTTTTGAAGATTTACACTGATGTTTTCTTCTGAGACATACAGTTTTAGCTCTTACATTCAGACCTTTGATCCATTTTGAGTTAGTATATGGTGTGAAGTAGGGATCCAACTTTATTCTTTGGCACGTGGATCTACAGTTGCAGAAGCACCATTTGTTAAAAAGACTATTCTTTATCCATTGAATCATCTTATAGAAAATCAATTGACTGTAAATGTGAGGGTTCACTTCCGGCTTCTCAGTTCTATTCCCTTGATCTTCATGTCTTTCCTATGTCAGCACCACACTGTTTTGATTACTATAGTTTTGTAGTAAGTTTTGAAATGGGGAAAGGTGGGTCCTTCAACTTTGGTCTTTTTCAAGATTATTGGGGCTATTCTGGGTCCTTTAAATTTCTATGTGAATTTTAGGATCAGCTTGTCAATTTCTGAAAAGGACTCAGCTAGGATTTTGGTAGGGATTGTGTTGAACCTGTGGATCATTTTGGGTAGTATTAGCATTGTAGCAATATTAAGTCTTTCAATCCATAAACATGGGTTAGGTGAAAAACATGTCTTTCCATTTATTTAGGTCTTCTTTAATTTCTTTCATTAATAATTTTCAGTTTTCAGAGTAAAAGTTTTACACTACTTTCGTTAAACTTATTCTTAAGTATTTTATTCTTTTTGATGTTATTACAAACAGAATTGTTTAGAAATATTAAATTTTTATATATTGATCTAGTATTCAGCAACCTTGATGAACTTGTTTATTAGTTCTAATGGATTAGCTCTTTTTCAAATGTTTGGTAGAATTTACCAGTGAAACAATTTGGTCTTCGGTTTATTTTTGTGAAGTTTTTTGATTACTAAGTCAATGTCTTTATTTGTATAGGTCTATTCAGATTTTCTATTTCTTCTTCTTTTTCTTTTTTTTTATTGAATTATAATTGACATTATATTAGTTTTGAGGTGATTTGATATTTGATAATGATTTGATATTTGTATATTATGGTGAAATGATCACCACCGTAAGTCTATTTCTTGAGTCAGTTTTACTTGGTCTTCTTTTAGGAATTTGTTCATTTCATCTAAGTTATCTAATTTGTGACATACAGTTGTTCATAGTATTCTCTTATAATTATTTTTGTTTCTGTAAGGTCAGTAGTTATGTACTGTCTTGCATATCTGATTTTAGTAATTTTAGAATTTTCTTTTTTTATTTCCTCTTATCAGTCTAGTTTAAGGTCTGTCAGTTTAGTGAGACTTTTCTGAGAACCAACACTTGGTTTAGTTTGATTTTCTCTATTGTTTTTCTATTCTCTATTTCATTAATTTCCACTGTAATATTTATTTTATCACTGCTGCTTGCTTTGAGTTCAGTTTGCACTTCTTATTTCTAGGTTCTTAAGGTGGAAAGTTGTTGATTTGAGCTTTCTTCTTCTTTCATGTAATTTACACCAATAAATTGCCCCCTAAGCACTACTTTAGCTGCATCCCAGAAATTTTCATATGTTATTTTTTATTTTTATTCATCTCAATGTATTTTCTAATTTCCTTTGCAATTTCTTCTTGACCCATTGGCATTTAGTAGTTTGTTATTTAATTTCCACACATTTGTGAATGTCCCAAATTTCTTTCTGTTACTAACTTCCAATTTTACTCCATTGTGATTGGAGGTCGTACTTCGTACGACATCAACCTTTTTAAATTAATTGAGGTTTGTTTTATAACCTACCATATGGTCTGTCCTGTAGAATGGTCCATGTATGCTGGAGAAAAAATTGTGTATTCTGCTCCTGTTAGGTGTTCTATAGATATCAGTTAGGTCTAATCTGTGTATATTGTTATTCTAGTCTTCTTTTTTGTTGTTGATCTTTTCCCTGGTTGTTCTATGCATTATTGAAAGTGCAGTATAGAAGTCTCTGATGATCATTGTTGAATTATCTATCTCTACCCTCAATTCTGTCAGCCTTTGCTTCATATATTTCAGGGCTCTGTTGTTAGGTGCATATATGTTTATAATTGTTATAACTTCCTGATGGATTGCAATTCATATCATTATGAAATGTCCCTCTGTGTCTCTAGCAAAAAAATATTAAAGCTATTTTTTCTGATATTAGCATAACCATTCCAACTTTCTTATGGTTGCTGTATGCATGATATATCTCTTTCCATCCTTTTACTTCCAACCTATTGTATCTCTGAATCGAGTATGTGTTTCTCAGAGCCAACATATAGTTGGATGATTTTTTTTATCCACTATGACAATCTCTGCCTTTTGATTGGATTGTTTAATCCATTCGCATTAATGTAATTATTAGCATAGTTGGATTTACATCTGCCATTTTACTTATTGTTTATTCTATATCTCTTTACTTCTTTTGTTCCTCTTTTCCTTCTTTATCTCTTTCTTTTGCATGAAGTGAATGTTTTCTAGAGTAACATTTTAATTCCCTTAATGACTCATTGTCTCTATTTTTTTTTAGTTATTTCTTTTGTGGTTTCTCTAGGACCTACCAAACATATAAGAATCTACTTCAGATTTCTACCAACTTGATTCCAGTGAGATATAGAAATGTTATTCCTAGATAGCTCTAACCTCTCCTCCCCCTTTTGTGCTGTTATTGTTTTACATATTACAACTATACATGTTACTAAACCAACAGTACACTGTTATATTTGCTACTTTATATTTAGCGAGATGCTGAGAAAAGAAAGGAGAAGTCTGCATTTACTGAGTTGTTATATTTACCTTATTATTTGCCATTTCTGCTTCTCTTTACTAATTCCTCTGGTTTGGAGTTACAATCTGGTGTCATTTTCTTTTTTTAAATTAATTAATTAATTAATTTTTATTTTTGGCTGCATTGGGTCTTCATTGCTGTGCACGGGCTTTCTCTAGTTGCAGTGAGCAGGGGCTACTCTTCATTGCAATGACCGGGCTTCTCATTGCAGTGGCTTCTCTTGTTGCAGAGCACAGGTTCTAGGTGTGCAGGCTTCAGTAGTTGTGGCACGTGGGCTCAGTAGTTGTGGTGTATGAGCTTAGCTGCTCCACGGCATGTGGGATCTTCCCGGACCAGGGCTCAAACATGTGTCCCTTGCATTGGCAGGAGGATTCTTAACCACTGTGCCACCAGGGAAGTCCCCTGGTGTCATCTTCTTACTCCAATATAACTCAGCTCTTTTCCACCTCATTTGTGCTGTTATCGTCAAATATATGATATTTGTATCCCAACAAATTTGTATCTCCCATTTATGTACAAGTTATTTCATACAACTGCTTTTTAATATCAGTTAAGAGAAGAAAGAAAAATATGAATTTTTTTCTGGGATTTTTAATAATTACATAATTAACTTTAACAGGTTTTTTATGTGGATTATAATTTTCATCTGCGTTTATTTGCTTTCAGCCTAAAGAACTTCTTTTAACATTTCTTATAAGTTGGGCTGCTAACAACAAATTATCTTTTTGTTTACCCAAGAATGTTTTGATTTCACTTTCATTTTTGAAAGATAGTTTTGCTGGATATAAGATTCATTTTCTCTTGTTGCTGTCACGATTTTCTCTTTGTCTTTCAGCATTTTTACTATGATGTATCTGGGTGTGGATTTCTTTGTTATTATCCTAAAATTAGAATTTGTTGAGGTTCATGGATGTGTAGATTAATGTTTTTCATCAATTGGGAAGTTTGTCAACCATTATTTCTTCTAATATTATTTCTGTTTCTTTCTCTTCACCTCATAGTATTTAAAGGTGTCCCACATTTTTCTGAGGTTCTGTTCAATTTTCTTCCTTCTATTTTCTCTCTGTTGTTTTTGGATTCATTATCTCTACTGATCTATCTTTAAATTCACTGATTCTTTCTTTTGCCAGTTCAAATCTGGTTAAGCCCCTCTAATAAATTTTTCATTTCATTTATTATACTTTTCAACTCCAGAATTTTCATTTGGTTCTTTTTTAATAGTTTCTATGTGTGTTGATATTCTCTATTTGATGAAACATTGTCTTCATATCTTCCTTAACTTCTTGAAGCATGGTTTCCTTTAGGCTTTGAAAATATTTATAATGGTGACCTTGAAGTCTTTGTCTATTAAATATGACTTATGGGCCCTTTTAGAAGCACTTTCTTCTTCTTTTTTTTTTCTGTATAAAAATGTTCCTGTTTCTTTGCATGTCTTATAATTTTTTTGTGGAAAGCTGGATATTTTAGGTAATATATTGTAGCAAGTTTGGATTGCTCTTTTTGTTGTTTTTTGTTTGTTTTGTGACTTGACTAGATTATTTTAGTGAATTTTACTTCCCCCACAGCATGAAGCCATTGCTGTTGCTTCTCTGGGGGCAGAGGCTTGAGCATGTACAGAGTCACCCTGGAATGACAGTGGTTTTAGCAGGGCTCTTTTTGACTATCTCTTTCCCTGAGTTCTCTATTAATCTACCTTCTTCATTTGATATTACTCTCTATCCTTTAGGCACCACTAATTCCCAGCTGATTGCTTTATAGTTTTGGCAATGCCCTTGGGCATGTATTTCTCAGCAGTCAGATCCAGATATTTGGACAGAAGTAGATTTTGAGACCAGTCTTTGAGGTTTGTTTTGAACCCAGGGGGCGTCTTCTTACTGTATCTTTCCCTGGTTCTCTCTGGTGACATAGATGGCCTATGGTTTAGCTTGCTGTTCTTAATTAAGAGGAGCTATTATTTTTGAGAGCAACTTTAGACTTAAACTTCTCTATACTCTGTTTCAAGTAATGTCAGTTCCTTTGTGGAGAGCTTTGGAGCTCTCTTTTCTTATGGACTACCTCTCCTCCTGGACATAGTATCTAATCCACTCTTCTGGGCTCTGAATCTTCACTGGTCTTCATTACTTGCCTTTCTTGATCTGGAAACTCTGCTCTAAACTGGGGATGATTAGAGCTCTAGTATTCTTGGCCTGCTGTGCCGAGGGTAGAGCCTCTGTCCTATAGGTGCAAGGCTGGTGGGAAAAGGGAGCTCCTGACCTCCCAGCCACACTCACCAGGAATTCTTCAACTTGGAATTTCAGGGAATTAGAAATCCTTGTGGCCTGCCCTTCTCAGTGAGGTATAGTAAGGCTTGGTTGAGAGCTGAAGGGAGAGGGAGCACCATCTTCTTGGCCATACTCACCTACAGTGGAGTGTCCCTCAAGCTGAGAGTGGAGAGGGAGAGAAGAAATGGCTCAAATGACGCAGACTCTTGATATTCTTACCAAGTTTTAGTATGTTTTCTTGAATGAATTTTTTTCCCTTGTTATATGCCCTTAGGACAATTTCCAGAGACTTTAAATGATTAGGGTTTTTAAAAATAACTATTGCCAGCTTTGTTTTTTTCTCTGTTGAGTGAATCCACAGAGTGCCTCATGCTGACATCCCACTATGACTTTTTTTTTTTTGCGGTACGCGGGCCTCTCACTGCTGTGGCCTCTCCCGTTGCGGAGCACAGCCTCCGGACGCACATGGCCCACGGGCCCAGCCTCTCCGTGGCATGTGGGATCCTCCCGGACCGGGGCATGAACCCATGTCCCCTGCGTCGGCAGGCGGACTCTCAACCACTGCACCACCAGGGAAGACCCCCACTATGACTTTTTAATGAACAGTCAAATTGTTTTCCAAAGTGCTTATACCATGTTACCTTCCCTCTGGTCCTGGTTTCTCTGCATTCTCAATCAGTCTCTGGTGAGTCTTTTTAATTTTACCCATTCTATTAGGTGTGTAGTGGTATCTCCTTGTGTTTTTAACTTGCATTTTCTGATGACTAATGATGTTGGGCATCTTTTCATGAGCCTATTTGCCATTCATGTATATTCATTGGTAAAGTGCCTATTCAAAGATTTTGCCCGTTTTAAAACTGGATTTACTTTTTATTGAATTTTGATAATTCCTTAATAATTATAGATATAAGTTCTTTACTCGATATATGTTTTGCAAAGGTTTTCTCCCAGTCTGTAGCTTGTCTTTTCATCTCTTAAGAGTGTCTGTTGCAAAGCAGATGTTTTTACTTTTTATGATGTCCAAGTTATCAATTGTTCTTTTATGGATGGTGCTTTTGGTGTCGTAGCTAGTAAATGTTTGCCTAGCCCAAGTCACAAGGTTTTCTCCTGTGTTTTGTTCTAGAAGTTTTATAGTTTTGAGTTCTACATTTAAGTATATGATCCATTTTAGTTTAAATTCAGATATGAGTTTTGGACAGAAGTTCAATTTTTTTTTTCCCTTTTGATGTCCAATTGTTTCAACACCATTTGTTAAAAAGGCTATCCTTTCTTCACTGAATTGCCTTCGACCATTGTTAAAGTCAGCTAACTATATTTCTATATTTGGCAGAAATTGATTTCTGGACTCTATACTGTTCCATCAATGTATTTGACTATCTTTGTGCCAATACAACACTGTTCTGATTACTGTAGTTTTACGATGTCATGTAATCAGCTAGTGTTAGTCTTCCAACTTTGTTTTTCTTTTTAAGAGAAGTTTGGTTTTAGGTCCTTTTTATGTCTTCCATGTGTCTACTTAACTTTTTAAACATATAGAATATAATAGCTGTTTTATATTCTTGTCTGCTAATTCTAATATCTGTGTCACTTCTGGGTCAGTTTTGATTCATTTTTCTCCTCATTTTAAGTTGTATGTTCTTACTTCTTTTCATGCCTGGTAATTTTATTGGTTGCCAGGCATTGTGGAATTTACCTAGTTGGGTGCTGAATAATTCATATTCCTGCAAATATTATTGAGCTTCGTTCTGGAACGCAGTTAAATTACTTGGAAATAGTTTGATGATTTGAGGTCATGCTTTTAAGATTTATTAGGTGGTGCTGGAGCAGTGCTCAGTCTAGGGCAAATGATTCCCTGCTGAGAAGACAAGACTTGTCTGTGTATTCTATCCAATGCTCTGTTAGTCATGAGGTTTTCTAATCTGGTTGGTGGGAACAGGCACTGTTCCTGGTCCTGTGTGAATACTGGGCTTTGTTATCTATAATCCTTTCTGGTAGTTCTTTCTTCATCCTTGACTAGTTTCTCCCATGCAAGTGCTAATTCATACTCTGCTACATGCTTGGGGTGGGGGTGGGGGTCCTCTGCAGTTCTTTGGAGTTATCTCTCTGCAGGTCTCCACTCACTAATACTCTGTCCTACAGTTCTAGCTATCTATTCTCCCCAGACTCTCAGCTTTGTTTCTCAACTCAGTAAGACCACCAGACTCCATCTGGCTTCCTTCTCCTTGCACTGTGGCCTGGAAACTCTCAAAGGAGTAATTGCAGGGCTGACCTCCATTGTTTCCTGGCCTTTATAGATTACAGTCCACTGCCTGATATCCAATATCTTGAAAAACCATTGTTTCAAATATCCTGTTTATTTTTTGTTTGTTTGTTTCAGATGAGGGGGTAAATCTGGACTATGTTACTCTTTATTGACCAGAAGCAGAAATCTTTTCATAATTTTACAAGTTTATTTTCATAAAGAATGATTACCCCTGAAACTAACACAACATTGTGAATCAACTATACTCTGATAAAAAATTTTTTTAAAAAAGAATGATTGCCTTGGAGGGATATGAAGGGTAGACTGGAAGGCTAGGGTTTGAGGGAGTGGGATCATACTCAGAGATGAGTGTGGAAGCTGGCAAGAAAAGAAAGACCAGGAGGTACCAAGCAGGCACATTGGGGTTTTGACATATGAGTCCCGGTCCAGGAAGTTGTCCGCTTTTGCAGCCACTGCCCCTGTCTTTTAACCTAAGGTAGTTGGAGACTTGGCAAGAAGGGCTCTGCATGTGGGCTCTGGCCGCCTCTTCCCTGAGATAGAAGCCCTAGTCCATTTGTGTTCAGACAAAGCTCTATCCTGGGCAGATCTTCTCCCAGGTGTCTTTCAACCTGCTGACCTGTAGGTAGGCAGGAACACCTTGAGGTCTAGCAGATAGTATGGCCATTGCCAGGTGTTACCAGCACACCTTAGCTGTCGTCTGAGGTCATCAGAACTATGTTGGTGGCTAGTAGTGACTCCTAATGCCTGTCCATACTGGAAGTTCTGGACTCATGGCCCTTGGTGCCTTAAGATGGCTCAATAAGGTAAGCCCTTATTCCCTGGAGAGCTTGGAGTTGTGTTCTGGCTTCCCAAGAAAAAAACCAATGCATTCTTTTGACCCTAAAAGTCCATTCTAGGAATCTGTGCTCCAGCTGGATAGACTTGTTGACATGCACCAGACATATGTACAAGGAGTTTCACTGTGCTGGTGCTATGAGGACAAAAGACTGGAAACAATTTCTGTTTTCCAATAGCAGGCTGAGTAAATAATTTATGTTCTCTCTACCCAATGGAATGCCACGCTACTGATGAAGAGAGAGAGGCAGATCCAAATACAATATAGTGACCTAATACATTGTAAAGCAGAAAAGACAAGGTGAATAGAGATTTCAAAACATGCTGCTATAGAGGACGCTGTCCTGCACCCACAAATCCTATTTTACACTCTCATATAAATTGAGTCATGCATCAGAGTCACCTGTGTTTGTGTTCTTTAACTCAACACAGTGATTCTGAGATTCATCCATGTTGCTCTATGTATCAGCAGTACCTTCATTTCTAACATTCCACCGTATGGGTGTATCGCAGTCTGTTTATCCATTCTCTTTCTGGACATCTAGATTGTTTCCAATTTAACTAAATTATTAACAAAGTTTCTATGAACATTACAATACAAATCTTTGGATGGATATATGATTTCATTTCTCCTTGATCAATATCTAGAAAGCTAGTGCTGAGTCATATGGTGAATATACTTTCAACTTTGTGAGAAACCGCCAAAATTTTCCCCAAAGTGGTTGTGTTATTTTACATTTCTACCAGCAACGTATGAGGTATGCAATTGCTCCACACCCTCACTTATATTTTGAATTGTCATTCTTTTTACTTTTAGCCCCTCTGGTGTGTATGCAATGGTGCTGTCTCATGTTGATTTTACAGTGGTAAGCACTTTTCATGTTCCTATTGATCATCTGTATATCTTCTTTGGTGACATATCTTTTCAAGGCCATTTTTGTTGGGTTGTCTTTTCACTGTTGAGTTGTGGGAGTTCTTTATATATTCTGGATACAAGTCCTGAGAGTGAAAGATGATAGAAATCAGAAAGAAAAAAACTTTTTCTCTTATTAGATGACTTGTCTGTACATTTTCTTAGTGGTGTCATTTGATGAGGAAAAATTAGTTTTTAATTTTGCTGAAGTCTCATTTATATATGTATATATATATAAATATATAAAAATATATTATATATATAGTTTTTTTTTTTTTTTTTTAGCTAGTGCTTTCTGTGTCTTCTCTAAGAAAACTTTGCCTGCCTCAAGGTTGCAAAAATATTCTTTTATGTTTTCTTCAAGTTCTAGTTCTTTTCAGTTCCAGTTCTGTAGATACTCTTTGACAGGTTAAGGAAGTTTCCCTCTGTTCGTAGAATTTGCTAAGAGTTGGGTTGTTTTCCTCCAAATCATGGGACTTGGATAGGTGTTGAATTTTTAAATTGTTTTTCTGTGTGTGTGCATCTATTGAGATGATCATATGATATTTTTTGCCTTCTTTCTGTTATTGTGGTAAATTATATTGATTTTTGAATATTAAACCAATCTTGCATTCCTGATATTAACAAATGCATGCGTGCATGTGCACATAAACACACAAACGTTTTTTCCTGGAACTGATTTTCTAATATTTGTTAAGAATTTTGTATCCATATTTTTATTAATTAATTTATTTATTCTTGCTGTGTTGGGTCTTCGTTTCTGTGCGAGGGCTTTCTCTAATTGTGGCAAGTGGGGGCCACTCTTCATCGTGGTGCGCGGGCCTCTCACTATAGCGGCCTCTCTTGTTGCGGAGCACAGGCTCCAGATGCGCAGGCTCAGTAGTTGTGGCTCACGGGCCTAGTTGCTCCATGGCATGTGGGATCCTCCCAGACCAGGGCTCAAACCCATGTCCCCTGCATTAGCAGGCAGATTCTCAACCACTGCGCCACCAGGGAAGCCCCTGTATCCATATTTTTGAATGATATTGGTCTATAATTTTATTTTCTTGTAATGTCCTTTCCTAGTTTTGTTACTAAGGTTATGCTAGCCCCATAGAATAATTGGAAAGTTTCTCCTGAAAGAGTTAGTTTAAGATTGATACTATTTTTTTCTTAAATGTTTGATATAATGCATCAGTGAAACCATCTGAGCCTAAAGTTTTCTTTGTGGGGAAATTTCAAATTTTTAGTAAGTGTAGGGCTATTTATGTTTACTCTGTGTGTGTGTGTGTGTGTGTGTGTGTGTGTGTTTGACAGAGAGAAAGAGAGAGGATTTCGGCATTTTATGACTTAAGAAATTTGTTCATTTCATCTAAGTTGACAAAGCTATTGGCATAATGTTGTCCATAATATTCATTGACTATTCTTTTGTTGTCTTCAGGACCTGTAATTACATCTCCTCTTTGATCCATAATAATAATTTGTGTTTTCTCTCTTTTTACTTTTATTGACCTTTTATTACTTTTATTAATTTTATTGATCTTTTCAAATAACCAACTTTTATTTCATTAATTGTCTCTACTGTTTGTTCTATTCCTTGTTTGTCTATTTCATTGAATTCTATTTTTATCTTTATTATTTCCCTTTTTTTTCTATTTTGAGTTTAATTTGTTTTTTTTCTAAATACTAAATATGGTTACTTATATAATTGATGTGAGGCACTTCGTCTTTGATAATATAAACATTTAAAGCTATAAATTTCCCTTTAAGCACAACTTTTGCTTCATTCCACAAAGTTTTATATGTTCTGTTTTAATTTTCGTTAGTTTAAAACATTTTCTTATTTACCCTGTGATTTCCTCTTTGACCTATGGGCTATTTAGAAGTGTATTGCTTTTAAAGATTAGAGGATTTTCTTATTACCTTATTGTCATGAATTTCTAATTTAACTCTGTAGTGGTATACTCTCTACAGAGTATGTAGAGAACAGACTCTGTATTATTTCAATCTTTTTTAATTGATTAAGACTTGTTTCGCTAAATTTCCATTGTACACTTAAAAATGCATATTCTCCAGACTGTGTTCTATAAATGTCAATTAGCTTAACTTGGTTTATGATGTTGTTCAAATCTTTTATATCCTTATTAGATTGTCTATTTTTAATCAGTTACTCAGAAAGGAAGGTTAAATCTACCACTATATCTGTTGATGTGTCTATTTCTCTTTAGTTCTCTGTTTTCACTTCTCTGCATTTTGAGTCTCTGTTATTAGGTGTATTAATGCTTAGAATTACTATATCTTTCTGAAGAATCCACTCTTATCAATATAAATCAATTTTCTTTCTCTAATAAGACTTTATATCTTTTATATTTTCCCACACATTTACAATTTCTGGCATTTCATTTTTTCAAGTAAATATGATTCCATCAGATATTTCTTTTCAATCCATAGAATTTTCTTTAACATTCCTAGTAGTTCAAATCTCTGGTGATAAATTCTCTCAGCTTTTGTTTGTATAAAAATACATTTATTTTTTCTTTATTATTAAGTGGTGTTTTTGCTGCTATAGAATTCTAGATTGGCAGGGTTTTTTTTTTCTTTCCGCATTCCATTGACATCATTCTATTGTCTTTTGACTTGCCTTGTTTCTGCTGATAACTCAGTGGTATTTTTATCTTTGTTACTCTATATATAATTGTGTCTTTTTGTCTGACCACGTGTAAGATTTTTCTCTTTAACTTTGCTTTTTCACAAATGGAATATGATAAGCCCTTGTGTGGTTTTTTTTTTTTTTCTGCTTTTTCTGCTTGAGTTCTTTTGTGCTTCTTTCATCTGTAGGTCTATAGTTTTCACCCAATTTCAAAATTTTTCTGCCACTATTTTTTCAAATATTTTTCTTCCCCAGTCTTTCTCTCTTCTCTTGGAACTTCAACTGCATATATGTTATGACTGACATTTTTCCATACAATTCTGAGGCTCTGTTTATTTATTTTCTGTTTTTTTTCCTTTGTATGCTTCAGTTGGATAGTTTCTATTGTCTTTGAGTTTACTGATCTTTTCTCCTGCAGTGCTATTAAACCTATCTAGAGAATTTCACTTTGCAAATATTTTCTTTATCAGCTCTAGAAAATCCACATGATTCTTCTTTATACTTTTACTTTTTCTGATGAAATTCCTACTTTTTTTCCCACTCTATCTTCTACTTTAAATTCACAACCAGAATATAATAAATAATATGGTATACTATAACAATCATTTAAAATTCTTGTCTCCTAATTCAACATGTTTTCCTGTGTCTGTTTCATTGGGGTTTTTTTTGTTTTGTTTTGTATTTTTGCTCCTGGTTGTGAGTCCCTGTTCCTTCTTCTTTGCATGTCTAGGAATTTTTATTGTGTTTCAAACATTGTAAATGCTATACTGTTGAGATCCTGGATGTTGTTTTTCTTTAAAGAGTGTTGTTGACTGATTTTCTGACAGGCAGTCAGTTTACTGGCTAATAAACTTGATCTTGGTGAAGTTTGTTTTTAGGTATTTTAGGGTGGGTTTAGAGTAACCCTTCCCACTGGATAGGCAGAACTCCAATTTTCCTGAACATTGTACAACCTCCAGAATCTCCATTCAGCTCTCAACCACACAGTAGCCATTCTCTGTCTGCCCTGTCCCTGTGCATTTATAGGATGGATAAGTGGGTGGATACGTGGATGGGTGGGTGAATGAATACATGGGCTGGTGGATGGATGGATGGATGGATAATTTAAAGTGAAGTCAGGGCAGGGCTGGGAAGAAAACAAAATGGAACAGTGGACTGGAGTGACAGATGGCCAGAGCCCTCTGAACGAAGAAGGAGCTGGACATGCAATTATTGGTGAGGGGTTTCCTGGGCAGAGGGACAGAGAAAACATGAGCAAAGGCCCTGAGATAGGAGCAAGGAACCACAAGAAGTGGCTGTAGCATGGGAGTCAGGGGAAAGATGGGAGATGATAGAACTGACTGAGACCCAAAGCCTGGTGTGGTATGACATGCCCAGTGTTTAAAAATATGAAATAGGTGCCAAACTTGGAAAACTGGGATATTTCACATCAAAAGCTGGATTTTTCGTTCTTCTAAAGTTTGGCATTGCTGGTACCACCAGGCTCATAATCTGGAACTGAGAGGCACAGCCCTACAGCAGACTGGGCAAGAATCTCCCTCCCACCCCTTCCTGGGCCCAGTAAGCCCCTCAGCCCTTTAGTAAGGGGTGGGATCTGCACACCCAAGCCCCTCACCACACCTGCATCTTGCCCTTCCCAGTCCCCACAGGACAGAGGCCTCTCACTGCTCCTGCACCCCTGACCCCAGGTCCGGCTCCAGCCTGTCCTCTGGACCCTCTGCTTCTGCCTTCTTGCTGGCTGCCACTCTTCCTTCTCATGTCAACCCAGCTGTGCCTGGTCTGTGGGCTCCTCACCCCTGGAGGTGCCCCAGACAGACTGGCACAGAAGGGGAGAACCCCAGAAGGTGAGAGCTCCATCCTGCCCTGCAGTTTGCCCCCTCCCCAGTCCAGGAAAAGCCTGGCCTCCCATCCTTGGTGCAATGTAGCCCTCTGAGCCCCTCACCTGCCCCCCAGGGGCTTCTGGTGCCATCTTCACTACATCCCCTCATTTCATCCTCATAACAACTTTGGCTACCCTGTCTTAGAGAGGAGGGGCTGAGGCCCTGTGTGGGGCTGTGCTGTGCCCAGGCTTAGAACCAGCAAGGAGCCCCATGTGCCGGGAGCAGAGTGACTGGAGAGGGTGGATGTCTTGGTAGACCTCAGAGAGGAGCCACCTCCCTCTGAACCACATGGGGGCCTGGATGGTTTGGATGAGGGAAAGACACAGTCTGGCTGGGGAAGAATGGAGTGTGGAGGACAGATAGAGTGGAGGTAAGGAGAGGGTCAGATCCCAATTCCCTTTGGGGTCAGCTGAGGCAGATGAGGGGGCGTCCCATGTTTATTGCCTGTGTGTTCCTCACTTCGTTCCCACTCAAAGGGTGTAGCCAAGACAGTCCTGTCTGGCCTGCTCCGACCCCTCTCAGACTCATACCCAAGCCCTCAGCGAGCCCTGCCTGCCTCCCTCCAGGCCCCGGGGGTTCTCAGCTCTTGGGCTGCATGCCAGATCCCCAGGAGCCGCTGTCCCATGAGACAGGCGCTCAACTGCTTCACCCCACGCCGAAGCAAAGGCCTCCAACATCCTGCATCCCCAGCGGCCCATGAGCAAGTCATTAAGACCTAGCAGAACTTTATAAATGTGGCTTAAAGTTAAGTACATAAGAAAATCTCTGTAATTTCCCACCAAGCAATGGGGATGTTGTCTGGTTCCTACAGGCCATAATTTTTGGGGAGAGAAATGTTTTTTTCCCCACAAATGATGGGAAGTTGGTGGTTACGGTTACGGCTGGCTGTTGACGTTGGGAAGCTGTTCTGATGCCCAGAATCCCACCTACCTCAGCTAAATGGTATCTTTATGAAATTAGCAGAACACGGCTACACCGAGGGGAGGCAAAAAAAAAGAGAAATGAACTTTCAAATTTTAAGTATAATTGGAAAACTGACCTTTGGAAAATATTTTCCCACCTCAGCCCCACGCTGTGGAAGAATGAGTGCTTTATGCTGAGGGTGAGCGGTGACCTTGAGGAATTAGCTGGTCTCTCTGGAGGTGGAAGCAGAGTGGCGTGATGGGTTGTCGGGTCCCTCTGGGCATCCTTGGGTTACAGGGCTTGTGGTCACTGACAAAAGAGGGACCAGGAATGCCAAGGCCACCTGGGGCTGGACGCATGGAGGAGCAGCGGAGGATGGGGCCCTACCCAAGAGCAGTTGGTGGGTCCAGCAGTGGAAAGTGCTCCTGCTGGCCTGGGCAGTTGGGGGGCTGCATGCCTGCTTCTTGCACCTCTGTCCACTGGCTCAGAAGATGTCAGAGAGGACTTGTTGGGGATGGTATGGATGGAAGTGACCCTGCATCCAGTTCTGGGCTGATGGAGCTGAGGTGCCACTGAGGCCTGCAGGTGGCAGGGAGAGGGAGGTACTGATTGGGCTTCCAGGACATGCCATGCTCCATGCTAGGTGCTGGGGGGTGCAGGGTGACTACAACAAAGCTCAGTTCCATCCAGCAACTTGACAGACATACATTCAAGCCCTGAATGTACAGTTACAGCCCCTCTGAGCCTCAGTTTTCTCATCTATAAAATGGGGGAAATAATGGGAGGAAGAAACAAGTGGTCAACTCGGGGAGCCCCGATGTCCCCCTTGTTGCTTAGGACATGCGGCCTGTGGCTGCCCTGGCAGTTGAGCCTTGGCTTTCCAACTCACGGTTTTATCCTCCCTCCACTACGACTGTCTCTGGGCAGATACTTTCCACATTGTGGAGGTTGCACAGGCTGGGACAGAGCTTCTGGGACTCCTCTCTCCCAGTGACCTCTGTCCCTCTGACCCCAAGTTGCTGACTCAGGCTCCTGATCCACCTGAGGACAGTCGTGCTTCTTCTGTGCTCAGGCCAGAGACTGTATAATGTGTAAGAGTATGACCGCTGGGCTGTCAGGCCGGACCCTCCCTCCAATTCAATTTGGTTGCTGCTTTGTTTCCAGATCTTGCAGTGATAGGTCATTTGTTTGGGGTTTTCCCCATCAGCACACAAACCCAGGTGGTTCTGTACCCCCCTGGGGCCTCCCTGGGCCTGGTCTGACCCCCTTCCCACAGTCTATGTTCACAGGCCTCGTTGCACACAGGGTCTGCTCCATGCCCTCTGCTGAGCGCTCTCCCTGTATAATCTACTCCGTCTTTCTACAGCCGTAGGAGGGAGGGATATGATTAGTCCCATCTTCCAATGAGGAACCCCCGCTAAGTGCCAACAGAGAATAAGGGGCAGATCCTGGCTGCCACCTGTGCGTTTAAGGTCAGTTCACCTCTCCGTGTCCCTGGGAGCTGGTATCTCCACCTTCTGCTAGCAGTAGATGCGAATAAAGGGGGCGCAGCAACAGCACCTATGTGACTTCAGCTGGTTGGTTTGCAAGGTGACTGGGGACAGGCAGTGGGAAGCAGATGGCAGGACCTCCCCCACACCCCAACAGGTTCTGATCTCTTTCCCCTCCCTTTCAGGGAGTTGCCCCTCTCACCTCAATGGAGAGTTCCCTCCCTCCTTCCCTGCAGCTGCACTGGCCAGTCCTCCAGACTCTTGGGCACAACAGTGACAATGACCATTTATGCTGCCGACATGCCGGGAACCATTCCATTCCCTCCTCACAGCACCACGTAGGTGCTATCATCACCCTGCTTACAGATAGGGAAACTGAGGCACACCCAGTCACGTCTGAAGGCACAAGGCCCTGCTCCAGCCATCTTCCAACTGCCCCCAAAGCCATGCCTGGGGAGCCAGGGAGAGGGAAGCAGGGCAGGGCAGATTTGTCACGTGTTCTCCTTGGAAGAAAGGAGAGTTCACTAATTACCGATCACTAATTACCACTCAAGCAATTTCCATAATTGCCTCAAGAAAGGGTTTTATCAGCCAAACGTGAACAGAAACAGCCTCAGGGAGAAAGGCTAAAGGATAAGCTCAGGAAGCACAAACCAGTGGAAGTAAATCACCTCAGCTGGGCCGAGAGGAGCCCTGGAGCCTGGGTCCAGTCCACACCCCCTCCCCCTGCCGCTCCCAACTCCGTAGAAAGGGAAACCGAGGCCCAGCGAGGCAGACGATCAGGTCAAGTGCACACGGAAACTCCGTGCAAAACAGATGTGCACGTGCGGCTGGTCGTGCTGTGTAGCGTGGAAATCCATCGCAGGCACATTACGGGTCACTCTTGAAAGCCCTCCCAAAGACAGCGCACGTTTCCTTGAAGCTAATTGCTTTAGTTTGAGGTAATATTCATCACAGAAACACCAGCAGTAACCTTTGGTCTTGGCAAATTCTCCCCTCAATCACGTAACGTAAACAGCGATAAACGAGGGCTTTTTAAGGCTTTCTTCATAATGTGTTGCACATGCATTTGTTACTGAATCTGCGTGAGCTCCAAGCCCTGAAATCTGAGCGTGGCTGTGAGGTGAGCGGCTGGGCCGCCGGAGGTGGGGTCAGGGTTCCCAGGAGACAGCCAAGCCTGGCCGGTCTCCTCCCCCTGCTGCCCCCCTCCACCCTCCCCCTGCTTCCCTTCCTTCTCCTGGGCAGGTGGGCAGGCAGGGTGTGTCTCTAGTTGGTTGATTTCTCTCTCTGCCTTTCTCTTATTCTGTTTCCCTGTCTCACCTCCCTCCCTTCTCCCCAGCCCGAATCTCTCTCTCTCTCTCTCTCCCTCTCTCTCTCTCTCCACCCGCCTCATTCTCTCTTGTTTCTTTTCTTCTCTGATCCTCTTTCTGTCTATCACTCTCATTGTCTCCTCACTGCCTGTCTCTCTCACCTTGTCCCTCTCTTTCCTTATCTGTCCAGTGCTGACTTCTGATCTTTGTCCCCCTTTGTCCATCTCCAGTCTCTCACCCTCCAACTCTGCCCCCTCCCTTGCACACGACCTCTCCCTCCCCGGGCACATGTCCTGTGAAGAGCGTGGTCCCACTTCTTCCCTTCTCAGCCCTGGTGGCTCAGAGGGGGCTTGACATAGACCCCTGGCCTGGGGTAGGGGGAGATTTCAGCAGTGGAGGATGAACAACGTATATTGGGCAGTGGGGGCACAAGAAGGACTGCTGTCTTTTGGTGGGGGTGAAGAAATCAGGGTTGGCTACACGGAGGTGGTGACATCTGAGCAGTCTGGAAGGAGAATAGGCAGTGGCCACAAGGAGACAGTAGGAGCAGAGGGACCATGGAGCAAGGGGCACAGGGGCCGAAATCAGGAGCAGCCCTTGGATTGGGATGGCTGGTGGGGGCAGGACAGGGAGGGTGGGCAAGCTGTGGGATGTGGAGGGTGGGGAACAGGCCCTGCCTCGTGGGCAGAGAGGGCATTCCAAGGGCCCTGGGTAAGGGGCAGGGCATGGGAGGGAGGCTCAGTTCAGGCTATAGAATTTGGGGAAGCCCCATTGCTGGGCAAGAAAGGCAGGATGGCTGGCCAGGGTTCCAGGGACCTTGACGAGAGAGGCAGCTGGAGCAGGGCCCAGCCCGGCCACCCCACTGTGAGCCCTCCCATGAGGACTTCCATCACCCGACCTTGTTTCCCTCCTGTCTGTTGGGGTGCTCGTGTGGAATAATTGGGAGGGCTCAGGGCATTGTGGACAGGAACGTGCCCTGGCATTGGCCTAGACACACATCACCCCAGTGACTGCCACACACCCCCAGACATACACTTGCTCCCTGCAGTCATGACAACCAGAGGCTGGCTGCTGGTATCCCCATAATTTCAAGACTTGGAAACTGAGGCACACAGAGGTTCAACAACTGGCCCAGGATGATGAAGCCAGAAGACACAGGGCCAGGACAAGAGCCTCACCCTGGAGCCCACACCCCTGCACTGTCGCCCCGTGAGTGTGGTCCTGGGGGGCACAGAGCCCAGGCCCAGTGGTACACCCTTCTTTTCCTAGCCCCGGTGTCTCCAGTGCCCTCATGCGAAACAGGGTGAGTGGGGGCAGAACTGGACCCCAACCTATCACCTGGCCCTCAGTGCCCCACTTCCCATCCCAAATGATTCCTGAAGCAGCCCACCCACAGGTGGGCAAATGGGCCCCCTGCCTACCCCCTGAGAGAGAGAGCACGTGTGGATGGAGGAGACACGTCCAGGGAGCTGGGCTGGTCCAGAGGCAGAAGGGGCAAGCAGGGGATAGAGCAGAGCGGAGACGAGCAGTCTCTGTGAAAACAGGAACTGCCCTGGGCCAGTCAAGCCCAGATCTCACTGACCCCCAGAGTGGAAGTTCAGAGCCCCAGCAGGGACCAGCAGCCAAAAACCAAATCACAGGGATGAATCATTCAATGCCTCCCGTCCTTCGTTCACTGAAAGATATTTAACATTTAAAAATTGATTGTTGTTTAAACAAAAAAACATGAGTGATTCAGAGTTAAAGGCTTCGGCTCCCCAATGAAAATTTTCAGAAAAACACACGACGCTGCTTCCCCTGGGATGTCCCCTGGACTTTCCTTGTCCTATGGAATCCGTCTCCTCGGATGGCAGCATGCCTGCCTGCTTGTCTGCAAGCCACACTTTTCATCACCCACGCCTCAGGCAGCTCTTCACACCAGCAAGGAGTAAATGTTCATCACGCCTGCCAGGGCCCTGCAGTCTGGGCTGGAATCCAGACTACAGGAGCACGTGTCAGGGAGAGAGACTGGGGATGCCATGAAATGCCACAGGACTGTATTAAAAGTCCATCATCTTTCGCCAAACCTGCCTGCCTAAGCCATAAACCTTGGAGTCATCCTCCACCTTTTCTTCACCTATCATTCCCCATCTGTCCTCAGGCACCCCTCCCACCAGCCACCCCCGCGACCCACTCCCCACAGGGTCTTAGTTCAAGTTCGACCATCCCCCCATGGCTCAGACCCTCCTGGGCCCTGTATCTCAGAGAGAAGCCAACTCCACAATGTCCCGAAGCCCCTGCCTGCTCTGACCTCTGAGAGGTTGCCTGGCTTCACCTCTCCCAGGTCTATCCCTGAATGTTACCTTCTCAGGGGACCCTGCTTTGTTTCTTTTATAGTACCCCTCCTCCTCATTTCTAGAGTCACTTTCTGTTCCCAGAGCTGGACGTGGGTCCTGAGGATGGGAATCTTACCTGCGGGGCTCGGCCAGTGTCTGTGGAGAAAGTGATCCTGTCAGCCTCATTCCCATGCTGACCCACTACTGTGGACCCGGGCCTGTTCCAGAGGAGGAGCCCAGATAGGAAGGTGGGAGCGGGCTCGGGGTGCTGCAGGGGACTCAGAGCTGGGGGAGGACCCTGGGAGGCGGCATCAGGGAAGGATGGAAAATGTTGGTCTTTGTGTGGGTAGATGGGCTGCAGACCCAGGTTCCAGGAGCCAGAGCCCCGGCTACGGGGCAGAGGGGTAGCTGGAGATCTGCACTTTCACCTGAGGGCCCTTCCCATGGACACCTCTGGCCCGCAGATGTCCCATGGCCCTTAGGGAAGCCACACCCTTCTTGCTGGGCTCTGGAATTGTCCAGCTCCAGGCTGCTCCAGGCAGGGAGCAAGAAGGCCTCAGCAGGCCTGCTGCTGCTCAAATATCAAGCAAATTGAAAATCGAGGCAATTTAAAGAAAAAGGCCATTTTCCTGTAGTACTCACTGGAGGCAGACCTGAAAGTGATTTCCTGAAGGGTCCAAGACCCAGGAACTACCATCCCTTATCCATTGTCCCTCATCCCTTATCACTGGAACATAAGCAGACTTTGGGCACCACCTCGCCAGGGGGCTCCCTGAGGACCCCTGGCCTCCCACCTGACCTCCAAAGTGCTTTTGTCTGTGGGGAAGTTCCTGCAGACACCCCTCGCTTTCAGAGCTCACTTTCTCCACACTGACCTCCAACCTTTGACCTCCCACTTGGATCCAGCATCACCCTCCTCTTCAGACAGTGGGGGTGTTTCCCCTATACCCCCAACCAAGACAGAGACCACCGCTAGTTCCTTCAAGAAATCTGTAACTCAGTGCCTGCCGCCCATGACCGCCAGACAGAACCCTCTGGGGTCAGGCCATGTGCCCTTAGCATCGGTCCTCTTGGGGCCTCAGCTTTTCATCTGTAAGGTGGTCATAAATTCCCCCAGGAATTTATGTGTTGGGGGGCCTCAGTGAAATGCAGCTGACAGAATGCCTGGCACAAGCATGTACAATGGGTGTGAGTGGGGAAGACGGTGGTGACATGTGCATGTGTGTGTGTACATGTATATATGTGTTTTGTATATGTGTGCTTATGTTATGTGTGTGTGTGTATTTGTATATATCTGTGTGTCTAGGAATATGTGTGTATACATGTATGCAAGCGTGTATACATACCCGTGTGCGTGTATTCATGTGTTCTCATCGCTGGCTTTATCACACTAACCCTATGGATTTTCATTCCTAGACCCACATTTGTCTCAGGCGTTTACCCAGGGCTTGGCTGCCATTAGCCCAAAGCCAAAGGACTTTGGAGTCTCTGCCTGGGCCTCTGTTCTGAGCTGGCCGGGACACCAAGGGCCTCTATCATTTTTCAGAGTACTCTCATTTCACACAGCTCTCAGAGGGGAAAGGAGGGGGTGTGAGGACAGCCTTGTTGAGACAGAAGGAGCTGAAGGAGGCCGGGGGAATGGAAGATGGCGTTCAGTGGACACACTGATCAGAGGACCAGGAGGCAATAAGACACACAGATGAAACTTAAAAATGCAGGGCTGAGCAGAAAAAGTAAAAACCTAAATTAAAAACTTCCATGCACAAAATAATGTGTGTTCAAAGAATAAATCCTGGACAAAAAGCAACACCAAACACATCAGAGTGGGCCTCTGGGACAGAAACAAGAAGCGGTTAAAACCAGCCCATGCTGGCAAGTCCTCATGAACTGAGGGCGCTGGTTAACTCACCACAATTTATGCACAAAAGACACAAACCTGCAAAACACTGTCAAAGTGGGTCTTGAGAGTACCACTCAGGGCTTGAGTTTCCTGGGGCTCCTGGAAGTTTCCCACTTGGCTGTATGAGGGAGGATTTGATCTGTGCAGTGAGGAAGGCTTCCAGACTGAGCTCCTGTCCGCTCATCCGCACCAGGAATCCCAGCTCTGGGAGCAACACTGTGGGATCAGTGAAGGCCTCTGGGGCCTGCTCTGTGAGCCTCCACCCCACCCCTGGCCCGGCAGCGGGGAGGACGGAGAGTCCAGAGCTCCAGCGTCTGTCGCACGTTAGGAGCAGTCTGTCTGGTGGGCGGGGAAGAAAATGCCTCCTCCTGGTCCCACCTGCCCCCCTGTGGCCCACCTTCCCTCCTCTGACAGGGCCTGGACACTTGGCTCCACCTGCCTGCTTGCTGCCCAGGAGGCCAAGGCTGGAGCAGAAATAGCCCAAGGTGGAAGGCCCAGTGGCACAACCACCGTCTGCCCTGGACAAGGGCCTGGGGTTTGTAGGGTTAACCCAAGGGAGAGCAGGAGGGTAAGGGATGACTAACACCAACCCACACCATACACATGTACAAACACCACACCACACATATATACACACACACCACACATGTACACACACACCACACACATGTATATACACAGGCACACACACCATACTTCCCCCACATATACACACATGTACACAAGTGCATATATACACACAGACAGATATGTATACACATACCATATACTCACACATACATACACACTACACACACATACACCACACACACATACACCACACACATATACACACCACACACACATGTATATACACATACACAATACACACCATATATATGCACACACCACACACATATGCACACACCATACATACCACACACATGTGCACACATGCACACACACACAGTCACACACATGCATGCACACACTCATACACAAAGTACTGAGCCTCCACACTGCCCCAGGCCCTGGCAAGCTGTCCTCAGCCCTCACAATGGCCCTGGGGCTTTATGACCAGAACTCAGCCTGCTGGACAGGGAGGCCTGGCTGCGGTCATGTCCTGGCTCCTTGGTGACTGTGGACAATGGCCTCTGGCCCTCTGCTCCAACTCAGCCAACTCCCTCCTTCTACAGGTTCAGAAAATGAGTTCCAGGGAGAGGAGGAGACTTACGTGGGACAACCCAGCTAGCACGTGATAGTACGGGGGTCCCAACCCTGACAGACTCACAGACCTCTCTTGGCCTCTGGTGCAAAAGGATTGCCCATTTGCCTGCCACACAATGATTTATTTGCTCTTTTTACTTAAAAGCGTCCCTTAGCCATCTCCTCCTCCAAGAAGCTTTCCTTGGGCCTTCCCCACATCTCACCCCAGGCTAAGCTGGTGCCCCTGGAACTCACAGAGGACACACACAGCTGTCTTCCCTTCCTCTCTGAGGATCTCTGGGACACAGTCTGTCCCAGAGATCATGTCTGTGTCTAGCGTGCAGCTGGTATCAAGAGCAGAGGGGGAAGGTGTGCTCAGATGAGTAAGTGACCAAACGGGGGAATGTCTCAATGTCCTTTTATTTATTCAACAAGCAGGCAAATGCACCTGACCTCTCATGCTCCAAATTGTAGTGGGCCTGTCGGTCCTTCCTACCCTGGAACCCTGCACCATCAGTTCACACCCCACATTAGCATCTGCAGGGCCGGGGCAGGGGGCACTGCCCCAAAGCTGCTGGAATCCACTTGGGCTGCATATATGGAGGATGGGGAGCATCCGGGAATTTGCATCTTTTGGGACTTATCAGACCTTTGCCAGTGACCAACGTGGGGAGGAGTACAGCCACCCAGCCCCTCGCCATCTCTGGGATGGTTCTGGAGGATGGTCCCTCTGTCTCCTCTCCTCCCTGCAGGATAGCATCAAGGGCTCTTCATGACCTCACATCCCTGCTTTGTTCCTCCACCTTCCCTGTTCTTTCCTAATATATCATTTTCACAGGAACCCCCAACTCAGGCTCTCTTCTGGGGCTTGTTATTGAATATTGTCCCCACAGGCAAGCTCTGGGGCAAGGCTCTGAAGTTGGATCCCTCATGGGCAGAGGGCAATGTGCTGGTGGAGTGGGAGAACAGTGGCTGCTGCAGAAGTACGACTGTGGTGTCCTCTCTGGCTGCATTGGGAAGGGATGTGATTGGAAGGGGAGGCTGGACTGGGCAGCACATCGAGCATTCAAGAGATGGTGTGGCGGGTGGTTGTATTGAGAGAGACTGGGAGTTGCCAGCCATGAGCTGTCAGATAGAAATGATGAGCTCAGGTCAAGAAATCACCAACTTGAGGTGGTGTGGAACGCAGGCCTCACAGTGGTGTTAAGAGCCCCCTGGCCCCTGCAGCTGGACAGTGTACTATGAGGAGCTGAGAGTGGCTGAACTACAAGGAAGCCTAAATTCACAGCTTCAGCATGGCCTCAGTGGGAAGCAGTGGAACCCTGAGGCCTGGTGTATTTTTTTTCCCCATCGCTCCTGTAACAGATTACCACAACTGAGCAGCTCAGACAACGCAAATTCATTCTCTTATCTTTGTATAGGCCAGAAGTTGAGAAGTCTGGGGTCAGTGTGGCTCAGCTGCGTCCCCTGACCAGGTTCTCCAAGGCTGAAGCCATGGTGCCAGCCAGGCTGTACCCCTTTCTGGAGCCTCTGAGGATGAGTCTGCTCCCATGAATACTTTTCCTTGTCCCATTGGACTGAGGTTCCTTTTCTTTGCTGGCTATTGGCTAGGGGCTGGCCTTTGCTCCTAGAGGCTGCCCATGTTCCTTCTCATGCTTTCTTTCCATGTGGCACCTCTAACAATGGGGGGGTGGGGGTCAAGTCCCTTTTGACTTCAATCTCTCACTTCCTCTCCAGCCACATATCAGACATTAGCTAGGAGAGATTCCCTGTTTTTAAGGACTCCAGTGAATAGATTGACCCAACTATTGACCTCCCTATTTAAAGTCTGTAGCTTTAATTGCATCTACAAAGTCTCTTTTGCCATGTAAGATACCATATTCACAGGGTTCAGGGATTGGTGTGTGGACTCCTTTGAGGGGTCATAATTCTGCTGACCACACCTGGGATAAGGCTATCCTGGTGGATGTGCTTCACAGTAGCAAACCCCAGATTCCCCTGATCTGCATGCATGAAAGAGTCGTCACTCTCCTTGCTGGAGGATAGCAGCCTCCCCTGAATATCATGCAGATATCTCCGCTCAGGGGAATGCCCTTCACAAAATCCTCTCTCCCTTTCCCTCTTGGTTGTTAGATAAAAAGAGATAGTCGAATCCCAGTATGACCCAGTAGAGAAGGACCTGCTAACTGAGAAGAAAAATTATTCACTAAAGAAGGTGCAGAACCTGGCTAATGTGCTCCATCACAAACTGAGAGAATATACTTGGGGATGATCTTGAGGATGCTGCACCAAGGGGCTGGGGTCCAGAAATGAAGAGAGTTTGTTCATTCAAGGGCATTCTCCTATGACTCAGGATTACCCCCCATTATGGACGGCATGTTTGCATCCCCCCAAAATCTATATGTTAAAGTCATACCACCCAAAGTGATAGTGTTTGGAGGTGGGCCCTTTGAAAGGTGCTTAGGTTTAGATGAAGTCATGAAGGTGGGATCCTCATGACGGGATTAGTAGCCTTATAAGAAGAGGAAGACATAACCTCACACACGCACCAAGGAGAGGCCATGTGAGCATGCAGAGAGAAGGCAGCCATCTGTAAGCCAGGAAGCAGGTTCTTATCAGACATCAAATCTGCCAGCTCCTTGATCTTGGATTTCACAGCCTCCAGAACAGTGAGAAATAAATTTCTGTTGTTTAAGTCCCCCTGTCTGTGGTATCTCATCATAGCAGCCTAAGTTGACTAAGACACAACCAGGCAGGACACCAGGAACTGCTCTTAATACACTACTGGGATGCCTCCCGAAAGTTTGGGGAAAAAAATCATGGCCTGCATTAAATGAAGTGGAGGTATTAAAACAGCTTTGGCGGAGTGTGTGGGTGAGATCAAATACTCTGATAAATTGGTGTGCTAGCACAGATGTCTATGAAGTCCAAAAAACCCTCCAGCTCACTGTGTTCTTCAGGGAAGATGCAGTGGATGTTTCCTCACTGAAGCAGTGAGGATGAGGAACTGTTATGAATCTAGATACTGATGTGACCCCGGGTTCCCTAGCGCCAAGGAGGACAATAGGATCATTGTGCTCCTAGGGGCAAGAAAGATGGGAAGCCAACAAGGCTAGGACTTGATATACATATTAAAAAATATTAAGAAAATGCATGAGCAGAGTGATGTCAGCAAAATGTACATATGAGCTCCAAACTTCTGACTCTCCACAGAAACATTGGAAAACAAGCAAAAACTGTCAGGACTCTGGAAAACAGTCAAAGGTTTACAGCAACCAACTGAACAATGAATCAAGAAAAGGCAACTTGAAAACAGTAACAAAGCTTTGTGGCATTTTTACTTGCCCTTGGCCCACTCCCTCCCTGGTGCAGTGATAGTCTTCAAGCAGCAGCAGCCCAACTTCCCAGTATGAGATTATGGTCCCTGGTTCTGCAAGAGCAAAAATCTCTTCTAATGTGTCTGGAGGTCACCTAAAGGACTGATGCAGGGCACTCATTTCTGTTTCACCTAACTCAGACTTCAGGCCAGAAAACTGGTAAGCATTGCTCAAAAATGCTGCAAGGCCAACTAACAACCCACAGATGGCTCTGGCAAAAGATGATGGTGATACATATAATAGACTACCTAAATCATGAGAGGAAAAGCTGGGGAAATTCTTGATTCTTTGGGAAATTAGGACACTCAAAAGCACCAAGAATATAGAGGATTTTAGAAACATGCCCAGGACAAGACATGTGCTCAGAAAGGACATAAAAAAGACCATAAGCTTTCATGTTGGGATAATCCTGAGGTTCAGTGCAAACCTGCTTAAGTATTAGAGTACCCCAGTGCAGAGTCTATCTGCAAAGACTAGGAGAGGTGTTTGGTTTTGTTGTTTATTGTTTATGTTTGTGTTTTTTGTTTTTTTCTTCAAGTTCTTGGCATGGAATGAAATCTCTGTCAAAATCTTAGCTGAACATGCGGTAAAGAAACAAAAAGTTCAGTAATCACATGTGACAAGGGTTAAAGTCTTTGCAAAAATATTTTGGGAAAATCCCTAAATAAATATGCTGATAAAGCTACAGCCTTCAACAATCAAAACAAAACAAAACAACAAGTGCTGGGGAAGGGGAAGAACTGATCTTCAAAGTTACCACATCATAGCATTCAAATGTTCAATTTTCAACAACAACAAAAAAATCATGAGGAACACACACAAAAAATTGTGTCACCTATTTAAAGGAAAAATAAATTCACAAAAATTGTCCCCATGAAAGCTCAGACATCAGATTTACTAGATGACAAAGACTTTAAACATGCACAAAGAGCTAAAGGAAATCAGAAAAATGATGCATGAACAACATGAAAATTTCAATAAACAGAAGTTATAGAAAGAAACCAAACAAAAGTTTGGGGGCTAAAAAGTACAATAACCAAAATGAAAAATTCACTAAAGGGGATTAACAGCAAATCTGAGCAGGCAAAAGAAATAATTATCAAACTTGAAGATAGGCCAACTGAAATGATTGAATCTGAAGAGAAGAGAGAACAAAATAGGGCAGAAAAGTGAATAGATCCTAAAGAACCTGTGGGATACATCAAGCAGAACAATATAGACATAATGGGAATCTCAAAAGGAGAAGAGAGAGGGGAATTCCCTGGTGATCCAGTGGTTAGGACACCGTGCTTCCACTGAAGGGGGCATGGGTTCAACCCCTGGTCAGGGAAGTAAGATCCCATATGCCATGTGGCACAGCCAAAAAAAAAAAGGTGTAGAAAGAATATCTGTAGAAATAAAGGCCAAAAATTTCACAAACTTGATGAATCTACAAATCCAAGAAGTTCAACTCAAAGAGGGATAAACTCAAAGAGACCCATGCTGAGACACATCATAATCAAACTGTTGAAAAACAAAAACAAAGACAGAATCTTGAAATCAGTAAGAGAGAAGTGGCTCATCAGGCGCAAGTTATCTTTGATAACATTAATAGCTGATTTCTCATCAGAAACCTTGGAAGCCAACAGGTAGTGGGATGACATTTAAAGTGCTGAAAGAAAATAACCTGTCAACTCAGAATTCTATATCTGGTAAACCTGTCTTTTAAAAATGCAAGAGAAAGTAAGACATTCCCAGATAACCAAAAGCAAAGGAAGTGTAATACCACAAGACCTTCCCTACAAGAAATGCTAAAGGGAGTCCTTCAGGTTGGAATGAAAGAGCTCTAGATAGTAACTTAAAGATGTATGAAGAAATAAAGATCTCTATTAAAGGTAAATACATGGATTATATAAACATCAGCATTATTGAATCTTTGGTTTCTAACTCTGGTTTTTATTTCCTACATGATTAAAAAGAAATGCATAAAAATAATTATAACTTTATGTTATTGGGCAGACAATGTATAAAGATGCAGTCCATGATAACAATAACATAAAGGGCAAAGCTGTATAGAAACAAATTTTCGTATATTATTGATGTAAAGTTGGTATCAATTAAAACTAGACCAAGGTAAATTTAAGATAGTAAATGTAACACTTATGGTAATAAAGAAAATATTAAAGAATATAATTAAAAGGAAATGAGAAGGGAATCAAAATAGTTCCACTACAAAAAATCAACTAAACACAAAAGAAGGCAGTAATTGAGGAAATGGGTGGCAAAAAAGCTCAGACATAGAGAAAACAAATAGAAAATGACAGAAATAGGGCTTTCCTGGTGACGCAGTGGTTGAGAGTCCGCCTGCCGATGCAGGGGACACGGGTTCATGCCCCGGTCCAGGAAGATCCCACATGTCGTGGAGCGGCTGGGCCCGTGAGCCATGGCCGCTGAGCTTGCGCGTCCGGAGCCTGTGCTCCGCAACGGGAGAGGCCACAACAGTGAAAGGCCCACGTACTGCAAAAAAATAATAATAATAATTTTAAAAATGACAGAAATAAATCTTTCTTTACAAGTAACCTTTTCCTTTCAACGTAAATGAGTTTAACTCTCCAATAAAAATGCAGATTGGAAGAATTGATTAAAAGCAAAAACATTCAACTGTCCACGGTTGATTATGCTGTCCACAAAAGATTCACCTTAGATTAAAGACACAAATAGCTTGAAAGTGAAAGGATGGAAAAATATACTCCAGACAAATAACAACCCAAAAGCCGTGGGAATGGCTATACTTCTATTAGACAACATAGTCTTTAAGTTAAAAACTGCAAAAAGAGACAAAAGGTCACTATGTATTGATAAAGGGATCAATTTATCAGAAGGTATTACACCTATAAACACTTATATGCAAAACAACAGAGCCTAGAGAGATGACATCAGGATGGTGGCATAGGTCATTCCTGACTTCAGTCTCCCTCACAAGAAAACCAACTACCAACTATCCACAGACAACACACTACTGTGAAAGTTCCAGAAGCCAAGGATGGGGCTGAAGAACCCCCCTATATCACAGAGACTGAGACAAATTGCATTATAATGATGAGAGGAGTGGCTACACTTTGACAGCATTACCCTTCCCCCAGCCTGGCACAGTGCAACAAGAAGAGAGGCCCCCTGAGCCTGCAATTTCTCCAGTGGGAAAAGAGAGTCCAAAGTGGATATCCAACTTCTTCAGTGTTGCATGACACTTCCTGGGAGGCTCACTGGGGTCTCACCTCATGGAGATCACTGCAGAGCTCAGTCGCTGGGGATCAGAGAGAGACAGAGAAGGGGGCCTAACTGAGAGCAACTAGCTATCAGATCTTTGTGTATCACATCCCTGCTTGCAGGAATGTCCAAGCAGAGGTCCCAGCCAGCTGCTCTGCCCATCTACAGAGCCAAGCTGGTGGTCCTGTCTGACCAGGGAGTTCAGCTGGCAGTTCTGGCTGTTTTGAATCCCAGGCCAATGGGCCACACTGGCCATGGAGCCCTTTCTATGGCCCCACCTGAGCAGAGAATCAAGTTTGAAGGCCCACCCAACTGCTGAGCATTACCTCAACCTACAGTCCAGCTCAGGGAGGGAGCAAAGCTAGCAGCCCTATCCAACTGTTGAGTATAGCCTCTTGCCTTGAATAATCAGGGAGCCTGATCAGTGACCCTGGGCTACCTCTGAGCTCAGGCTGTGGTACCATCCACCCATGGTGGATGTCTAACATACAGCTGCATCTAGCAGCCAAAATCCAGCATACAGCCCTGACCAATTGCTGAACACAGCTTGCTGCCTCACCCAGGCAGGGAACCCAGCCCAAGCCTCCACCCAACCAAGAGCAATGATGGAGCCCAGCTGATACTCTGCCAAATCATGTAACCCAACCATTGGCATTGCTCTGCCAGGGAACACAGACTGAAATCCTCCTCACCATAGATGATTGCTGAGCCCAGCTACTGGCACACAATAGAACACAGCCAGGAGCCTCTTCTGACCAGGGAGACCATTCAGAGGCACCACTGGAGCATGGAGCCCAGCCAGCAGTGCTCCCACCACCAACCTTAGAGCTCAGGCAGTGGCCTTGCTCAACTAAAGACCCTGATAGCAAACTCCACTTGCCCACAGGTGTTACCAGCTGACCTGTCCAAAAACGCTGAGCTGACTGACTGAAGTGAACCTGTAAAGTCTGGAAGAGGAGACTACTCACTCAAATGAGCAGATATGAACACAAGTATACAAAGACCATGAAAATCAGGGAAACATGACACCTGCAAAGAAGACCATAAATAAAGCTCCAATAAATTCCCCCAAAGAAACGGAGATCTGTGAACCATCTGACAAAGAATTCAGAGTAATCCTCTTGAAGAAGTTCAGTGAACTGCAAGAAAACAGTGACAAACAATTAGGGGAGAAATGCATGAACAAAATGAGAAGTCCAACAAAGAAAAAAAAACACTAAAAAAAAACACCCAGAAATACTAGAACTGAAGAATACAGTGACTGAGCTGAGGAATTCAACAGAGAACTTCAACACAGACTCAACTAAGCAGAAGAAAGAATCAGTGAATTTAAAGCTAAGTCATTTCAAATTATCCAGTCAGAGGAGCAAAAAGAAAATGAGCAAAAAAGAATGAAAGACTAGGGACATATAGGATATGATCAAAAGAAAAATATGCACATTATAGGAATCCCTGAAGGAGAAGGCAGAGAGAAATGACCAAAAATGTCACTTAAAGCAATAAAAGCTAAAAACTTCCTAAATTAGGGGAGATAAATGGACATATAGATTCCTGTGGTCCAAAATACCCCAAATAGGTGGAGCCCTAAAAGGGCTACAACAAGACAGATTAAAGTTTCCAAAGTAAAGACAAAGAGAGAATTTTAAAAGCAGCAAGAGAAAAGTGACTCGTCACAACCAAGGGAGCCCCCTAAAGATTTCCAGAGGATTACTCAGAAGAAACTCTGCAGGCCAGGAGAGAATGGGATGGTATAGTCATGATATTGAAAAAAAAAATCTGTCAACCAAGAATACTATACCCAGCAAAACTGTCCTTCAGAAATGAAGGAGAGATAAAGACCTTCCCCAAACAAAAGCTGAGAGAGTTTATCACCACCAGGCCTGCCTTACAAGAAATGCTAAGGGGCATTCTTCAAGCCAAAATGAAATGATGCTAATTAACATTGTAAAAACATATGAATGTGTAAAACTCACGGGTAAAGTTAAATGTATAGTTAAATTCAGATTCTCTAATACTGTAATGTGGTGCATAAATCACATACAACTCTAGATTAAAAGTTAAAAGACAAAGCTGTCAAAAATAATTATAACTACAATAACTTCTTTTTGGATACATAATATTAAAAATGTAAGTTGTAACATCAATAACCTAAAATGTGAGGGGGGAATAAGTAAAAATAAAAAGTTTCTGTATGCTATTGAAGTTAAGCTGTTATCAGCTTAAAAAAAGATGTTTTAACTATAAAATATTATATGTCGACAATGAATGGATAAAGAAGATGTGGCACATATATACAATGGAATATTGCTTAGCCATAAGAAGAAACGAAACTGAGTTATTTGTAGTGAGGTGGATGGAACTAAAGTCTGTCATACAGAGTGAAGTAAGTCAGAAAGAGAAAAACAAATACTGTATGCTAACACATATATATGGAATCTAAAAAAAAAAAGGTTCTGGTGAACCTGGGGCAGGACAGGAATAAAGATGCAGACCTAGAGAATGGACTTGAGGACACGGGGAGGGGGAAGGGTAAGCTGGGATGAAGGGAGAGAGTGGTATGGACATATATACACTACCAAATGTAAAATAGATAGCTAGTGGGAAGCAGCTGCATTGCACGGGGAGATCAGCTCTGTGTTTTGTGACCACTTAGAGGGGTGGGATAGGGAGGGTGGGAGGGAGATGCAAGAGGAATGGGATATGGGGATATATGTATACATATAGCTGATTCACTTTGTTATACAGCAGAAACTAACACAACAATTAAAGCAATTATACGCCAATAAAGGTGTTTAAAAAATATATATATATATATTATATGTAAGCCTCATAGTAACCACAAAAGAAAAGCCTGTAGTAAATATACAAAAGATTATGATAAAGAAGTCAAAGCATACTACCACTGAAAGTCATCAAATCACAATGGAAGACAGAAAGAGAAGAAGCAAGGAACAAAGTATCTACAAAAAAGACAGAAAACAATCAACAAAATGTCAAGAGTAAGTTCAGTCTATCAATAATTACTTTAAATATCAATGGATTAAATTCTCCAAACCAGCTAACTTTTCTAACCAGAATGGTATGAAACTAGAAATTAATAACAAAAAGGTAGAAATTTCATAAAACTTGGAAATAAAACAACACACTCCTGAAAAAGAAATGAATCAAAGAAGAAAAACAGTCAATCAAAAAATAACTTGAAGGCTTCCCTGGTGGCACAGTGGTTGAGAGTCCGCCTGCTGATGCAGGGGACACGGGTTAGTGCCCCGGTCTGGGAAGATCACACATGCTGCGGAGCAGCTGGACTCGTGGGCCATGGCCGCTGAGCCTGCGCGTCCTGAGCCTGCGCTCTGCAGTGGGAGAGGCCACAACAGTGAGAGGGCTGCGTACTGCAAAAAAAAAAAAAAAAAACTTGAGATAAACAAAAATGGAAGCATAACGTACCAAAACTTACAGATGTTGCTAAATCAGTTCTAAGAGTAAAGTTTATAACTATAAATGCATACATCAAAAAAATCTCAAATAAACTAGAAAAAGAACAAACTAAGCTCAAAGTTAGCAGAAGGAAGAAAATAATAAAGATTAGAACAAAAATAAACAAAATAGAAACACAATTTTTGAAAGATCAGCAAAACTAAGAGTTAGTTCTTTGAAAAGATAAACAAAATTTACAAATATTTAGGTAGACTAACCAAGAAAAAAAAGAGGACCCAAATAAACAAAAATATAAATGAAAGAGGAGACATTACACTGATACCACAGAAATACAAAAGATCATAAGAGACTATGAACAATTATACACCAACAAATTGGATAACCTGGAAAAAATAGATAAATTTCTAGAAACATACAACCTACCAAGACCAAATCATGAAGACATAAATAATCTGAACAGTCCAATAATGAATAAGGAGATTGAATCAGTAATCAAAATTCTCACAACAAAGACAAGCCCATGAACGGATGGATTCACTGGTGAATTCTATCAATCATTTATAAAGAAGAATTAAAGCCTATTTTTCAAAAAACTGAAGAGGAGGAAACACTTTCAAGCTAGTTTTATGAGGCCAGCATTACCATGGTACCAAAGCCAGATAAGTTCAATGCCAGAAAAGAAAACTCTAGGCTAATATCCCTGGTGAACATAGATGAAAAAATTCTCAACAAAATATTTGCAAACTGAATTCAAAAGCAAATATAGAAGATCAAACACAATGATCAAATGGGATTATCCCTGGGATGCAAGGATGGTTCAACATATGCAAATCAATAAATGTGACATCACATTAAAATAATGAATAATAAAAGTCATATTATCTCAATAGATCTAGAAAAAACATTTGACAAAATCTAACATCTTTTCATGATAAAAAAAAAAACTCTCAACAAATCTTGTAAAGAAGGAATGTACCTCAACATACTAAAGGCCGTATATGACAAGCCCACAGCTAACATCATACTCAATGGTAAAAGACTGAAAACTTTCCCTTTAAGATCAGAAACAAGATGAGGGTGCCCACTCTCACCACTCTTACTCAAATAGTACTGAAAGTCCTGACCAGAGCAATCAAGCAAGAAAAAGAGAAAAAAAGCCATCCAAATCAGAAAGGAAGAAGTAAAATTGTCCATTTTCTGATGACATAATCTTATATATAGAAAATCCTAAAGACCTCAGGGTAAAATTTCACGATGCAAAATCAACACACAAAAATTAGTTGCATTTCTTTCCACTAACAATGAAATATCTGAAAAAGAAATAAAGAAAACATTCACAATAGCATCAAAAATAACAAAATACTATGGAATAAAATGAGGAGGTGAAAAATCTATACTGAACTATAAGACATTGAGGAAAGAAATTGAGGAAGAAACAAATTAATGAAAAGGTATCCTGTGTTCATGGATCAGAAGAAATAATATTGTTAAAATGTCCATACTACCCAAAGCCATCTATAGGTTCAATGTAATCCCTATAAGATTCCAACGGTATTTCTTACAGAATTAGAAAAAGCAAATCCTAAAATCTATATGAAACCCTGAGACCTTGAATAGCAAAAGCAATCTTAAGAAAGAAGAATAAAGCTGGAGGTATCACACTTCTTGATTTCAAACTATATTACAAATTTACAGTAATCAAAATAGTATAGGGCTAGCATAAAAATAGACACTTAGACCAATGGAATAGAATCAACATCCCAGAAATAAATCCATGCATATGTGGTCAAATAATATTTAACAATGAAGCCAAAAATATTCTATGAATAAAAGATAGTCTCCAATAAATGGTGTTGGGAAAACTGGCTATCCCCATGCAAAAGAATGAAATTGGACCCCTACCTTAAACCACTAACAATAATTTGAGTTAATTACAAGTGGGCTAAAGACTTTTAAAACTTGAAACTGTAAAAATCCTAGAAGAAAATACATGGGAAATGTTCCTTGATACAGTTTTCACGATTATTTTTTGGATTTAATATCAAGAACACAAACAACAAAAGCAAAAATAAACAAGTGGGACTACATCAAGCTGAAATGCTTCTGCACAGCAAAATAAGTAATCAATCACAAAATGAAAAGGCAACCTATGGAATGGGAGAAAATATTTGTAAACCATATATCTCATAAGGCAATAATAGCCAAAATATATAAGGAACTAATACATTTCAACAGCAAAACAAAACAAAAAAACAAATAATCCAATCGAAAATGGGCAAAGGACCTGAATAGACATCTCCTTCCAAAGAAGATCTACAAATAGCCAAGAGGTACATGAAAAGATGTTCAGTGTCACTAATCATTAGGGAAACGTAAATCAAAACCACAATGAGATATCATCTCACATCTGTTAGAATGGCTGCTATCAAAAAGACAAGACATAAGAAGTGCTGGTGAGGATAGGAATGTAATTTGGTACAGCCAGTATGGAAAAAGCATGGAGGTTCCTCAAAAAATTAAAAATGGTACTACCATGTTATCCAGTGATTCTGCTTCTGGATATATAAAAAAATGAAATCACCATCTTGAAGAGATATCTGCCTCCCCATGTTCATTGCAGCATTATTTATAATAGCTAAGATAACAAAACTAAGTGTCCATTGATGAATGAATGAATAAATAAAAAGCAATTGATATAATGCAATGTTATTCAGCCATGAAAAAAAATGGAAATTCTACATTTTGCAGCAACATGGATGAACTTTGAGGGCATTACGCTTAGTGAAATAAGTCAGATAGAGAAAGACAAATATCATATGATCTCCGTTTTATGAAATCCATAAAAACTAAGCTCATAGAAACAGAGATGAGCTTGATGATTACCAGAGGCAGAGGTGGGGGGTGGGGACAGATGAAGGTAGTCAATGAGTAAAACTTCCAGTTATAAGATGAGTAAGTTCTGGGGATCTAATGTACAGCATGGTGACTACAGATAGCAATACTGTAATGTATACTTGAAATTTACTAAGAGTGTAGATCTTAAAAGTTCTCACCCCCCCCATACACACACAAAAGTAACTATGTGAAGTAATGGAGGTGTTAACTAACCTTATTGTGGTAATCATATCACAATATACATGTATCAAATCATCACTTTGTATACCTTAGACTTACACAGTGTTTGTTATATGTCAATTATGTCCCAATAAACCTGGAGAAAAAAAAAGTCCTAAAGCATATGAAGAAAAGTTTGTCAGATTTGAGGGAAGAAATAGAAAGTTCTACATCAATAGTTGGGGATTTGAAAATTCCACTTTCAATAATAGACAGAACGTATAGACAGAAGATCAATAGGGAAATGGAGGAGTTGAGCAACGTTCTAAACCAGCTAGACCCAACATTCTCCAGGATATACCATATGTTAGACCACAAAATAAGTCTTAGTAGATTTATAAGTTAAATATCATACATATAATATCTTTTCTGACCACAGTGAAATGAGGCTAAAAATCAATAACAGAAGGAAATCTGGGAAAATTACAAATATATGAAAATTAAGCAACACACTCTTAAACACCCAATGGGTCAAGAAGAAATAATAAGAGAAATTAAGGAATATTTAAACTATTGAAAAAGAAAAACACAACATAACAATATTTATGAGATGCAGTGAAAGCAGTTCTAAGAGAGAAATTTATAGCTGTAAATGCTTACATCAAAAAATAAGAAAGATCAAAAATCAATAACCTAATTTTACTCCTAAGGAACTAGGAAAAGAGAGACAAAACCAAAGTAGCAGAAGGAAGGAAATAATATTCAAGCAGAGATAAATGAAATAAATAATAGAAAGATAATAAAGAAAATCAATGAAACTAAAAGTAGGTTGATATGGACCAAATTGTTCCCCTAAAATTCATATGTTGAAGCCCTGACCCTCAATGTGACTATATTTAGAGATAGGGCCCTTAGGGAGGTAATTAAGGTTAAATGGGGTCATAAGCATGGGGGCATAATTCAATAGGGCTTGTGTCCTTATAAAAAGAGGACAAAAGCAAGCATAGAGAAGAAAGGCGATATGAGGGATAACTAAAAAGGCTGTACTTTACAAGCCAGGAATAGAGCTCTTACCAGAAACCAAGTTTGCCAGCACCTTGATCATGGACTTCTAACCTCTAGAACAGAAGCAGAAATGTCTGTTGTTTAAGCCATGTAGTTTGTGGTATTTGTTATGGTAGCTTGAGTAGACTAATATATTAATTCTTTGAAAAGATCAAAATTAGCAAAATTTAAGCAGACTGAAAAGGGACAGAAGAGAGTCAATTCATATAACTAAAATAAAAAAATCAAAGTGGAGGCATTACTACCAACCCTACAATATAAGATTTTGTAAGGGAACAAACACTATGAACTATTTTGCATGAAGAAATTAGATAACCTAGAAAAAAATGGACAAATTTCTAGAAATTAACAAAACTGACTCAAAAAGAAATAGAAAATTTGAGCAGACCTTTAGCTATTAAGGATATTAAATCAGTAATTTAAAACTTCCCAACAGAGAAAAGTTCAGAACCACATAGCTTCACTAGTGAATTCTAGCAAACATTCAAAGAAGATTTAACACCGATTCTTCTCAAACTCTTCCCAAAAAAGAGAAAAGGAGTGAACACTTCCTAACTCCTTCTATAATCTATTATTATCCTAACACCAATGCTAGGTAAGACATCGTGAGAAAAGAAAATTACAGACTATGTCCCTTATGAATATGGATGTAAATATCCTCAGCAAAATACTAATGTCTTAGTCTTCTCAGGCTGCTACAACAAAATACCATAGACTGGGTGGCTTCAAAAACAGACATTTTTTTTCCTCACAGTTATGGAGGCTGGAAGTCCAAGGGCAGGGTACCAGCATGGCAGGATCGGGTAAGGAATCTTTCCATGGCTTGTAGATAACCACTTTCCACTGTGTGTTCACATGGGTTTTCTTCAGTGCATGTGTATGGAGAGAAAGAGAGAGAAGAAAGAGAGAGTGAGAGGGTGCTTCCTTTTGTTTATAAGGGCACTAATCACATCATGAGTGTCCCACCCTCAACCTCATCTAATCCTGATTACCTCCCAAAGACTTTATCTCCAAATACTATCACACTGGAGGTTAGGACTTCAGCATATTAATTTGGGGGAGAGGGGTATGCAAACATTCATTCCATAACAACAAGCAAGCTAAATATCCAAACAGAACAGAATATTTACAAGATTATACACCAAGTTATAGATTAAGTGAAATTTATCCTATAAATGCAAAGTTGGTCCAACATAAGAAAATCAGTGTAATACATCACAATAATAGAAGGACGGAATAGTGTTCAAGATGGCAGAGTACTGTGCTTACTCCCTCTTGTGAGAGCACCAGACTCACAACTAACTGCTGAACAATCATTTACAGGAGGACACAGGAACTCACCAAAAAAGATGCCCTACATCAAAGGACAGGGGAGAAACCACAATGAGATGGTAGGAGGGGCACAATCATAAAAAAAATCAAATCCCATAACTGCTGGGTGGGTGACTCACAAACTGGAGAACACTTATACAAGAGGTCCACTCACTGGAGTAAAGGTTCTGAGCCCCACATTAGGCTTCCCAACCTGGGAGTCTGGCAAGAGGAGGAGGAATTCCTAGAGAACCAGACTTTGAAGGCTGATGGGATTTGGCTGCAGGATTTTGACAGGACTGGAGGAAGTGGAGAGTCCACTCTTGGAGGGCACACACAAAGTAGTGTGTGCATCAGAACCCAGGGGAGGGACCAGTGACCCCATAGGAGACTGAACCGGACCTACCTGCTAGTGCTGGAGGGTCTCCTGCAGAGGTGGGGGGTGGCTGTGGCTAACTGCGGGGACAAGGACCCTGGCAGCAGAAGTTCTGGGAAGGACTCCTTGGCGAGAGCCCTCCCCGAGTCCGCCATTAGCCCCACCAAGGAGCCTGTGAGCACCTGTGTTGGGACGCCTCAGGCCAAACAACCAACAGGGAGGGAACTCAGCCCTACCCATCAGCAGACAAGCAGATTAAAGTTTTACTGAGCTCTGCCCACCAGAGCAACACCCAGTGCTACCCACCACCAGTCCCTCCCTTCACTAAGCTTGCACAAGCCTCTTAGATAGCCTCATCCACCAGAGGGAAGACAGCAGAAGCAAGAAGAACTACAATTCTGAAGCCTGGGGAATGAAAACCACATTCACAGAAAGATAGACAAAATGAAAAGGCAGAGGACTATTTACCGGATGAAGAAACAAGATAAAACCCCAGAAAAACAACTAAATGAAGTAGAGATAGGAAACCTTCCAGAAAAAGAATTTGGAATAATGACAGTGAAGATGATCCAGTACCTCAGAAAAAGAATGAAGGCAAAGATCAAGAAGATGCAAGAAATGTTTAACAAAGACCTAGAAGAATTAAAGAACAAACACCTAGAAGAATAAAAGGACAAAAAAACAGATATGAACAATACAATAACTGAAATGAAAAATACACTAGAAGGAATCAATAGCAGAATAACTAAGGCAGAAGAATGGATAAGTGATCAGGAAGACAGAATGGTGGAATTCACTGCCATGGAACAGAATAAAGATAAATGAATGAAAAGAAATGAAGACAGCCTAAGAGACCCCTGGGACAACATTAAACGCAACAACATTCACATAATAGGGGTCCCAGAAGGAGAAGAGAGAGAGAAAGGACCTGAGAAAATATTTGAAGAGACTGTAGGCAAAAAATTCCCTAACATGGGAAAGGAAATAGCCACTCAAGTCCAGGAAGCCAGAGAGTCCCAGGCAGGATAAACCCAAGGAGAAACATGCGAGGCACATAGTAATTAAACTGACAAAAATTAAAGACAAGGAAAAATTATTAAAAGCAATAAGGGAAAAATGACAAATAAAATACAAGGGAACTCCCATAAGGTTAACAGCTGATTTCTCAGCAGGAACTCTACAAGTCAGAAGGGAGTGGCATGATATATCTGAAGTGATGAAAGGGAAGAACGTACAACCAAGATTACTCTACCAGGAAAGGATCTAATTCAGATTCGACTGAGAAATCAAAAGATTTACAGACAAGCAAAAGCTAAGAGAATTCAGCACCACCAAACCAGCTCTACAACAAATGCTAAAGGAACTTCTCTAAGTGGGAAACACAAGAGAAGAAAAGGACCTACAGAAACAAAGCCAAAACAATTAAGAAAATGGTAATAGGAACATACATATCGATAATTATCTTAACTGTGAATGGATTAAATGCTCCAACGAAAAGACATAGGCTTGCTGAATGGATACAAAGCCAAGACCCATATATATGCTGTCTAAAAGAGACCCACTTCAGACCTAGGCACACATACAGACTGAAAGTGAGGGGATGGAAAAAGGTATTCCATGCACATGGAAATAGAAAGAAAGCTGGAGTAGCAATACTCATATCAGATAAAATAGACTTTAAAATAAAGAATGTTACAAGAGAAAAAAAAGGACACTACAAAATGATCAAGGTATCAATCCAAGAAGAAGATAACAATTATAAATATATATGCACCCAACATAGGAGTACCACAATACATAAGGCAGATGCTAATGGCTATAAAAAAGGAAATTGACAGTAACACAATAATAGTGGGGCACTTTAACATCTCACTTACATCAATGGACAGATCATCCAGACAGAAAATTAATAAGGAAACACAAGCTTTAAATGGCACAATAGACCAGATAGATTTAATTGATATTTATAGGCCATTCCATCTGAAAACAGCAGATTACACTTTCTTCTCAAGTGCATATGGAACATTCTCCAGGATAGGTCACATCTTGGGTCACAAACCAAGCCTTGGTAAATTTAAGAAAATTGAAATCATGTCAAGCATATTTTCTGACCGCAACGCTATGAGATTAGAAATCAATTACAGGGGGAAAAAAAGTAAAAAACACAAACACATGGAAGCTAAACAATATGTTACTAAATAACCAAGAGATCACTGAACAAATCAAAGAGAAAATCAAAAAATACCTAGAGAAAAATGACAACAAAAACATGACGATCCAAAACCTATGGGATGCAGCAAAAGAAGTTCTAAGAGGGAAGTTTATAACAATGCAATCCTACCTCAAGAAATAAGAAAAATCTCAAATAAACAATCTAACCTTACACCAAAAGGAGCTACAGAAAGAAGAACAAACAAAACCCAAAGTTAGCAGAAGGAAAGAAATCATAAAGATCAGAGCAGAAGTAAATGGAATAGAAACAAAGAAAACAATAGGAGGGCTTCCCTGGTGGCACAGTGGTTGAGAGTCCGCCTGCCGATGCAGGGGACACGGGTTCGTTTCCCGGCCTGGGAGGGTCCCACATGCCGTGGAGTGGCTGGGCCCGTGAGCCATGGCCGCTGAGGCTGTGTGTCCGGAGCCTGTGCTCCACAACGGGAGAGACCACAGCTGTGACAGGCACGCATACCGCCAAAAAAAAAAAAAAAAAAAGGAAAAAAAAAAAGAAAACAATAGGAAAGCTCAATGAAACTAAAAGCTGGTTCTCTGAGAAGATAAACAAAACTGATAAACCTTTAGCCAGACACATCAAGATAAAAAGGGAGAAGACTCAAATCAATAGAATTAGAACTGAAAACGGAGAAGTTACAACAGACACCACAGAAATACAAAACATCCTAAGAGACTACTACAAGCAACTCTATGCCAATAAAGTGGACAACCTGGAAGAAATGGACAAATTCTTAGAAAGGTATAACTTTCCAAGACAGAACCAGGAAGAAATAGAAAATGTGAACAGACCAAACACAAGCACTGAAATTGAAACTGTGATTAAAATTTTTCCAACAAACAAAAGTCCAGGACCAGATGGCTTCACAGGTGAATGCTATCAAACATTTAGAGAAGAGCTAACACCCATTCTTCCGAAATTATTCAAAAAAATTGCAGAGGAAGGAACAACTCCAAGCTCATTCTACGAGGCCACCATCACCCTGATGCCAAAACCAGACAGAGATACTACAAAAAAAGAAAATTACAGACCAATATCACTGATGAATATAGATGCAAAAATCCTCAAGAAAACACTATTAAACAGAATACAACAGCACATTAAAAGCATCATACACCATGAGCAAGTGGAATTTATCTCAGCGATGCAAGGATTCTTCAATATATGCAAATCTATCAAAGTGGTAACTTATATTAACAAATTGGAGAAGAAAAAACATATGATCATCAAAGTAGATGCAGAAAAAGCTTTTGACAAAATTCAGCACCCATTTATGATAAAAATTCTCCAGAAAGTGGGCATAGAGGGAACCTACCTCAACATAATAAAGGCCATGTACAGCAAACCCACAGCAAACATCATTCTCAATGGTGAAAAATTGAAAGCATTTCTTCTAAGATCAGGAACAAGACAAGGATGTCCACTCTCACCGCTATTATTCAACATAGCTTTGGAAGTCCTAGCCACAGCAGTCAAAGAAAAAGAAATAAAAGGAATACAAATTGGAAAAGAAGAAGTGAAACTGTCACTGTTTGCAGATGACATGATACTACACATAGAAAACCCTAAAGATGCTGCCAGAAAATTATTAGGACTCATCAATTATATTGGCAAAGTTGCATGATACAAAATTAATGCACAGAAATCTCTTGCATTCCTATGAACTAACAACAAAAGATCAGAAAGAGAAATTAAGGAAACAATCCCATTCACCATTGCAACAAAATGAATAAAATACTTAGGAATAAACTTACTTAAGGAGGTAAAAGACCTGTACTCAGAAAACTATAAGACACTGACTGGAAGAATCACTATTGTGAAAATGACTATACTACCCAAAGCAATCTACAAATTCAATGCAATCCCTATCAAATTATCAATGGTATTTTTTACAGAACTAGAACAACAAATCTTAAAATATGTATGGAGACAGAAAAGACAATAGTAAAAGCAATCTTGAGGGAATAAAACAGAGCTGGAGAAATCAGACTCCCTGACTTCAGACTATCATACAAAGCTATAGTAATCAGGACAATATGGTACTGGCACAAAAGCAGAAATATAGATCAATGGAACAGGATAGAAAGCCCAGAGATAAACCCATGCACCCATGGTCAGCTAATCTATGACGAAGAAGGCAAGGATATACAGTAGAGAAAAGACAGTCTCTTCAATAAGTGGTGCTGGGAAAACTGGACAGCTACATGTAAAAGAATGAAATTAGAACACTCCCTAACACAAAAACAAACTCAAAATGGATTAGAGACCTAAATGTAAGACCGGACACTATAAAACTCTTAGAGGAAAACATGGGCAGAACACAGTTTGACATAAATCACAGCAAGTTCTTTTTTGACCCATCTCCTAGAGTAATAAAAATAAAAACAAAAATAAACAAATGAGACTTAATGAAACTTAAAAACTTTTGCACAGCAAAGGAAACTATAAACAAGATGAAAAGACAACCTCAGAATGGGAGAAAATATTTGCAAATGAATCAACGGACAAAAGATTAATCTCCAAATTATATAAACAGCTCATGCAGCTCAACATTATAAAAACAAGCAACCCAATCAAAAAATGGGTAGAAAACCTAAATAGTCATCTCTCCAAAGAAGACATACAGATGGCCAAGAGGCACATGAAAAGCTGCTCAACATCACTAATTATTAGAGAAATTCAAATCAATACTACAATGAGGTATCACCTCATACTGGTTAGAATGGGCATCATCAGAAAATCTACAGACAGCAAATGCTGGAGAGGGTGTGGAGAAAAGGGGACCCTCTTGCACTGTTGGTGGGAATGTAAATTGATACAGCCACTATGGAAAACAGTATGGATGTTCCTTAGAAAACTAAAAATAGGATTACCATATGACCCAGAAATCCCACTACTGGGCATATACACTGAGAAAACCATAATTCAAAAAGACACATCTACCCCAATGTTCATTGCAGCACTATTTACAATAGCCAGGTTATGGAAGCAACCTAAATGCCCACCGACAGAAGAATAGATAAAGAAGATGTGGTACATATATGCAATGGAGTATTACTCAGCCATAAAAAATGAAATTGGGTCATTTGTAGCGATGTGGATGGGCCTAGAGACTGTCATACAGAGTTCAGTAAATCAGAAAGAAAAAAAAATATCATATATTAACGCATATATGTGGAATCTAGAAAAATGGTATAGAAACTGGTTTGCAAGGCAGAAATAGAGATGCAGATGTGGAGAACAAATGTATGGACATGAAGGGGGGAATGTGGCGGGGGCTGGGGGTGGTGGGATGAATTGGGAGATTAGGATTGACATATATACACTAATATGTATAAAATAGATAACTAATTAAAAAATCCAATGTAAAAAAATAGAAAGAAGGAATAAAACCACATGATCATCTCAACTGACACAGAAAAGGCATTTGACAAAATCCAGCATCCTTTCATGATAAAAATACTCAAAAAAGTCCAAAGAGAAGGGAACTTCTTTAACACAATAAATGCCATTTATGAAAAAGACACAGCAAACATCATATTCAATGGTGAAAGTCTGAAAATGCTCCCCCTAAGATTGAGAACAAGACAAGGAAGCTCACTTTCATCACTGCTATCCAACACTTCACTGGACTAGCCAGAGCAATTAGACAAGAAAAAGAAATTAAAAGGCATTCAAAGTAGAAAAACAGAGGTAAAACTGTGTCCATTTTCAGATGACATGATCGTCTATCTAGAAAATCCCAAAGAATCCATAAGCTACTAAAACAAGTTGAAAAATTCAGTAAAAGTTACAAGATCAATACATGAAAATCAGTTGTGTTTACAACACAAGGAATGAACAATCCAAAATGAAATTAAGAAAGCAATTCAATTTATGATAGCATACAAAAGAATAAAATACCTGAAATAAATTTAACCAAAGAAGTAGAAGACTTGTACACTGAAAACTACAAAACATTGCTGAAATAAATTAAAGACCTAAATAAATGGGGAAATGTCCCATGTTCATGGATAGGAAGACAATATTTTTAATACTACCCAAAAGATCTACAGATTCAACACAATCCCTATGAAAATTCCACAGTATTTTTGCAGAAATGGAATATCTGAACCTCAATTTCACATGTAATAGCCAGGGGCCATGAATATCTAAAACAATCTTGAAAATGAAGAACAATTTGAAGGACTCACAGTTTCCAATTTCAAAACTTACTACAAATCTACGGTAATCACAATAGTGTGGTACTGGCATAAGGATAGATGTACACACGAATGAATGGAATAGAATTTAGAGTCCAGAAGTAAACCTATACACCTATGGCCAATTGATTTTTTATAAGAGTGCCAAGTTCATTCTTGAGAAAATAATAGTCTCTTCAGCAGATGGTGCTGAGACAACTGGATTTCTACAAGCAAAAGAATGAAGTTGGAGCCCTACCTAACATCATATGTAAAACTTAACTAAAATGGATCAATGACTTGAATACAAGAGCTAAAACTGTAATACTCATATCATAGAAGAAAACATGGGAATAGATCGTCATGATCTTTGACTTAGCAGTGGTTTCCTAGATGTGACACCAAAAGCATGAATAACAAAAGAATAAATAGATAAATTGGACTTCAAAAAAATTAAAAACTTTGTGTATCAAAGAACATTATCAAGAAAATGAAAACATGGACTACACAATGGGAGAAAATATTGCAACTCATATATCTGATAATGGTTTAATACCCAGAACATATAAAGAACCGCTTACAACTCAACAACAAAAAGACAACTCAATTAAGTAATGGGCAAAGGACTCTTATCCAAGAAGATATTAAAATGGCCAATAAGTACATGAAAAGATGTTCAACTTTATTAGACATTAGGGAAATGCAAAATAAATCAAAACCACAATGTGGAAATACCACTTCACACTTACTAGGATGGCCATAATTTTAAAAACAGAAAATTAAGTATGTACTAATTAAGTAAATGGCTTGTGGATGGTGGTGTCAGCTGTCTCACTTATGGGTGGGAGTTTATAGATAAGCAAGAAGAGGCAGCTATAACAATCCATGTGGTGATGGATTTGATTGGGAGCCATCAGTATGAACTCATGTTTAGCTAATATAGATATAGATGGTTCCATATAGAAATATTTATCGATATGTGTGTATGTACAAGTTACTATAAACACATCTTTTTTTTGCTCTATTAACTGAGAGGGCCTGAAAGAAATGATACCCCAGTAGCAATGAGCACACCCAGCACCAAGATCTTGGTTTCTACTGCCATTCTCCAATAAGAGAAATCAGGGCTCCTTGGAGTAATCGGTGATTCTAAGTCTGGGGAGGAAATATACAAGATGTGCCTGGAGCATCTTGCAGTTGCAGAAAATAAGGAAGTGCTCAAAACACACACACAGAAACACACTGATGGGGGTGTTTCAAAGGTGCACAGGAGCCAACTGAAAGAACTCCCAGTGACCAAAGATGGAATAATTTGAGCAACAAAATAAAGTAGTACTGGTTTATAACCCAAAGTATAAAATAAATATTCATGGGATCATACTAATATAAACAAATGACTGAACAAATTAATAAATGGGGGAGAAGATTCAAATCTCCCATGCAGAAGAATTCCAAATAACTTATGTAGATACTCCACCCTCAAGGATGGAAGCAGAACTCTCCATTCCTTAGGTGTGAGATGTACTAAGTGGCTTCCTTCAAAAGAGCATGGTATGGAAAAGGGGGAAAAGAGTAACTTTACAGCAGAGACACTTGACAAATGATACCTCAGCCAGGTGATCAAGGCCAACATTAAGTCATGTAGGCGGTGTGTACCCTTGATATGATGTGAGGAGAATGACACTTTACCTCTGAGAGGGGGAAGTGTGCCAGGCTCTAAGCCTTAGGCTTGGATCCAACACTCTGTCGGCTCCACCTTGTTCTGTTGACCAAGCAAGTGGAGAGACCAGGTCAGATTCACCAGATGGGGTGCTGACTCCATCTCTTGATGGGAGGAGCTGAATGGCACACAGTAGAGGGTGTATATACAGGAAGGCCTAAAGAACGTTTTGCAATCAACCTAGCACTAGAGTCTGTGACTCTGACCCACTGCGCATTTTTAGAAACAGTTTTACAGGGGCACAGCCATACCCCTTTGTTTACAGTTGCATATGGCTGCTTTCAAGCTGCAAAAGTAGCATCAAGTAGTTGTGACAGAGACTATTCACTCAAGGAAGTCTCAGATCCCCTCTGTGAAACACCTCCATGTGCAGGAGGAGAGACCAAGAAAGTCAGCTATCTAAAGCCTTACTCCTTGAGGAATTCTCTCCCACCCACCCCATCCCTATGTAGGGCCCCTCCTGCTCATCCTCTGGTTGTAACCACCTTCACCTCCTCCAGGAAGCCCGCCACTTTCATGGCACTGTGACTGTGAGTGGCACTTAACAGAAGCTTGCTTGTCCTATTCTAGCATAAGGAAAGAAGAATCTGAGGGCACAGAGGCCTTTGGGATGCAACTAGAATCACCAAGGAGGAAGCTGACCCAGGCCAGGGCCAACCCACTGGCAATGGGAACAGAATGCCGATTTTGGTTAAAAGGCAGAAATCAGTGGCAACCTCAGCACTCACCACCCCTTCTTGGCTGTGTGTTTCTGGGTGGCCCACCTTGCCAGCTGAGCTCAGCATTGTGCTTGTAAAATGGTCAGAATGACAGGCCCCCTTGGGGGTCTGCAGGCTTCAGAGAGAGCACCTGTAGAGTACCCTTCCAGAGCCTGGTCAGGTGACTGCCCAGCGCAGTGGGGTTTCTAGAGCAGCTCTAGACTGTGGCAGGGTCCTTAGGGCTGTAGGCCCCTCCTGCTGCCCTCCACTCTGCTGGGAGGGTGCAGTCTTGCAGCCCAGCATCCGTGGGGAGATCTCCTTCCCTATCTGTGTTCTGCTAATAAAGAGAAACACACTTGGCGAGGTTAGACAAACAGTGCTGAGTGATTGACACAGCCGCAGCCCTTGGCCGAACAGCACGGGCCATGCAGCAAGCTGCTGAGAAAACACCGTGTGGGCTATGCATCCCTTGGCATTTGCTTTCCATTAGCCTCACATTTTGCCCTTTAGTCACACTCTGTCTATCAAGGCTGGCCTGGGAGGAGCTTGCTCCCAAACACCCTGGCTCACTTCAGGGAAGCCCCTGCAGGTCCCGAAGTGTCCCCCAGCGAACCCTGGTTCTTCCAGCCACTGCAAGGGCAGCTCGGCCAAGGGAGAACTTGGGGCTCTGAACCCGGTTCCTCTGTCTGGAGCCACACCCGGGCCACGCTGGGAACTGAGTTGAGCTATGTTGGGCCAGAGCCCGGGTTTAATAGCTTCCCGGATATGTCCCATATGCCTCCGACCAGGGTTCTGCCTGGGGCTCAGGAGCTGAAGAAACAGCAGGCCAGACTGGTGATGGGCAGGTGGGGCACTTGTCTGTGGGAAGAGGGTCCACAGTCCCCACTTGTTTTCTAAAATAGGCCTACGCAGGGTGAGAGACTGGGCCCTCGCACTGGGGAGGGAATGGAGGAATCTGGGTTCAGCCTAGTCCTCCCCACACACACCCCCACCCCAAATAGTCACTGCAGGGATAGAGAGGCTATGAGTTCCAAAACCTGTGCTCCTTCCTGCCTTTCCCATGGGGCTTCCCTGCACCTGCTTCCATCTCAGGAGCTGTCTCTTCAGTCCCAGACACTGGCCTTGTTTACATCGCGCAACACCCACCAAGGGACTGTGTGCAGAGCTGTCCATTTCCTGGGCATATTTAGAGATGATGGTCACAAAGCTGTGAGTGGGATTCAGGGCTGGTGAGAGAGTGGGCAGGGAAATGTCCCAGAACCTAAAATCTTGGCATCCCATGGTGACAGGAGCCTGATGGTGGTCTGATCCACTCAAGCAAGGCACAGATCCCCTCTGCAAAACACCTCCATGTTCAGGTAGAGAACGGAGGCTTGGCATGGGCAAGCCAACTTCCCAAAGCCTCTTGAGGTGGGCCAGGATTCCTTCCTAGGGCTTCCACTCTATTCTCCCACTCACACCAACAGAATGGTTATTAATCTCCGGGGCCGGTAGTTTGGGAATCTGACCATTTTGCACATTTTCTGGGCTCTTGATCCCTCTCTCTCATGCCCTCTTGTTCTGTGATATTGTTGACAGCACAGAAATCAGAGGATGCCCGGCCCTGGCTACCCGTTGAGTATGAGTCGACAAACCAGAGCCCACTCAGACCTCGGCTTTCTCATCTGTCCATGGGGATCCTGGTGGCAGGAAGCCAAGAGGTGACCTGGCTACGCCCACCCGATCTGAGAGGCTCCAGGCTGGAGCGTCACATGCTGCCTTGCCTCCCCGACAGGACTCTCTCCTCCTCCTTGCCTCCACTCGAGGGGAAATTACCCATTAATGAAAGAGAATTACAAACGCAGCATCTGGCCCCACGCCCAAGGTCCTTGGGAGAGCAGGGAGGGAGTAAGCGTGATGGAAGGGGAATTGGAAACAAATGCACAGGGGTGTTTTCTTTGGTGGATCCACGGTCCCCTCCCCACCCCCTATTCTTACCACTGTCCCAAATTTGGACTTTTACGGAAACGGATTTCATGCCTAGGTTTCCCATGAACTCTCTTAATTCAATTGAGGAGCCATTATCGGTACCAAGGGTAATAAGCTGTTTCCACAGCCTGGGGGAGACCTGTGGAGGTGAGGGGTGGGTGCTTCTCCCCTATGCAGGTGGGGGCTGGGATGGAGGGCAATGGGGGGCGCTGGGCTGAAGTCCCAGCCCTGGCAGGTGCCTAGAGGGGTGGAACAGGAGGCTGCGGTTCCTTGAGTGGGGGCGCAAGAGACCAAAAGGGGGCAGGAGGCAAAGGAACGGCAGGTGAATCTGGGGCTGAGAGGGCCACCTAGGGTGGGGACAGCTCAGTGTCCCAGGGGACTTGGTGGGAGGGGATGTCACGGCCATGGGTGGGAGGAGCCATCTACCAAGATGCAAGGGTCCCTCTCCCAGGAAGCCCCTTTGCCCATCCTCCTTCCTCCACGAGGAATTTTCTCCCACCTGCCCCATCCCTATGCAGGGTCCCTCCTGCTCATCTTCTGGTTGGACCCACCATCATCTCCTCCAGGAAGTCTTCCAGGGGCCCACCCAGAAGCCCCAGCTTCTGCCCTCATGGTGCTGTGACTGCCAGTGGCTCTGTCTTCCATGGTTTGAGGGCTCTGAGAGAACAGAACAAGCACAGGGTCTGAAACAGATCCTGGAGGGAGGAGCCAGGAAGTGGGCCAAGTTTGGAGAGGGGGCATGGCTCCTCTTAGCAGGGGGGCTCTAGGCTGGAACTGGCCTATGGAGCTGACTGTGACCTGGGTCAACCCCTTGGCGTCTCCCCAGTCCTCATCTATCACAGAAGTCCTCATAGCCAACCTCGAAGGCTGGGCCTGGTGAGAACATGCACAGGGCACCTAACTAGACCATCGGAGCACATATAAGGAAAACTTTCCTTCTGCAGAGAGAGGTCACAAGGGGCAAGAGGGACACGTGGACCCCCAACTCCAGCCCCAGCCCCACGGCAATCCCTCAAGAAATGCAGAGCTGGTCAAAACTCTGTTGGCAGGGGGCGGGTGGTGTGGAGAGGACAAAGGGCCCTGCAGACCCACCTCCCCTCCCCTACAGAGGCTCTTGCCTCCTGTTCTAAGGCAGGACCCTCGTGAACTCGGTGGTAGGTGGGCAACCCAGGGGTTCAGAAAGCAGACCCTGTGGGGGCCTTAGGTTTTCCCTTTTATTCTGGACTAGATCCAGAGCTGAGACTCCCAACCACCAGGAACAATACCCAGGAGGCTGAGGTGAGCTGCAAAGGGATGGTGTTACACAGGGGGCAGGTGCAGAGTGGAGGCAGGCTACATCTGTGTCCCAAAGGCCTCCTGCCTCTGTATCTCTCTGAGTTTCTACACAAAATGGCTTGAGTTCATCAAACGCTCCACATTCCCAGCCTTTATGCAACTAGGCAATTCTGTGGGACTAGGTTTGGCCTGTGGCCTGTGGGCAGTGTGGCAAATGTCACTTCCAGGCTGGAACAGAGAAGTCAGTCTTCTACTTCCCAGCTCTTTCTTCTTCAGTATGTGGTGCCCAAGGGGCCACAGGTGTTGCTGCAAGATGGTGAAGCTATCATCAGCCTGGAGCCCTGAGGGACTTGTGGGATGCAGGGCCCCAGCTGAACTGTGTGCGAGATTGGGCAGGCATGAGAAGCAAGCCTTTGGGGTGCTAAGCCTGAAAATCAGGTCATTTGTTTTTACAGAAGAACCTAGCTTATCCTGACTCATGCCAAGTATTGGTACCAGAAATGGGTAGGTGACTGAAAGAAAACAACAGAATACGTGACACTGGTGTGGTGGTGTTAGTGCTGGGGTTGGGCAGGAGGCGGGGTGAAATCCCTATCAGATGCTGGAAGGATGGTGACCCACGTGATTACAGGTGCAAGCAGAACTTTGAATGAGTGGCTTTGGGATAAGAGGTAGGAAGAGCAGATGTTAGCGGTGTGTGGGGTTGCAACTTGCTGTGCTTGTGCAGTGGTTACAGAAAAGAAAGGAGCTCAGGACGGAACTGGCCAGATTTCTATCCGAACAGAAAAGGAGTAGAGAGTGCCCAGAAAGTCGAGCCTGGATGACATAGAAAACCAGCTGCTTGTGAACCCAAACCTAGAAGGTAAGTTTGAGATGCCTTTGAGGAACAACGCCTAGTAAACTCTTGTAATCCAACAGATGGCCTCAGGCAAGATCAGAATAAGGGTGGATCAGGTCCAGAGCAGCTTTATCCCTGCAGAAGGCCGATAGAGAATTTGTTTCCTGGGGCTGCATAACAAAGCACCACAGATTGGCAGCCTAAACAACAGGCCTGTAGGCAGGGTTGGTTTCCCTTGAGGCCTCTCTCCTTGGCTTGAAGACGGGCACCTTCTCCTTGTGTCCCCACATGGTCTTCCTTATAAAGACACCAGTCATATTGGATTAGAGCCCACCCTAACAGCCTCATTTTACCTTAATCACCTCCAAATACAGTCACATTCTGGGATACTGGGGTATGTTAAGATTTTAACATATGCATTCTTGGGGACACAATTCAGCCCATAACAAGGGGGAAGGCAGATGGGAGGAAGAGGAAGGAGAGATAGAAGGGAGAAGTCTGGGGGCGGGAAAGCAAAGACACACAGATGAGAGCTGAAAATTGCATCTCAAAAAGCACTGTGGTCATGGTTGCATGCATGGGAGCTGCCTGCACTGCCAAAGCAAGACAAGCCCTCAGCTCCTGACCTTCCCCAGGCCAGAAGGGGGTTGATGGGGTCTACACAGCACCCAAAGAAAGCCAATGAGGCTGATGGGAGAGGAGGGTCTCCTTGGGCACAGGACCAGGGCCCAGAGCTCACAGAAGACGAGAGAGCGAAGCAGGACCTAGTCAGTACACCTCACTCCCCACCTGACTTGGGGCCCTGACACCCCAGTCTCCAGATAGAACAGAACATGCTCACTGGGGTACTGCAGGGGAGAGCCCTTCTTAGACAGGAGGGACCTTAAATTCTAAAGGACTATGAACTTCCTGAGGCTGTAAGGGTTGGCTATTCTAATATCCTGAGTAAGAGTCTGTGTTCTCAGGCCTGCCCTGTTTCTGTGTCTGGGGCTGGGTTTGTCAGTAGCCTGGCAGGACTGAGGGGCCCACCAGAGCCAGGCTGGGGTCTGGGGCACACAGGGAAAGGGCGTTCTGAGGACCCAAGTCTGAAGTGGTTCCAAGCCAGCCCCCAGGGAAGGCGGCCAAGGCGGGCAGAACTTCAAATGCTTTGGGGTTATTTTATTTTATTTTACATAAGTGGAGGCAAAAATTGGTTTCTCGTGTGGTCTAATGCTTTCCAAGTTGTAACATCACTTCCCCAGCTCCTGCCACTCAGGGTGGAGCCAGGATGGGAAGAGGAGGAGTGGGTTGTGGGCTCCAGATTCCCCTCCTCCCACGAAGCCACCTTGGGGCAGAGTCACAACAGTCTCAACCCCCAGACCTCAGGGAAAGGCATCCTCCAATCAGAGCCCTTCCCTTCTGGGCCATCTGTTTGATATTAGGCAGGTTACCCCACCTCTCTGAACCTCAATCTCCCTGACTGTGAAATGGTCATAGGGGCTTTTGCATGTGAGCCTATTTGGGACTGTGAGTTTCTCAACAGCCCAGGGAGTGATGAGCTGTGATTCTAATTTACAGCTCTCCTGGGAGGTCCCTGGCTTGGCATGTTCAATCCGGATGCAGGGACCTCTCAGCCAGGACCCCCGAGGGAGTCCCCTCCCTCCCAGAAATCTCAGCCCAGATTGGGCAGGGGTCCCATTGGCCCAGACTGGGGACCTTGGGTGTGTCCCTTGCTGCCCAAGCCCTCCTCCCTCTTCAGTCACGGCCTCCCCTCCCTCTTCCACTCCCATCTGCCCTCAGCACTCTGCCTCAGTTTACCACTGATGTTTCCCAGGGCCCCTGGAGAGGAGGCTCTCAGGATGAGCACCCTAATTCCTTTGACTGGTCCTTCTGCTCCACTGTATCCCCTCCAACTCCAGCTTCCATGCCATCCACCAGACCCCACAGCCTTGTCCCTGTGCTGCTCAAACTGCTGCTCTCCAGACAAGTCACCCAAGGCACCCAGGGTCCTGCCTGGGTAGGACCTCACCCTCCACTCCTGATCCTGAAGGCTCATGCTCTCCTCCTCTCCGCCCTGTGCTCATTCCTCTGCCAGAAATGTCCTTCCTTCCTTCCCTACTTGCTCAGCTCAGGCATGCCCTCTGAAGCTTCCTGACCCCCTACCTCACAACATTCGAAGCCTCCAGAGCAACGTATGCTGCATTTCTCAGGCCGTCCCTCTTGGCTTGTAGGTGTTGACAACCATGCAAGTCAGCTCTCGCTGCATAACAAAGTACCCAGAACTTGATGGTCTAAATCAGCAAGTGTTTACTTTTGCTCATGAGTCTACTGGTCAGCCAGTTCTCCCAGTCTCAACTGATCTTGGCTGGACCTGCCAAGGCATCTGTGTTCACCCGGCAGCTTGGCCAGGAGCAGGCTTCTTTAGGATGACCTCTGTATTCACTTTCTGTGCTGCATAAAGAATCATTCCTCTCCCAGTGGGAGAGAGGCTGGTGGTGTGCCTGAAGGACACTATACCAGGCCTTCCATGGCTCCACCACTTACCCCATCTGTCTCATCAGCGGCTGAGAAGAGAGATAGAGGGACCAGAGGTGGGCAGAGCCTCAGTGGGGAAGGAGCCAGGGTCCTGATGACCGTGAGGGGCCCGTGCTGTAGTGTGGCTCCTGGGACGATGTGCCTGTGCCCACCATGCCTGCTCCTGGGCTCCAGCTCGGCCACTCCCTCATGAGTGAGCCCAGCTTGGGGTCCCTGGAGACCCACAAGAAAGGCTTACCATCGGCAGTGGTGCTCAGCCACCAAGCAGCCCTGGGAGGCTGCTCATCTTTGGAAGATTATGAGTCCAAGACTGAAGTCATTTCAGGAGAATGGCCGTGGGGAAATGGGGTGATAGGGAAGAGAAGGAAAACGAGGAGACAAGAGGGGGGCGGCAAGAAGGACCAGTGGAGAGAAGGAAAGGAGCAAGAGGAGCCACCTTTGCCTCAGTGCCCTGTGTCCACAGCCACTGGTTGTCTCTACCCCAGCCCAGCGAGATAGGAATGGTCACCCCCTTTACAAAGGGACACAGATCCAAGGAGCTTTGGGCAGGAGCATCGCTGCTGTCACAAGTTTGAGGCCCCACATGCAGCAGCTGGTCTCAGGGGCTGACCTCCCTTCCAGCGCACTGGAGCCAGGAAGCTTCTCTCCCTATTACAGGCAAGACTCACATGCTGAAAGTGCCATCTGGGCTTCTGGGCTTTGTCCCCATCCCCTTGGAAGGACACATCCCCCAGAGCTGGATGGACACTCAGGGGCACCACCCGATGGGACAGCCCAAAGCCCTCCCCAGCCAGGACCTCACAGTGATGCCCCGATCTCCAGCCTCCATTCAACAGGCATCATGAGCACCTAGTGGCAGGCTGCCTCGGTTTGCTCATCTGGAAAATGGAGACAGGCACTGCCTGCCCAGGGGACCTCCAGAAAAAATCAGGGGCAGCAGGTTGGTGCCAGGGAAGTGTGCGCTTGGGGTTACAGCCCTGGCTTCAGATCCTGGCCTTGCGGGTCCCCAGCTGGGCAACTTTGGCACAGGTAGCAGGATGGTTGGAGGCAGCCAGGAGGAGGGTTATGTGAGGGGTCCAAGAGGCCTGGGGCCACCCTGGGAGGGAGTGATGACAGACACCCAGCTATTACTGCACCTTGGGGCCAGGTCCTTCCCACTCACTCAGGGCAGAGGCAGCTCCAGTAAGGATTCACCCAAGGCGCTGTCGGGCCTGTCTTTCAGTCCTAATCCCTGCCCTTTGTCAGCCTGCCATCAGGGCTTTGGGTTGCCACCTGCCTGCGCCGGGTGATGTCATGGGAAAAGAATGTGGCAGGTGGGGGCAGGCGAGGGGCCGTCCTGGAGAGTGTCTCTCTCCCCTGCCCAGGTGGGCAGGGGGCTGCGGGAGACAATGTGGAAACTCAGGACTCCCCTCCCCTACAGGCCTTGGGTATAATCCTGCCCTGCAGATGACATGTGTTCCATGAGGTCAAGAATTTTGAAAGTCCTGGAAGTTTCCAGAGCCTTGTTTAAGGGAAGTGCACTACTGGGTTCACAGTTACAAAACAGCTGGAGCATCTGTGTCCAAGGCTCCATCGATTCCTTGAAATGGCTGCAGAACTGGGCATGGACATGTTCTCCGGGAGAGCAGCCCTGGCTACATTGGATTACCAGGGCTCCACAGCAAGACTCAGCAGTGTGGGGGGCCTGCCATCCTGTGAGCTCAGAGTTGGGGCTGCCACAGGCCTCTCTGAGCCTCACTTTCCCCACCCCTGAAACAACTTTGTTGTCCCCCACTGATCTCCTACCAGCCCAGGAAATCCCAGACATGTCTCTTAACCTCCTGTGGTCACTCTCAGTCAACTTATTCCTGCAGTTCTGCACCTCTTGCAGGGGCACAACTGAGCCCCAGCACAGGGAGGTAGAGGAGGTGGGGGCTGCCCTGGGGGCTGTATACACTGGCCTGGTGATGCCCCTCCTACCAGCCGTTCGACCTGCAAGGCCTTGTCTCCAGTGGCTTCTGGGACCCTCTTCATGACTCTGATGACATTTCCTTCCCTTATTCATGTGATGACTGGGGATCCAGCCTCCTTCCACATGGTGACTCCACCATCTCAAGGGCCTCAGCATCCTTGACTGGGTCCTATGCAAGGGCCAAGAGATAATAAAAGATAAAGGGTGCAGGAGGTTTGGTAGCCAAGCCAGGAAAGGCACACATCTCCCCTGCCCAACTTGTAACAGCTAGAACCCGTCACCCAGCCCTGGGATTGCAAAGCGGGCAGGGAAAGGCACTCCCCTCATGTGATGGGGAAACAAAATGGGTTTGGTGAACACGTGGAATTTTCTCACCACATGTGTGTGTGTCCCATAATTCCTGGTCTGTCTTTTAAGGATGGAGATAGTTCAGAGATTAGAGTGTTCCATCCCTCCGGACAATGAAAGCTCTGAACTTGATCTGTAAGGCTCCATCTCCCTGCAGGGGCCAAAGTGCATTTCCCTCCTGCTCACCAGCTGCCCAGACAGAGCATAACTGTGAGGACAGACAGAGGAGGAGGGAAGTGATTTCTTTTGCAGAGGCATCACTCCCCCGAACCTGGCCAGTGGGTGAAGTGAACTCTCAGGACACATCTGTGGGTGTTTGAGGAGACACCCTTGTTGGCCCCCTTCTGTGACTTCTTTGGAACAGGCAATATCACCTCTTTGGCCACCCCTTCCCAGCTCCTGCACCTCCGACTATCCTCCCACTCCCACTCAGCCCTCACTGCTGAAGCTCCACCACCTCCTCCTCTCGGGCAGTATGGTGAGCAGGATCCTGAGATGGCCCAGGGCCTACCCCAGAGTCCCATCCTGTGACTGTGACAGGACACATGAATGGGTTACTGATCTGACTGACTTGGGGTGGGCCTGACCTAATTGTGGGGAGGGCTTTAAAAGAAGGTGAAGCATCAGAAAGACGCCCTTCTGATGGCCTGGGAAGGTGCAGATGGCCATGGTGTGAACAGCTGCTGGGGGCCACATGGCTACTGGGTGGCCTCCAGGAGTGAGAGCTGTTCCCAGAAGACAGCTTCATCCCACAGCTGCATGGACCTGAATTCTGCCAACCACAGGGAGCTTGGAAAGAACCCGAGCCCCAGATGAGACTGCAGCCCTGCACAACAGAAAGATGTCAGCCTGGAGACCCTGAACAGAGGCGCCAGCTGGGCCACTCCTGGGCTCCCGACCACGGAGACCATGAGATCATCAGTCTGCTGTTGGGATCATTAAGTGTATGGCAGCTCCTTGTGCAGCTTAGAAAACGAATACAGTACAGGCAGGGCTGGAAGGGCTCCTGCCTGGGAGGAGCATGTGTCCTTCCCTGAGGCTGCCCAAACTTCCCAAGCAGCTCCCAGGTTCCCTAGTGGATGAGGCCAAAGTTCACTGCGACTCCAGGGAATACACCATGTAGAGGTTGAATGGTGTCCCTCCAAATGTCACCTCTGCCCGGTATTTCTGAGCATGACCTTACTTGAAAATAGGGTCTTGGCAGGTTAATGAGTTAAGGATCTTGAGATGACATCGTCCTGGATTATCCTGGTGGGCCCTAAATCCGATGACTGGTGTCCTTATAAGAGGTGAGGACACAGACACACACACAAAGGGCCAGGCCACATGACAACAGAGGCAGAGGTCGGAGTGATGAGGCCCCAATCCAAGGGATGACTGGGGCCACCAGAAACTGGAAGAGGCAAGAATGATCCTCAACTAGAGCCTCCAGAGGGAACGTAGTTCTGCTGATAGCCTTATTTCAGACCTCTGGCCTCCAGAACTTGGAGAAGATACACTTCAGTTGTGGTGCTTCAGTTCCCCAGTTGTGATGCTTTCCTATGGTAGCCATGGAAAACCAGCACAGACCCTGAGGGAGTCAGCCAGGAGAGGCTGGGATAGCAAACAGCCCAGCAATGGAAAGGAGGCTCATCAGACACTCAGATCCTGGCCACTGAGCCCCTGTGTCTGGGACGTGCTGTAACAGTGCCTCCAAGTTGGGGCAAAACACCTCCTCTCCCTTTGCAGAGAAAAATGAGGGCTCATGGTGGGTTATTTCAGGGAGTTACCCTGAATATCTATGCTGAGAGGATGTAGGCATTTCCACTCTTCACTGAAGGGAAACCAAGGCTCAGAGAGGGGAAATGGTTTGCCCAAGAGCCAGCCATTGTCCCTAGAAAAACACTCAGAGGGCACAGAAAGAACAAGACAAGAATGTTAATTGCAGCCTTGTTTTTGTAGCAAAACCCCAGACCAGCCTAAATGTGCCTTCATCAATAGAGGTGTGACTAAATAAATTAGGAAGCCCTCTGAGGTTTTCTGCAGGTTTGGACAGGATGGATCTCTGAGACGCAATGGGGAGTAGAGGAAGCAACCTGCACAATGAAGTGTAGAAACATGATCCCGTGGAGGCCTTTGACAGCCCAGCAAATCCCGAGTCAAACAAACTAATTGCAGGAAGACATTTTTTGAACAATCGGGGAAATTTGAAGACTGATGGGGCATTAGATGATATTAAGGAATGACTGCTAATTTTGTTAAGTGTGCTGATGGAATGGTGTTGTTAAAGGGAAAAGGACACCTACCTCGGGGAGACAGCAACATACTGAGATGATTGCAAATGAGACGGTGGTGCCTGGGATTTGCTTAGAATAATTTGTTGGGGAAGGGGATATGGAGGCACCAAGAGTGGCCGTGAGAGATTGGTGGAGCTGTGCAATGGGTACACAGGCTCTTCATACTATTCTGTCGATTTGAAAATATCAACAAAAAGATTAAGCACCATAAAGCAGTACTAAGTGTTTTCTACATATACACATGAATATAAATAAAGGCATGTTTAAATGGCCAAAAGAACGTGCTCCAAACAGGCAAAGGTGGACACCTGTGGGCGTGCGACAGGGGATCAGAGGAGCATGGCCGTTCGTGGGGCCATAAATCTAACTTGTAAGGTTTTCATTTTTTTAGAGAGAGAATGTCTAGACGTTTTACTCATGTACTTGAATGCTGCCCTCAACCAAATAATCTAAGAGAAGAGGAAAGGCTGAGTGGTACAAAGGTTCAGTTATAAGACAAATAAGCTCTGAGGATCTAATGCATGGCATAGTGACTACAGTTAACAATACTGCAGTGTTGTATTGAAATACTTGAAATTTGCCAAGACGTTAGATTGCAAGTGTTCTCACTGCTGTGGGCTTCATTGCTGGCTTGAGAGCCAGGTGTCCCCACGGCCCAACCCGCTCTGCTGCCAAGTTCCAGGGAGATGCCCACTGGCGATGTCCACTCTGCCCACTCCTTGCCTACACACCCCCTGCCCCAAAGGCCATGTCTACTGTGGCCCTGGGACAAGTATGGAAGGAGGAGCAGTGTCCTCACCAGATGTGGAGCCAGGGCAGCCACTCTCCTATTCCCACAGCGCCCCTCGGCTGCCCCTATATTATTCTACTCCACAGTATTGACAGCTCAGAGTGAAAAAGGTAACTGGGGGCCAGATCCACCAAGAACCACCAGCCGTTTGGTTTTCAGTAACCCCAAGAGGGGAAGAGGGAAGTTTCCTGTGAGGGCAGAGCAGGTGGGACATTCACAAGCCCAGTGTGAATTCCAGATCTGCTGCCCAGTCTGTGTGGCTGGAGAGGGCCATTTCTGGGCTCAGTCTCCATAGTGGGTAAAATAGTGTCCTCCAGAAGTCATGTCCACCTGGAGCCTAGCAACTTGATCTTATTAGGAGTTAGGGTCTTCGCATATGTGATTAGTCAAGATGAGGTCATACTGGAGTAAGGTGGGCCTCAAATCCAATAATTGGTGTCCTTATAAGGAGAGGAGATGACACAGAGGTATGTGAAGGAAGAGGTCATGAGACTATAGAGGCAGAAATTGGAGTCATGCAGCCACAAGCCCAGGGAGACCTGCAGCCCCAGCAGCTGGAAGAGGTAGGAAGAACCCTCCCCTGGAGCCATCAGAGGGAGCTCAGTCCTGTAACATCTTTTTCTTTTTTTTTTAACACCTTTATTGGAGTATAATTGCTTTACAATGTTGTGTTAGTTGCTGCTGTATAACGAAGTGAATCAGCTATACGTATACATATATCCCCATATCCCCTCCATCTTCCGTCTCCCTCCCACCCTCCCTACCCCACCCCTATAGGTGGTAAAAAAGCACCGAGATGATCTCCCTCTGCTATGCGGCTGCTTCCCACTAGATATCTGTTTTATATTTGGTAGTGTATATATGTCAGTGCCACTCTCTCACTTCGTCCCAGCTTACCCTTCCCCCTCCCCGTGTCCTCAAGTCCATTCTCTACGTCTGCATCTTTATTCCTGTCCTGCCCCTAGGTTCTTCAGAACCTTTTTTTTTTTTTTGGATTCCATATATACGTGTTAGCATACTGTATTTGTTTTTCTCTTTCTGACTTACTTCACTCTGTATGACAGACTCTACGTCCATCCACCTCACTACAAATAACTCAATTTCATTTCTTTTTATGACTGAGTAATATTCCATTGTATATATGGGCCACATCTTCTTTATCCATTCATCTGTTGATGGACACTTAAGTTGCTTCCTTGTCCTGGCTATTGTAAATAGTGCTGCAATGAACAATGTGGTACATGACTCTTTTTGAATTATGGTTTTCTCAGGGTATATGCCCAGTAGTGGGATTGCTGGGTCATATGGTAGTTCTATTTTTCGTTTTTTAAGGAACATCCATACTGTTCTCCACAGTGGCTATATCAATTTACATTACCACCAACAGTGCAAGAGGGTTCCCTTTTCTTCACACCCTCTCCAGCATTTATTGTTTGTAGATTTTTTGATGATGGCCATTCTGACCGGTGTGAGATGATATCGCATTGTAGTTTTGATCTGCATTTCTCTAATGACTAGTGATGTTGAGCATTCTTTCATGTGTTTGTTGGCAATCTGTATATCTTCTTTGGAGAAATGTCTGTTTAGGACTTCTGCTCATTTTTGGATTGGGTTGTTTGTTTTTGGATATTGAGCTGCATGAGATACTTGTAAATTTTGGACATGAATCCATTGTCAGTTGCTTCATTTGCAAATATTTTCTCCCATTCTGAGGGTTGTCTTTTGGTCTTGTTTATGGTTTCCTTTGCTGTGCAAAAGCTTTTAAGTTTCATTAGGTCCCATTTGTTTATTTTTGTTTCCATTTCTCTAGGAGGTGGGTCAAAAAGGATCTTGCTGTGATTTATGTCATAGAGTGTTCTGCCTATGTTTTCCTCTAAGAGTTTGATAGTGTCTGGCCTTACATTTAGGTCCTTAATCCACTTGGAGTTTATTTTTGTGTATGGTGTTAGGGAGTGTTCTAATTTCATTCTTTTACATGTAGCTGTCCAGTTTTCCCAGCACCACTTATTGAAGAGGTTGTCTTTTCTCCATTGTATATTCTTGCCTCCTTTATCAAAAATAAGGTGACCATATGTAAGTGGGTTTATGTCTGGGCTTTCTATCCTGTTCCACTAATATATATTCCTGTTTTTGTGCCAGTACCATGCTGTTTTGATTACTGTAGCTTTGTAGTATAGTCTGAAGTCAGGAAGCCTGATTCCTCCAGCTCTGTTTTTCTTTCTCTAGATTGCTTTGGCTATTCGGGATCTTTTGTGTTTCCATACAAATTGTGAAATTTTTTGTTTTAGTTCTCTGAAAAATGCCAGTGGTATTTTGATAGGGATTGCATTGAACCTGTAGATTGCTTTGGATAGTATAGTCATTTTCACAATGTTGATCCTTCCAATCCAAGAACATGATATATCTCCCCATCTGTTTGTATCATCTTTGATTTCTTTCATCAGTGCCTTATAGTTTTCTGCATAGAGGTCTTTTCGTCTCCTTAGGTAGGTTTATTCCTAGGCATTTTATTCTTTTAGTTGAAGTAGTAAGTGGGAGTGTTTCCTTAATTTCTCTTTCAGATTTTTCATCATTAGTGTATAGGAATGCAAGAGATTTCTGTGCATTAATTTTGTATCCTGCTACTTTACCAAATTCATTGATTAGCTCTAGTAGTTTTCTGGTAGCATCTTTAGGATTCTCTATGTATAGTATCATGTCATCTGCAAACAGGGACAGTTTTACTTCTTCTTTTCTGATTTGGAGCCCTTTTATTTCTTTTTCTTCTCCGATTGTTGTGGTTAAAACTTCCAAAACTATGTTGAATAATAGTGGTGAGAGTGGGTAACCTTGTTCCTGCTCTTAGAGGAAATGGCTTCAGTTTTCTACCATTGAGAACAATGTTGGCTCTGTGTTTGTCATATATGGCCTCTATTATTTTGCAGTAGGTTCCCTCTATGCCTACTTTCTGGATGGTTTTTATCATAAATGGGTGTTGAAATTTTTCAAAAAGCTTTTTCTGCACCTATTGAGATGATCATATGGTTTTTATCCTTCAATTTGTTAATATGGTGTATCACATTGATTGATTTGCATGGATGAAGAATCCTTGCATTCCTGGGGTAAACCCCACTTGATCATGGTGTATGATCCTTTTAATGTTCTGCTGGATTCTGTTTGCTAGTATTTTGTTGAGGATTTTTGCATCTATGTTCATCAGTGATATTGGCCTAAAGTTTTCTTTCTTTGTGACATCTTTGTCTGGTTTTGGTATCAGGGTGATGGTGGCCTCGTAGAATGAGTTTGGAAGTTTTCCTCCCTATGCTATATTTTGGAAGAGTTTGAGAAGGATAGGTGTTAGCTCTTCTCTAAATGTTGGATAACATTTCCCTGAGAAGCCATCTGGTCCTGGGCTTTTGTTTGTTGGAAGATTTTTTTTTTTTTTCAGTACACGGGCCTCTCACTGTTGTGGCCTCTCCCATTGTGGAGCACAGGCCCCGGATGCCCAGGCTCAGCAGCCATGGCTCACGGGCCTAGCCGCTCCATGGCATGTGGGATCTTCCTGGACCAGGGCACGAACCCGTGTCCCCTGCATTGGCAGGTGGACTCTCAACCACTGTGCCACCAGGGAAGCCCCATGTTGGAAGATTTTTAATCACAGTCTCAATTTCTGTGCTTGTGACTCGTCTGTTTATATTTTCTCTTTCTTCGTAGTTCAGTCTCAGCAGGTTGTGCTTTTCTAAGAATTTGTCCATTTCTTCCAGGTTGTCCATTTTATTGGCATATAGTTGCTTATAGTAGTCTCTCATGATGCCTTGTATTTCTTGATTTTCTCTGTTTTTTTCTTGATGAGTCTGGCCAATGGTTTATCAATTTTGTTTATCTTCTCAAACAACCAGCTTTTAGTTTTATTGATCTTTGCTATTGTTTCCTTCATTTCTTTTTCATTTATTTCTGATCTGATCTTTATGATTTCTTTCCTTCTGCTAACTTTGGGGGATTTTTTGTTCTTCTTTCTCTAATTGCTTTAGGTGTAAAGTTAGGTTGTTTATTTGAGATATTTCTTGTTTCTTGAGGTAGGGTTTTATTGCTATAAACTTCCCTCTTAGAACTGCTTTTGCTGCATCCCATAGGTTTGGGGCCGTTGTGTATTCATTGTCATTTGTTTCTAGGTATTTTTTGATTTCCTCTTTGATTTCTTTAGTGATTTCTTGGTTATTTAGTAGCATATTGTTTAGCCTCAATGTGTTTGTATTTTTCACAGTATTTTTCCTGTAATTGATATCTAGTCTCATAGGGTTGTGGTTGGAAAAGACACTTGATATGATTTTAATTTTCTTAAATTTACCAAAGCTTGTTTTGTGACCCCAGATATGATCTATTCTGGAGAATGATCCATGAACACTTGAGAGGAAAGTGTATTCTGTTGTTTTGGGATGGAACGTCCTATAAATATCGATTAAATCCATCTTGTTTAATGTGTCATTTAAAGCTTGTGTTTCCTTATTTATTTTCATTTTGGTTGATCTGTCCATTGGAGAAAGTGAGGTGTTAAAGTCCCCTACTATTATTGTGTTACTGTCAATTTCCCCTTTTATGGCTGTTAGCAATTGCCTTATGTATTGAGGTGCTCCTATGTTGGGTGTATAAATGTTTACATTTGTTATATTCTTCTTGGATTGATCCCTTGAGCATTATGTAGTGTCCTTCTTTGTCTCTTGTAATAGTCTTTAAAGTCTATTTTGTCTGCTATGAGAATTGCTACTCCAGCTTTCCTTTGATTTCCATTTGCATGGAATATCTTTTTCCGTCCCCTCACTTTCAGTCTGTATGTGTCCCTAGGTCTGAAGTGGGTCTCTTGTAGACAGCATATATACAGGCTTTGCTTTTGTATCCATTCAGCCAGTCTATGTCTTTTGGTTGGAGCATTTAATCCATTTACATTTAAGGTGGTTATCGAAATGTATGTTCCTATTACCATTTTCTTAATTGTGTTGGGTTTGTTATTGTATGTCTTTTCCTTGTCTTGTGTTTCCTGCCTAGAGCAGTTCCTTTAGCATTTGTTGTAAAGCTGGTTTGGTGGTGCTGAATTCTCTTAACTTTTGCTTGTCTGTAAAGGTTTTAATTTCTCTGTCAAATCTGAATGAGGGGCTTCCCTGGTGGCGCAGTGGTTGAGAGTCCGCCTGCCAGTGCAGGGGACACGGGTTCATGCCCCATTCCGGGAAGATCCCACATGCCGTGGAGCAGCTAGGCCCGTGAGCCATGGCTGCTCAGCCTGCATTCTGGAGCCTGTGCTCCACAACAGGAGAGGCCACAACAGTGAGAGGCCCATGTAGCGCAAAAAAAAAAAAAAAAAAATCTGAATGAGATCCTTGCTGGGTAGAGTAGTTTTTGTTGTAGGTTTTTCCCTTTCATCACTTTAAATATGTCCTGTCACTCCCTTCTGGTTTTCAGAGTTTCTGCTGAAAGATCAGCTGTTAACCTTATGGGGATTCCCTTGTATGTTATTTTTCCCTTGCTGCTTTTAATATTTTTTCTTTGTATGCAATTTTTGGTATGTTGATTAATATGTGTCTTGGTGTGTTTCTCCTTGGATTTATCTTGTATGGGACTCTCTGCACTTCCTGGACTTGATTGACTATTTCCTGTCTTATATTAGGGAAGTTTTCAACTATAATCTCTTCAAATATTTTCTCAGTCCCTTTCCTTTTCTCTTCCTCTTCTGGGACCCCTATAATTTGAATATTGGTGCATTTCATGTTGTCCCAGAGGTCTCTGAGACTGTCCTTTTTTCATTCTTTTTTCTTTATTCTGCTCTGCGGTAGTTATTTCTACTATTTTATCTTTCAGGTCACTTATCCATTCTTCTGCCTCAGTTATTCTGCTATTGATTCCTTCTAGAGAATTTTTAATTTCATTTATTGTGTTGTTCATCATTGTTTGTTTGCTCTTCAGTTCTTCTAAGTCTTTGTTAAACATTTCTTGTGTTTTCTCCATTCTATTTCCAAGATTTTGGATCATCTTTACTATGCTTACTCTGAATTCTGTTTCAGGTAGGCTGCCTATTTCCTCTTCAGTTGTTTGGTCTGGTGGGTTTTTCCCTTGCTCCTTCATCTGCTGTGTGTTTCTCTGTCTTCTCATTTTGCTTAACTTACTGTGTTTGGGGTCTCCTTTTTGCAGGCTGCAGGTTCATAGTTCCCATTGTTTTGGGTACCTACTCCCAGTGGGTAAGTTTGGTTCAGTGGGCTGTGTATGCTTCCTGGTGGAGGAGACTGGTGCCTGTGTTCTGTTGGTTGAGGCTGGATCTTCTCTTTCTGGTGGGCAGGACCATGTCCAGTGGTGTGATTGGGGGTGTCTGTGAACTTAGTATGATTTTAGGCCGTGTCTCTGCTAATGGGTGGGGTTGTTTTCCTGTCTTGCTAGTTCTTTGGCATGGGGTGTCCAGAACTGGAGCTTGCTGCTCGTTGGGTGGAGCTGGGTCTTAGTGTTGAGAGGGAGATCTCTGGGAGAGCTCTCACTAATTTATATTACATGGGGCCAGGAGGTCTCTGGTGGAGCAATGTCCTGAACTCAGCTCTCCCACCTCAGACGCTCAGGGCTAACACCTGGCCAGAGCACCAAGATCCTTGTCAGCCACATGGCCAGGTATGTGGGCAGCTTCTTCCCTTTGGGAAGTCTGAGGTCTACTGCCAGCATTCAGTAGGTGTTCTGTAGGAGTTGTTCCAAATGTAGATATATTTTTGATGTATTTGTGGGGCGGAGGGTGACCTCCACTTCTTGCTCCTCCGTCATCTTGAAGGTCCTCCTCTCAGGCCTGTGACTTCTTGATCTCCAGCCTCCAGAACAGGGAGAGGATAATTGTCTGTTGTTTAAGCTCCCTAGTGTGTGTGGCACTTTGTCGCATCAGCCCCCAGCTATAAATGGGGACCACAGCGCTGTCTATGTTGCAAATGTGATTATTCTGAGGGTGAACTTAGATAATATTCACTGAAAAACAGACACACTGGTGAGGACAACCAGAACAGAGAGGCTGGTGGTGAGGATGAAAACTGGCTCAGGCACAAAGGGCCTGAGGAAGTGGCTAGAGGCCTGGCTGGACCCAGGGCTCAAATGACTTATTTCAGGACGCACTTTCCCTTCCCCTTGCCCCGAGGGTGACATGCTGGTTTTCCCACTGGGCCTCTGCCCTCGGGTGCCTTCCCAGCTGCCTGGGCAAGGACTCTGAGGGTCCGGCCCTGTGGCCAGACCAGACACATGACCACCCGCCCAGCCACTGTGACCAGTATGAAGCTGCTGACCACCATGGGCTGAGGTCACTTTCTCCACCCCTGGGACAGGAACACGGGGGCCAAAGAGGAGGAGGGCAGGATCCCCACATACTGTGGGGGCCACAAACCAACAAACATGTCCCACATGATGGTGTCAGGGATGATGCTGGCTGAGGAAGGAACCCCCAGACAAGAACCCACCTTCTTGGTCCCTGTCTCAGGCAACTTGGGCCACTGTAACAGAACACCATAGGCTAGGGGCTTAAACTACAGACATTTCTTCTTCACAGTTCTGGAGGCTGGAAGTCCAGGATCAAGGATCTGGTGAGGACTCTCTTCCTCGCCTGTGGACAGCCACCTTCTCACTGCATCCTCACATGGCAGAGAGAGAGAGAGAGAGCTCTTCCTATAAGGACACCAGTCCTGTGGAATCAGGGACCATCCTTATGACCTCATTGAACCTGAATCGCCTCCTCACAGTCTCCATCTCTAATACAGTCACACTGGAGGGTGGGCTTCAACATGTGGATTTGGGGGGCAGGATTCAGTCCATAGAAGTGCCTCTGCTTCTCCCCACTCTAGCCCACCCCCATGCTGGCCCCAAAGACCCATGTCAAACCTAGACTTGACCTTCTCCTTGCCTTCCTTCATAGGCTTTCCCCAATTGTGTCACCAACAGGACAGTTGCTGAAGTGACGTGCGGGCCACGTAGACTGTCTGCAGAGACAAGCTGAGGATTCTTCCTCTCTGTCCCCACAACTACTCCTCCCTGAAGAGTGATGTCATTTCCCCTCCCCTCACACCTGGACTCGCCTCATGACTTGCTTTGACCAATGGAAGGCGGGGGGAGGGACCTCATCCCTGTAGGTTGGGCCTCCTGGGGCCTTGTTGTTCCCATGTCCACTTCCTGGAAAACGTTCCCTTTCAGAGTGCTCCTGCCTCCCAGATCACTAGGACCAGAAGCCTTCCTGGGCCCTGGCAAGACAAGAAGCTCTGTGGAGAGACGGGCTCTGGAGAGGAGAGAGTATGGAGAGATTGGCAGACAGCCCCATCTCTCCAGCCAGGCACCAGGCTGTGAACGGGACCACTTGGGAATGATTGGGTGGGCTAGCCAATGCCACATGATGCAGAGATGAGCTGCCCCACCCCACCCAAACTGCAGAATCTGGAGCTATTAAATTATTGTTGTTGTTTTAAACCACTGGGTCTTGGGGTGGCTTGTTACATGGCAATATCTAACTGATATAGGTCTCCACTAATCTTTGGAGTTATGACCAGAGAGATGGGGAAGGGGAATGCAAACTGAGAAATAGCCACTGCACTTGGTACCTTAAAGAGAAGCTTTGCGGGGGGGGGGCGGGCACAGGTGAGTGGGAGGTTTGGTTCAACTTCCACTCCTTCTCTGGACCTCAGTTTCCCTTGTCTGCAAAGTAAGCAGCTTGGATAGGACTGCTGACTTTCAGGTATTATTTAGCCCTTTTAATGGACATGGGGGAGATTGGGCCAGCCGGCGTCCATAGCACCTGGTTCTGAAAATAACACCTGGGTTCCTTTCCAAATCCCTTGGAGATGGTCGTCTTGAAACACTCTCCAGTGCCTGCCTTCCTGCTATCGAGAGTTGGGCATGCAGCCAGAGGCTTAGCTTCCCTGAAATCCCACCAGGAAACAGAGCTCTGAGATCGTCTTCCTAAGGTGTCCACAGCTGAGGACTTTATGCAGCTGACAGGCGCAGAGCCAGCCACCCGTGTCCAAATTCAGGCTGTGGAATCCCAGCTCCCCCACTCACAAACTGCTCACTGGCTCTGTGCCTTGGTTTCCCCATCTGTACAATAGGCTAATTAGGACTGATGAGATGATCCAATGGCACGGTGCCTGGCACACCGTGAGGGCTCACAAAGCCTTAGCCCAGGTAGTTGTTGCTGACGTCCTTACCATCAGTCTCCTGGGGCTGACCCAGCCACTATCTTTTCCAAACCCAACACTTAGCCTCCCCTCACCTGATAACCTTCCAGGTCATCCCCTCCCTGCTACTGCAGGCAGCCAAGCTCCCTGGGCCGTCATAGTCCACAACACAACTTTGAGTCACTGCATAGAGGTGCTCAATGGAAACAAACAGGCCAGCATGGTCACCCAGCTGGAGTGGGGCAGGGTGGCCACATGGCCCGAGGCTGCCCCTCACACTGTAGGATTCCAGAGGACCTCAGTGTTCAGGCCCCAGCAGGCAGTGCAGGACTTCTGCAGTGCGTGCACACGCCCTTCCCCTAGGGAGGCTGAGACCAGAGCATCTTACTCAGCAGGAAGACTTGTCCAGGGAACACCACTGGGTACGGGACAGGAACGACACCCATGGAGCACCTGCTGTGGGCTAGCCCAGTGCCTGAGGATCCTGCTGGTCACAGAACGTCACCAAACATCATCAACAACAGAAGGCATGGCCCATGGCCATCCTCAGCACTTCATGTGTATTAACTCAGTCCAAGCCAGGCAGGAGGGATGTGTAGTGTCTCATTTCACAGATGAGCAAACTGAGGCGCCAAGACTGTCCATGATGGGGCCAGCATTGGATGCAGACAGCCAGCTGGGGTCTAGGTCCTGATGGCCAAGGTCCAAGCCAGGATTTCCAAAGGAATCACTTAGCCAGGGTGGGAGCCAGGAACTGCTGTGCTGGCCCCTCCACCCTGCCCCACCTCATCCAGCCACACTCCACCTCTGGTTACCTTGGGGTGTGACGGGCACAGTGAAGAGCTAGACAGGGTGGGGCACCCAGTGTTCGATCCCCCTACCCTAATTTGAAGAGTCAGGGGAAGCCACGGCAAAGACCAGCGCCGTGGATGCCGCCTGCCCAAGGCCTTATGGCCACAGAACCTGCAGTCATGTACATGATTAATGTCAGCTCCGTGGAGGGCCAGGGTCCACAGGAAATTGGAGTCGATGAATTTAAGAGAGAAACTCCTTGTTTAAACAGAACTACTTCAGAAAATAAATACTGCCGAAGTTGATGGTAAATACAGATATTTGTGCAGGACAGAGGTGGAAATATGAATTTAATAAAGCTGGCGGCACGTGGCCCCGCTCTGTGGGCCCCTGAGCCAGTGTCCCAGCAGCCTGGGCTGCTCAGAACAGGGCTGGGTGACATCGCTTCCTGTCTCACTCCTGTGATCTTGGCAATTTACATCCCTTCCCCAGCCTGAGCCTTGGAGTGGTCTTCAAACTCCCCTGCAGGTAAGTATACCATTGTTGGCCCACCACAGCCATCCCCTCCTCCAGGAAGCCCTCCATAACTTTGCTGATAAGGCCAGCACCCTGAGAGCTACGACCACACCAACACGCTGTGGGCCCACACAGCCTCTCAGATCTGCCCCGGGTGCAGCAGGCCTCCGTGTGGGCTTTACTACCCCCAGTGGATAGAGGATGAGACCGGGACTCCAGAAAATGAAGCGACTTTCCCAGCAGTAAGTGGCAGAATGGGGAGGAGCTGTAGCCCTCTAGGTGTGCCGTTTCAGGAACAGGGTCTAGGGTGGGGGTAACCACCATCCAGCCCTGCAAAGTCCTTGTGGGCCTGGAACCAGGGTGTGGGGGAACAATGCCCTTTAGGGAGGGGAGCCCCCACCCCGGCAAGGCAGGTCCATCCCACTGGAGGCAAGGGAGGTGCCCATAACTCCTGCATCTACACATCTGCTCACATCGCATCTCCTGCCTCCTACCTGTCCTGTGACATTTACTGAGTCCTTTCTGTATATGAAGGCCAGAGACCCAGACAGAGTCAGACCGAGCCCCACTCTGGTTGGGAGGCCCAGACACGGCTGGTGGAATGTGCCAAAGAAGATGTGTCCACAAGCTGTGGCCCAGGCAAGGAGAGTGGAGCAACCAGCTCGTGCTGGTGTGGCTGGGGATCCCAATGCTGCGGGGACCATCCATGCCCCCTCCTAGGATGCTGCCATCCATAAAGACAGGGTCAGCCAGCGCCAGGTACCGGAGCAACCCCGCCCACACACCCACACACACACACCCTCAGAGGCCATCGCACGGCCACCACAGAAGCCAGTCATACAGAGGCTACAGCCTCCCCCTGCCTCCCTCTTGGCAGAGCCCTAGCCCCCAAAGGCGTGCCCAGAAGCCCCTCGCAGATATCCTAGCCACTCTGGGTCTGGCTCCATGGGTGAAGTGCTTGCTCACAGCACCTCTCAGAGACAGGTGATGTCACCACCTCCACTTTTCAGGTGGAGAAATCGAGGCACAGAAGGGGTAAGAGACCTCTGAGGCCACACAGCATATGGCAGCCCTGGAATGTGCCCAAGGTGGCCGGCTGGAGTCTTCAGGACAAGACTGCCTGGAAGTCAGAGCCCCATGACTCTCCCAACAGCCTCACAAGGCTGGGCACATAAGAAGGGCTCTGCTGCTGGAGCTCAGCTGAAGTCAGGGGTCCACCAGAGGCACCCCTTTCTCACTTGAGAAGACTGAGTCTCCAGAGATGTCGGGCCGGAGGTCCACCCTGCCTGGAGCATCTCAAGGCTCCCTGAGGGAGGATGTGTTCCCTTGAGGACAGCTGCACCCTGGGGGTGGAGACAGGTCTCAGGAACAACGACGCTGCTGTGTCAACATGTGCAGGACGACGGTGATTTACACGGGCCTCCTAATCGCCCACCGGGCACCCTGACTCATGGGCCTGGCACCCCTGCCCGCACCCGCAGGTGGACAGGCATTCACCGCAACCGCTGCGCCACTGTTATTTTTTCATAAGCCTGCCTTGAAATTTGTCAAACCACATATTGTTCTCACACACGCCCGTCAGCGGAGCCCGCGCCAGATGGGCTGGCTCCCCACATGTGCTCCAGGCAGCGAAGTTACACATCAACTTCGGTTTTATGTCAAACCCTGCAAAGGGGGGAATAAAAAAGAAGACAGAGGAGAGATTTTTTTTTTTAAAAGAAGAAAGAAATGAGTCGGAGTCTGAACAGGCAGGACTGTGATCATGCGCAAATCCTGGCTCACTGGTGCCGGGTTTTGTATGGAAACTCAGCCCGCGGTAAATAGAACTTCCCGGCTGTCAGGTCCTTCATTAGTGAGGTGTGCATAATTTATGTATTTAAGAGCTGCCTTCAGCCAAGCTATCACACGGGAATCATGCTTCATAGGTGTTAGTGTTTATATGGACAGTAAATAAATGTCACACACACACAAAATCCACTCTCAGGCCAGTGCTGACGCCGCCCCATCCATCATCCACCCAGCTGGAGGTTTCGCAGGGCTGCCAAGGCCCGAGGGCTGCCTGGCCTGGCAGTGGGGCTGGCAGGGCCGGAAAAAGCTGTGTGAAGGCTGGAGGCCTATGAGCTCTCACACCTGTCCAGAGGCCACAGGAGCCTCCAGCAGGAGTGGGGCCGGCCCATCAGGAGGCCCCCTCAATTGGCCTATTCCCTGTGTTCATCGACGTCAGGCCAAGCCAGGCCATGCTGGCTCCGAGGGCTCCCCTGGGCAAGGTTGGAAGGACCTGGTCCATCTCTGCTCAGCCAAGGCTGCCGAGCCTGGAGCCTCCTCAGAGGCCAGCACGGGCCGGTAGCTAAAAATAGCAGCACCGCGAGTGGAGGCCAGGCCAGTGGTGTTTCCATCCATTAGTTCACTGGCTCCTCACCCTGCCTACCTGGTAGGTCCTGTTTTTTAAGGTTTGGAGCTATTTTTAATAAAAAGTTTTTGAAATCGTTTTTGCAATTCTTTTTCATGGTCCTCAATCAAAATGTACATGCTGACGTGCCATCGAGGCCCCCGCCTCTGTACCCTCCCATTCAGTACCTGCCCCAGAGACAGTATTTTCTGCAGCTCTGGGGGCCATTCCAGGAGAGCGTGTGTGTAAACAACCGCTTTCCCTTCTGTGGCAAAATGGTGACACCCCACACAGCCCTGTCCCTTCCTTTCTCCCTGAAGGAAATACCCAAGGCTCAGCTCTCTGCAGACACAGATTCCTAAGGGAGATGGGTGGGTACCCCACCAAGAGGTTCCACCACTCCCCTAGTGGCCAAAACCTAGCCAGGGCTGTAGCTGCAACACCAATATCCATGCTGGGGGGCTGTTATGGGTTGAACTGTGTCCCCCCAAAATTCATATACTGAAGTCTTAACCCCCAGTACCTCAGAATGTGGCTTTATTTGGAAACAGGGATATTGCAGAGGTAGTTAATCAAGATGAGGTCATACTGAAGTATGACTGGTATCCTTATAAAAAGGGAAAGGTTGAACACGGACACACACATGGGGAGAACACCATGTGAAGACGAAGGCAGAGATTGGGGTGATGCATCTGCAAGCCAAGGATCACCAAAGACTGCCAGCAAACCACGAAGGTTAGGGGAAAGCCCCGGACCAGATTCTTCCTTGCTGCTGTGGAAGGAACCAGCCCTTCCAACACCTTGATCTCAGACTTCCGACCTCCAGAACAGTGGGAGAATAACTTTCTGTCATTTAAGCCCACATCTGTGTTGTGGCTTTGTTGTGGCAGCCCTAGGAGGCTAAAAGAGGGACACTTGCATTTTGCCAAAGGTCACGTGTCAGGTACGGGCACTTAATTAGCAGGATTCCTGAGGCGCCAGCAATAGAATCAGAGTTTGGGAGTTGAGGCTGGCAATGGGCCTGAGGCTGGCTTGGGTGGGTCTTTCTGTGGCCCTGCAGGGGGGCTGTGGGCAGACTTTCTATCCAGAAAGACAGCAGCAGTGTAGAGTGGCTGAAGGTGGTGACGACAGGTGAGGGCTTGCTACCCAGGCCCAGAGGAGGTCTCCATCTAGGGGTGGGCGTTAGCCCCAGTGTCCCCACGATGGAGAGACACCCCCTGTCCTGGCTCTTTTCCCTGAGAGCTGCTGGGGGCTGGGTGGAGGTTAGAGGCCGCTGCGGTTCTCTTGTTTGGCACCCAGCATGTGCAGTGGATGCCTCAGGGCATAGGGACCTCAAGGGCACCTTGCGCGTAAGGGCACAGCAGCATCCAACCATCTCCACACAGCACGACGGCATCCATCCATCCAGCACAGACCCCAGGGCCCAGTAGGGGCCAGCGTGTTCGTCTGATTCTAGTCTCTGTTCCTCATGTACAAAGGGGGACTGGGGCAGTTCCTAAGGCCCCCCCGGCTACCCTCATCATCCCATGCCCCCCCAATATCTATCCCCGCTACGCTCCTCACCCCATTACTGGTCCCCTGTCCCCTGTCGTGGCCGGGCAGTGGCCGGGCCTCGCCACCACATGCACTGGATGAGCCTAATTACCATGAAACCTAATTCTTCCAGGCTGCGTGCTCCGGTCAGTGGGGACTCCTGTGTGTTTTCCTTGGCTGCCTTCTGACAAAAGGATTGGGGGAAAGAAAAGCAATGTGGGGCGGGCTGTGGACTGTGAGGGCCCTAGCCTGCCGCTCCACTCAGTAAAGCCCACCAGCGCTCTGGTTTCTGGGGCTGGACCATCCTCTGCTGTGGAGTGGCCTGGGGCCCTGCAGGGTTGCCTCCACCCACCCGATGCCAGTAGTAGCCCCTACCCTTGTCGCAATGCTGTAAAGCGTCCAGCTGACTCAGAGGTCTGAAGGGCTAGGGGAGACAGACCTGCACAGGCCCAAGGGATGGTGGCATGTGCCAAAGGACCAGGCAGCTCAGAGCAGGGAGGTGATCTCCCACTTGGTGGGGAGAAACCGGCCAGGCGGGAGGTGTGAGGGGAAGCGTGAGGTGACAAGAATGAGCTCAGCCCCTCTGTAGGCTGGGGTCTCCACGGTGAGTGCGCACAGTCCAGGGCTAGCAGGGGCTGGGTGCAAACAGAACTACTAAAAATGGGAGAAAGAAAGGAAGCATGGCTCCCGAGGGAGGCTGGGGGCCCTCTCTGCATCGCCGCCACACAGGTCCAGAGGGTGGGGATTCCACATCTTGAAGGATGAGGGGCTGCGTTCCTCTGCTTTGGGGATGTTACAACACAGCGCCACGGTGCAGGCTTCCTGAGGGTGTTTGTGGTGACGCTGCGAGGTGGGAGGGTGCTCCGGGTTGGGTTCCCGCAAGGCCAGGCAAACTTGGGGCAGTGTCTCCCTCCTAGGTCGTTACCCTCAGAGCAGCCCTGGGGGAAGGGGTGCTCATTATCCTCCTCTATACACGTGAGAAACTGAGGCACAGGGTGGCAATAACTTGCCCAGGGACTCGCAGCTTGAAAATGGCAGGAGGACTCCTGCCTAAGTAAGCCTACATTTGGGGGGTGGTCTCCCAAATTCATTTCCTGATGGCCTGCTGAGCAAAAGTAATTTGGAGCCAAGTGCTCTAGGTGAGGGTGTCCTTTGGCATATGCAGAACTGATTTGGGCTTTTGAAAGTTCAGTGGGAGTTGAGGTGAGAGAGATGTTAGCTCAGTGGGGCAGGGGTTGGCGTTGGGGTGGTGTGTGGGGAGGGGGAATGGGGTCCACACAGAGTCTGGAAGGTGGGAGTACGGTGGTGGCCAGAAAGCCAGGCCCTGGAGCCTGTGGTGTAGCTCCATTGACGCTACCTGTCACAGGGGAGCAGGGTGATGGAGATGTCATCACTGGCCCGTGGCTGTGGAATCCTCCTGCTGTATGAAGGCTGTTCCCAGAATCCAGCCCTCTGGGGTCTCTGTCTCCTGGAGGCTGAAAGCTGTTGACTCCTCTGGCAGGTCAGGAGGCAGAGGTGGGGAAGCGGGCGGTGTTCCGGCTCCAGGGCTGTGCTGCCCTCAGTGGTCCTTTCCATGGAGCTGGGTGGATGCCCTTGGCTGCCTGCCTGACTTCTGGGGCCCAGAAGAGCAGAGGCTTCTGGTGCTTTGTGGCCCAGCCCAGACCACCTCCCAGAATCACCCATCCACACGAAGCATCCCCTGGTTCCTAGCACACTCAGAGGCCCAGCGGGGTAGTGCTGGGGCGGTGACGGGAAGCCAAACCTCCCCACTGGACACCTGCTCTGGCTTCTGCCTCTGCCCTCGGGAGTTTCTGTCAAGGATTCCTCTGCCGTTTCTGTCAAGGATTCCTCTGCCTGGGGGTCCGGGCAATTATAGTGCAGGTGAACACACACACATGCCACTCACATACACATGCATACATTCATTCTCACATGCACGCGTGCTCACACACTAGCACACGTCTTACACACACTCATATACACTTGCACACATGCACACACATATATACACTCATGCTTACACACACACTCGCATGCTTACACCCCCTTGCACACACAAATGCATGCCCTCCAGAGCTTACAGGAGGAGGGCTCTCGGGTGGAGGAGGACAGCATTTGGTGTCACCCGCTCTGAGGTTAGTCTGCTCACATTGGGCCAGCAGAGGTCCCAGGCTCCCTGGGACCAGCATCAGCATCACAGGGTGGAATGTGTAGCTGACCAGCCCAGGAGGTCTTCCTGCAGGTACAGCTGGGTCTAGCAGCTTCACCACGTCTTCACCTTCTCTGCTGGCTTCTCAGGGTGTCCCCCTTGTGGAATCAGAGCTGGTGTGGGCACTCAGGGAAACTTCGAGTCCCACAGCTGTCAGAGGAGCAGCACTTTTTTCCTACTGGCTCCAGCTGAGGCTCCCAGACAGCTCCGACTTGTAGACGTGAGCCAGCTCAGCATTTTGGTGGGCGGCAGTGCATTTGCACCCCTGCATTCAGGGTAGGGGCTGCCTTCCAGAACCAGATGGACTGAGGAAGGCGCAGGTCCCCAAGGGAAAAGGAGGACACAATACCAGGACGCCATTCTGTGGGGAAAGTGTCCTCTGTCCCTGTGCACCCTACAGAGTGTCCAGTGAAACCCATTCTACAGAGGAGATAACTGAGGCTTAGAGGGGCAGAGTGTCTTGTCCAAGGCCACTGAGCTGGGCAGTGAGAGCAATGGTGAGCCATGGGGGGCCTTGAGCACGAGGACACCATGGGCCAGGGTGGAGGATGAAGGAGGAGGTGGGAGCAGGGGAGACAGGGTGAGCAGTTGGAGGGCCTGATGTGGAAAGCGCAGGAGCAAGGCCTGTAGTGGGTGGGGCCTGGGTGGGGCAGGGCCCATGGCACACAGGGAATTTGGGCCCACCCCCAGAATCTCCATGCTGACGGAGCACATATCTGGACTGCCGGCCAGAAACGGTGATGAGGCCCTGCAGCAGCTCATCTGCAGGTGGGTGACCCCAGCCCTGCCTTCCAGTCTTGTGGTGACTTAGTTTCCTCATGGATCTGGTCCAGTCTCCCTGGCACAGGGGCTGGCTCTTGTTTATTGAATGACCCCAGTGCCCCAAAAATGGTTTGTATAATGTAGAGCAAGAAATGGATATCACTTCTTCAGATTGGGGCAGGGATCTCTCTAGTTGTAGTATAGGTGACACCCCCTCTCAGCCTGTGAGCTAGTACAATTCTTTTTGTGCAGTCTGAGACTGTGTCTTCATTTTCGTTATCAGTTTCTCATTTCAGCTTGCTCTTGATACGTCATGGAATGAACTCCATTGTTGCTGAGTGCTGAGTTCTGGTTCTTCACACTTGGGTAGCTCTGCCCCTAATGCTGACACGAGCCAAGGCTTGTCCCTATCTGTGCTCTCCAAGGCTGCCTTTGTCCCTAGAGATTTGAGATGTTTTCTTCACCCCTCTCTACCTGTTATAGGGGCCTGAAATGCCACCACGCTTTTGGTTTCTTCTTTGGAAGTCCCTATTAAAAACATGAATGTTCTCTGAGCAGGAGATGGCCTGAATTAGGTCAGTTTTTCCCAAACTCTAGTCATGTGGGCGTCACAGCCTACATGCCTCAGGATCTCATGCATTTAACATCATTCTTGCGGTGGGCCCGCCCTTGTTGTTTGTACTGTGCAGTGCCCAAAGAAGCCGTAACTGCACAGTGATGTCTGTGTGCTGGTTACATCTCTCTAACCTGTGATCCTAGTGTGCTGCCTTCCCCGCCTCCGTCTGCGGGCTATGGAGCTCTTCATGGGCCCTGTGGAGGGAGGGCATGGGCTAACTCCTTTTGTGGTCTCAATGCTTCACCCTCCTTTACAATTCCTCCTAGAAAGAGTTGAGAGCCCATGCCTGGTACTTGGGCCAGTGGGAGTGGGTTGGGGCAATGCTGGCCCTTTTCGGGGCATAGGCCCTGAAGGTGCACATTCCCTCTTGTATGTCTGACACTGTCGCCGATGGACGTGCCCCGCTGGCCATGCACATGCCTGCTCGTCCAGGAGACGAGATGGCCACGCCCAGCTGAGCAGCCCGTCCTCAGCCACATTGCCTCCAGGCCACAGGCGTGTGGGGTAAGCCCATGCTTTTGTTGTATGAGCTTCTATGGTTGTTATGCCATGTCACTGCAGCCACAGCTGACCCATACAGGGTGAGTGCCAGGCCTCAGGTCTTGAGGGGCTCTGCATAGGGATGGTCCAGGAAGGGACATACAGGGCCACTCCCACAGCCGGCAGCTCCAAGGCCGCATGTTCCCTTGGGGATGGTAATGCTGGAGGTGGGACCCCTGGGCTCCAGCCCCACCTTGGTCATAGATTTGCTGGTGGTTTTAGGCTGGAGCTCACCCTCTCCGGCCCAGCTTTCTCACCTGGAATCCTCCACATGGAGGTTGACTCGGTCCCTGACATCAGGTCACACTGATCTGCTATTGCTCTATCCAGCAGCCTCTGGTCCACTTGACTCTGTGTGACATCTCTGGGTGGTGCCCCAAGCCACAAGCAGAGAGTAGTAGTTCTTGGTGATGGGTTTAATTATGGCCCCATACTTGAGCTGTCTCCAAATAATAGTGTTTATTAATTTCCACTGAGGCATTCTGTGTGCCCAGGGCTACAGCACTTCACGTGGATTACATCCCCAAGGCAGGTTCATTGTGGTCCCATTGTGTGGATGGAAAGACTGAGCCCAGAGGGACTCAATGACTCAACAAAGCTTGAACCAGGGAGGTGATTCCTGTCCAGTCCCATAGTCTTTGCCCTAATCACCCCGGAATGTGATCACACTGAACAGGTCCAAGCCCTCGGCCAGCACAGCAGCTCCTGAAGGGAGAGGGAAAGCAGGGAGGAGGACAGAGACGGGGAGGAGGAGGGCAGAGAGATGGAAAGAGACCATATGCAGCCTACAAAGCCTAAAGTATGACCCTTACAGAAAAGTTTGCTGACCTTTCATTTAGACAAACTACAAGTCAATCAACTCAGCCTTGCTCTGTAATATTCACAGCTTTCCACAACATCAGTGGCCGCATTGGGAAGGAGTGTGGCCATCCTGTGGTGCTCCCCAAACAGACATATAGGCTACATGGCCTCAGGAGTATGAGTAATAGTGCCAGAGTTGCTGTTCTTAACACTTAATATAAATTACTTAAATGTGCATTTATACCGTTTATTTTTCAAAATGACCGTGCTAACCCCTGGCCCAAAAACTCTGCAGGCTGGTAAGCCCCCAGAGTGGTGCCTGGCATGAGGTCGGTACTGGCCTGTGGCTCAGGGAGACTTCAGGCCCTCCCACCGCTGGGGGTGGGAGTGCTGGACCAAGGTCAGTGTCACTTGAGGAGGGTCTGGGGCATCAGCCGCACTTCATCACTGAAGAAAGTTCTCCTGGCCAGCGTTGCTCCAGCCTTCAGAAAAGCTATGTTTGAATATTCTGGCCTTTTCTAAACTGGGCCACACGTGATGAGAAGCTTGTATGCCCACAGTGGGAACGCCAGCCGGGGAGTGCCCTGAAGCCAGGAGGGTGACATCAGCAAGGCAAAGGTGAGGCCCCAACAAGGAAAAGGGATCTCAGCAGCAGAGCTCGGCTTAGAAACCCAGGAGCTTCCACTCATGAGGATGTCCCCGACTGCAAACCCTACAGGACTGGGGGCTGACTGCCTAGCACTTGTCACCATGCTCAGTAAAAACTGGTTGGAGGAACTTATGTTTGTAGAAGGAAAGGTGTAAATGCTTTACCCATTCAGCCAGTGGTTTAGCTTGTTCTACTCCAGCCCCCGAAGTCTTTGGACTGTAGGAAGAGACGGCTCCACAATCTTCCATGGGCCACAGTTGCCGCTTCTCCACCACGTCCCCACACTAGCTCATGTCCTGTCTCCAGCAGTGGTGCTCAGCAAGTACCTGCTGAATGAAACTCAAATAAATGAGCTGCAACCTGAGGACTCCGAAAAGTATTTTGTCAGCAAAGCTCAGCTGCCACAATGTAGCCCTGCTAATCACCTTCTGATGGGATAACGACAGTGTTTCCCTGTCCAAAACCCTGCTGGGCAGACGGTGTTTGCTGATCTTACCTGAGCAGCATGAATTCCTCAGGGGACCTTTCTGGCCACTCCTCCATTCTGACCTGGCGACCCTCACGGGGAAGGCTGGCTTGTCATTTGGCAGAGGTGGCATGGATGGGGTAGAACAGAATGGATCCTGCAATGCCCTCTCGGCGGTGACATCCCACCCGGAACTCAGGTTTGAATCCTGGTGCCCACATTATGAGAGGCGAGGTTTGGCAGCTGCATTGGACCTGTTAGCAGACCCTTCCCTCCTCTTTCCTTCTTTAAGCACATCCTCTGATTTTCCTTGGGAGCCCCACCCTCCATCTATGTGGTCTGAGGGACTAACCAGGCCCTGGGATGCAGGATGAGGACATAGCTTGGGCCCCACCCACCATTGTGATTGTTACCTAGATGAGCACAGGACTCCAGGACAGGTGGCCCCATCTTTACTCGAGCTATTAGAAAAAGACAATTATTATTGTAAGGTGGCTGACAGGCTAAAAAGTCAGCCTGGAGCTTGCCACCAGCTTGCCCCACCACGACAGGGGGCCAGAGCAAAGGGGTGGGGTAGGGAACACCCAGCTGAAGGCATCTGTTCCCTTCCCTGGATCCCCTTAGTCCCCGGACTTCTCAGTGATGTGAGCTAGCAAAATCCCTTCTGTGTTCAAACCATCGTGGGCTTCTTTCTGTCACTCACGACCCAGTAGAGTCTGGGTTAACGTGGCAGCTCACTTCATTTCACCTTCCCCATCCACAAAACGGAGGCTGCCCCATCTTCTACAAGACTCACTATGAAGGGAACGCTGCCACCTACAAACTTCGACCCGAGGGCAGCCCCATGCAGCGGCATGCCCCAAAATGCCAAAGACTGGACCTTGGGAGTAGAGGGGGGACAAGGCAAGTTCCAGCTGAGGAGTGGGGAAGGCTCCAGGGCAAGGTCTAGAATGTCAGATCTAGACATGCCATGTTAGTAAGAGCAGCAAAGACCCCACGGCTCCTCCTGAAAGATGCCCCCAACCTCAGCTCCACCCTGACACCCCAGGCGGGTCACACTGTTGGTCCTGGCTCTGCTGGGTGACTGCCTGCTTCTGCTACAGGCCCAGATCCAGGGTGTCCTCTGGCATCACCCCTTCCTGATACCCCTTGAAGCCAGGCTCCCCGCTACAGACCTGATTCATGGCAGAACAGCCATGAATCTCCTCCCGGCTCTGTCCCCCGCAGGATAGCACAGGCTGCACCCGGCCCCAGGCCCAGCCCCCAACGGCAGGCTCTGGTTAATCTGACTGCCATCTGAGACCTGCAGCCAGCTCCTCCAAGAAAGGCCAACTCACAGAGGTATTTCTTTCATTAAAACACGAGAAGAAGAAAGAACGAACAAACACCGGAAAAGAGGCGTTCTGGGAAGCCTCTGCCGGCGAGCAGGGCGCTTCTCCCTCTCCTGACTTTCTCGTCCCGCTCCATCTTGGTCAGACATTCAATACTTCCTTTTGGAGAACACATAGATTTGTTTGACTTTGAATATTGAATTTGGAGGCTGTTCAGCAATTTCAAATTTCAGGAGTGGGGCGGTGGGGAGACACTGTAAATTAAAAAATTCTTTCCTCTTCGGTTTCTACCCAAGATTGTATATTTTTTTGATGGCAAAATTAGGGATTAACTATAAACATCTGTTTGTTCGATACTGACATGGTTGTGAGAACAATGACCAAACCATTGGCGCTGGGGGAGGGTTGGATGCTGCAAGTCCACGGTGGAAAGCTCTGGGCTTCCTACCAGGATTCCGAAAGCGCGGAGAAAGAAGAGGTGTGGAGTGGGGACGGGGGCAGGGGTGGAGGAAGGAGAGATCCAGGAGAAGGCTGCAGGGCACCCCTCTGTCCCCCAGGGCACCTGCACACGCCTCGGCCATCACTTGTCCTCACTGGACCCGGGGCTCCCCGCCCTGCTCTGCCCACTCAGTCCTCATTGTCAAAGCCTCATCCCCTCACCAGGCTCCACAGGTCCTTCCTGTGCACCTACTGTGTGTCAGGCACTGTGTCTGAGGACATGCGGGAACTCATTTCACCTTAATCACCTCTTTAAAAGCCCTATCTCCAAATACAGTCACATTCTGAGGTGCTCCGGGTCAGGGCTTCAACATATGATTTTGTGGGGGACACAATTAAGGCCATAAAAGAGACCTTACTGAGAACAATGTTGGCAGAGTGATAGGGGGAAGGTAGACATAGGGCATGGAGGTGTAGGGAGTGGAGAACTGGAGATAACTGGTGAGGACAGTTCTTTCGAGAAGTTTAGCTGTGAATGGGGGTGTTCTGGCTACCTATTGATGGGGAGCAAATCCTGCCAACACTTAGTAGCTTAAAATAACAATTTATTTTTCTCATGACTCTGTGGGTTCATTGGATACTTCTCCTGCCTCACTTGGGTTTGACTGGGGACAGCTGGGAGGTCTAAGATGGCCTCATCCACAGAGCAGGCCATCTGTTTTAGCCATTGGCTAGGAGATCCCTAGGGTTGCCATCCAGGGTTTCTTGGTTCTCATCCAGGTGTCCTCTCCACGTGGCTGCTTGGGCTTCCTCATAGCATGGCACTGGGTGTGGAGAACCAGCACTCCAAGAAGCCAATCTCCATGGGGCAAGTGTGTATAAAGCCTCTGTTTGCATCATGCTTGCTAATGTCTTACGGCCCACAGTTACCCATATGGCCAAGCCCAGAGTGGGGTGGGAGGGTGAGAAATCTGGAAGGCATGGCTCAAGGGAGCACTGAAATCAGTGTGCCACAGGGTCCAGATGCAGGAGGCAGTGGGAGAGGCCTACATGGTGGCAGCAGGAGGTGTTTACAGGTGGCAGTGACTTGCACATCACTAGAGAAGGGAGAGGCTGGAGGTAGTAGGAGCAGAGTGACAATTTAAGACATGAGAGTTGCGCTTTATTGAGCGTTTACTGCATGCTCTTTTGTAAGGGCTGGCGACAGCCCAGCAGTGCACTTGTGTTTGCATGTCCACCACACAGAGGCCTCAGAGCTCTGCATCTGAACTGGGTGCCCAGCAGAGCCAATAGGCCTCTGGCTTTGTCAGCCTCAAAGTCCCCAACCGCTTCACTCACTGCATCCCAACGGCAGGTGTGCCCCCAATTCCTATGTTCAAGTCCTGACATATGAACATCCTGACATCAGAATGTGACTTATTTGGAAATGGGGCATTGTAGATGCCATGAGTTAAGATGAGGCCATATTGGAGTAGGATGGGCCCTAATCCAGCATGACTGGTGTCCTCATGAAAAGGGCAGATTTGGACATAGACACACACAGGGAGGACACCATGTGCAGGTGAGGGCAGAGATCAGGATGGTGCCTCTACAAGCCAAGGAGCACCAGCAAACCACTGGAAGCTTAGGAGAGAGGCCTGGAACAGATTCTACCTCACAGCCCTCAGGAGAAACCAATCCTACTGACACCTTGATCTTGGACTTCTAGCCTCCCGAACTGAGAGGCAATGCATTTTTCTTCTTCGGGACCCCCAGTCATGGTGCTTTGTTTTGCCAACCCCAGGAAGCTGATACCCTGGGGGATGAGGTCAGGGAAACTGACAGGAGTGGGGCCCAGACCTCAGGGGGAGCCTGGTTCTTGCAGGAGGAGACTCCACTTCCCTCCCTAAGGAGAAGCAAGATGGGTTCAGGCATAAATAGGGGCACCAAGGAGGACGATGAGCTTGATCTTCCTACTTCAGTTAGAAAGCCAGGGTTTTCACTGGGAGGACGAGGTGGGGACAGACTGGCCCCTGAGTAGTGGCGCATCAATTAGCTATTGCTGCATAAGAAGCCCCGCCAAAATTTAGTGGCTTCAAACCACAGCAGCTACTTATGGCTCACAAGTCTATGGAGGAGCCGGCCTCCTTCACGAGGTAGCTTAGGAATGCTGGTGCAGTGACCACCGGCACCATAGCGCTTGAACACAGGCTCACTGGCCCGCACCATCTCAGCTTGTCCTCACGGCAAAGGCAGGAGCCAGCAGAAAGCTGAGCTTGCAAGGACCCCAGGCCGAGCTCAGAACTGGCACTCCTTTAATGCCATCACATTGTACTGGACCCAAGGGGAGGCGGGGGATAGATTCCAGAAGGGCATGGGTACAGGGATAGAGGAAGGGGTGAAGTCACTCTATCACAGGTGGGGGAGGCAAAACATCATTGTCATAGAAGATGAGGGACAGGACTGACCAGGACCCCCAGGAGAATTTCCAAGCAATGCCCATCATCCAGCTGAGAGGGGAGACTCTGAGTTTGCTATGGAGTCAGTCCAAAACACTTGCACACTTGAGTCAGCTCCTCTGGCTTCAGGAAGAAGTGTCTGCTGGACACTCTGGTTTGTCCTACAATTTTGGGACAAGCCCATGACCTGGCACACAGGCAGAAAGCCACCAGAACCACTCTACCCGGTTGGAGGCCTGGATTCCCTGTCCCCTTGCCAGGCAGGCTACTCACTTCTCTGCATCTCTATTTCCTCATCTGTGAAACAGAGGAAATAGGAAGACAGCCCCAATTCTAAAATCTAGAAGACCCAGAAACCTGGGAGCTGTTTCTGTAAGTTTGTGAAAAAACAATTTGGCGACAGTCCTGACCTTGCACAAGGCCATCTGTGCACTGTTTACCATCTCAGAATCATCGTTCCCGCATTCTGTTCAGCAGATAGAGGGCTTGAGAACATAATGCACATACATAGTACATGCATGTGCCTCCCAATACCTGAAAGCTTGAAACCAGAAACCATCTGGCACCAAGGTTTCCTACGAGGCACTCTGGACCTGAACCACCTTTTCAGTTTCTGGAGATGTGACAAAGTTATAAAGTGTCCAGCAGGTGCCTGGGGGCATGGCAGGAGCCTCCTGATGATACAGCGAAGGTATTGGAGGGATGGAGAGTCAGCTTAGTTACCCACTCCCTGTCGGGGTTCTTAGTACCACTCTAGTGGGGAATGTTGATAATGGTAGATGAGGGTGGGAGTATATGAGAAATCTTTGGACCTTGTGCTTAATTTTGCTGTGAGCCTAAAATCACTCTAAAAAATAAAGTCCTTTTTAAAAAGATATTGGAAAAAAGAAAATGATTTTTTAAAAAATAAAGGAAAAGATCTAGCAACCAACCAACTAACCAAAAAAAGCGAACAGATTCAAAGAGAAACATGAAGTGAATCATCGTGCTGCAGATCTGCAGGTAAGAAAGGCACACAGCAAGGACTCAGTCAGCTAAAGCTCAGACTGTTATGAGAAAGCCCTGACATGAGAGTCCTCACTCAAGCCTTTGCAACCGAGGGAAGACACAACTCTGAGACTCACACTCATGGCTTCGTTCAGCATTCAGACATCACACACTGAGCGACTACTGCATGCGGGCATTAGGCCCTGAGTATCCAGGGATACTCTGACAATTGGACAACGATGATGCAACAGAGTGACTTGTAAGAGCACTGGGGAGGCTCCCACCTCAGCCTTAGAAGAGTATGGAGGTCTTCCTGGAGGAGGTGCCCTCTAAAATGACTCTGAATAGAAGCAGGAGTTCAGGTGACCAAAAGAGGAGGCCTTGGGAAAGCAAGTCCAATAAGGCACATTTTTATCAGATCCCCTGGTAAGCCTATGGCCCCTCCCCTGGGAGCAGTTTGAGGAATAGCATCCCAACACACACCCAGCTCCCAGCTGACGGGAAGGGAGGGAGTGTGGTGGGCACTAGGCATACTGTGGGAACTAGGTTCTCTTTGCAACCCATGCAATGACCAAGAGTTTTATCCAGAATAGGTACAGTGTCCTAAATTTAATAATAATAAATTAAAAACATGTAGCCCCCACAGGAAACTGAACAGACGTATTGAATAAGCATTTCACAAAAGAACATATCTACATGGCAACAAACGTAGGGAAAGGCAATAATACAAATTAAAATCCCAGTGAGCTGACACCACCCAGCACAGATGAGGTAAAATGAAAGAGACTGACAGCATCAAGTGCAGGGAGGACTTAGAGCAACCTGAATCCCACAGAAGGAGGCTGAGACGGTGCGGCCACTTTGGAGAGCTGCTGACAGTTTCCACCCGAGCCGAACCTGCGTGCAGTTGTGGCCCAGTGCTTCCACCCCTAAAGCATACCAAATTAAAATGTGGGCAATGTGTTCACCAGGAGACCAGACTCAATCAATCAACACATCCGTCCAGTCGGTCTGCAAATATTTATCAGACACCTACCGTGTGCAGGCACCCTTCTGGAGCTAAGGAAGCAGGAGGAATGAAAGAGATCTTATTGTGGAGGGGAAAACAGACATAAACAAGATAAAGCCAAAAAACGGATAATGTGATTTCTAGGGATATGTGCTAAGAGCACTGGAGCAGGGAAAGGTGAGGAAGTAGGCTAGGGGTGCTGGCATGGGCTGGGTGCTGGGGAGCTTACTGAGAAGACAGCAGAGAAGAGAGCATCTGTGAGAAGTGGACAGAGTTGGCTGTGTAAGTGTCTGGAGGAGGAGCCGTCCAGAAGAAGGAACAGCACGGGCAAAGGCCCTGGGGCAGGTGTTGGAGAGAAAACTGGGAGGCCAGCATGGCTGAAGAGTTGGTTGGAGCAGAGAGAAGGTGGAGGGAGTCTCAGGGGGCCAGGGAACTTGAGGAGACCAGGAAGGGAAGTGGGTTCCACTCACACGTCCACGTCCCCACTGATGGAGACAGGCTGGCTCTCACCCACATTTGTATCCCCAGAGCGATAACCTGGCATTTTGCAGGTTCTCAAAAGTGCAGCAAGTTGGCTTCACAAGGATAGGACCTGGAGCCCACTGCCCCTCCATGCCTACCTATAGTGTGGACTAGGACCTGACAACTTTTCTTACCTGACCAACGCCTTTCCTGGAGTCTTGGAGCAGGTCCTGGGGGTCCCCAGGTGGGCATCTCAAGCTGCTGTGTACAGGAGGCTGCAGCCTGCACGCCCTGGCCCTGGGGTCTGCAGCACCCCAGAGAGGACCACTGGTCATAGGCACCCCTAGAATCCCACACGGCAGAGCTGCCCTGCACACATTCACCACTCTGAGTCCCTATAAATACCCCGGGCTCAGCAGAGAGCCTCCTGATCATATTATGACCAGCCTAAATAAGACTCCTTTAATAAGAAGAAACACACGGCCCCATTTATACACAAGTGTGTAAAATATATTAAAATAATTTTAAATGCATGAGTCACTCACAGAGAGTGTGTTTTTTAAAAAAATCACAAACAGTACTTTGTGGTGAAGACAGCAGTGAACAGGGACTTATACTGCAGACATGGGACCCTAGCAGGGAAGGAGCTCAGACATGCATGGGACACTACCCCATGCCCTTGCAGGTCAGCGCTCCCTCGACGGGAACACTGAGTCCAGGCTTGCACCCAGACAGTAAACAGCACCATCAGCATGGGAGCCTGTGTCCTCCTCACTTTCTACGCTTCACACACCAGCACAGACACCACAGTCAGAGCTGATGACCCTGTGGTTTGGGGGCCCAGAAATGACACTTCCCATTTCACTGGCTCGTTCTTGGCTTCAGTTTCCTCATTTACAGACTGGAGAGAAGAACCCTGCCTCTAAGGGCTGGAGGTGCCTTCAGAGGCAGCGCCACTTGCCGCACTGTCCTCTTACAGCCTCTCTCACATCGCACGCCTCTTGTGAGGGGACGCTGAGCCCGTCACGGGCATCCCTGGCAGCTGATGTTGGAAGAAAGCTCTTTTCTGCAGGCACCAGGCCCCCTGAGGAGAAAGGCGACCACATGGGGGCTCCGAGGACTGCTTCTCAGGGCCTCATGCAAAACAGAGCCCTAGCCTCTCCTTGCTCCTTGCCTTGGGGCCAACCCATCACTTTGGGGGTTAGGATTTCAACATATAAATTTGAGAGGAACACAAACATCGAGTCCATAACACCTAGCCCCCTCCAAAAGCAACTAATGAGTTTTCCTTGGTCTTGAGTTTTTTTCAAATATTTGATATGTTTCAAATCATTGCAGTTATAATTGTTGCTCAAATTATCCCATATTGGCCAGCAGGGGGCTCTTCTCCTTGGCCCCAGGTCCTTTTCACATGTACCCAGTAGCCTTAGTCACCTCCTTGCCATCTGTTATAACAAGAAACTCCAAGCTCATCTTGCCTGTTTCCTGCCCCAGACATAGACCAGCTATTTCTCTTACAGAGCCCTGGTTCCTTTTAGTGGGAAAAGAGAGTCCACAGTGAAGGCACCAGATGTGTTCATTGCTACTGGATTTATTGTTTCAAGGAACGTTCAGTGGATAGAGCTAGAACACATGAATATTTTTAAGATTTTCTTTTATTGTGTTAAAATACGCATAATGTAAAATTTACCATTCACCATTTTTAAGCATACGGTTCAGTGATATTAAACACATTCACATCATTGTTGAGCCATCACCACTGTCCATCCCCACAACTCTTCTGATCTTGTAAGACTGAAACTCTGTACATATCAAACAATAACTTTCCATTCTCCCCTCTTCTCCGCCCCGGCACCCACCATTCTACTTTCTGTCTGTATGATTTTGACTACTCTAAGCACCTCACATGAGTGGAATCACACAGAATTGGTCTTTTTGTAACTAGCTTATTTCACTAAGCATAATGTCCTCGAGGTTCATCCATGTTGTAACATGTGTCAGAATTTCCTTGTTTTAAGGCTGAATACCATTCCATTGTATGAATAGACCACATTTTGCTTATCCATTCATCCATCAATGGATACGTGGGTTGTTTCCACCTTTGGCGAATGTGACCAATGCCTCTATGAACATAGGTGTACGAATGGCATAAATAACTTTTTGTTGCAGGATCAAAGGAGGGAATGAAGACAAGAATGCATGAATGAATGAGCAGTGCGTGCTCAGAGCATCCAGGCCTGGGCTTTCTCCCACAGACCCCCAAGGTGTGGTTTCTGTGTCCTCCCTCCCTCCCTCCTCTGGACCTGCACATCCTCCATCAGCTGGGCCATCGGACAGGACCATTGCTACAAAGAAACACCATGCCCGTTTTGTAGAAGGGCTTCTACCAGTTTGTTTCACACAATGCCTAAGGTCTCCTTGACAAGTGGGAAATGCAGGCAGGAATCCAGAAGCTTCTGAACATCAGCTGCTGGCATCACACAGGCTGGACATCAGGGCAACACTGATGTACTTCTCTGCTTTCTCCTCCCCCTTCTCTGTGTCCTGCTTCCTCCCTCATCTTGCTCCAGCCCTTTCTCCTCCTCCCCCTCCTCCCTGTCTCCTCCTCTTCACACACCAGTGTTGAAGCAAAGCCAGTGGCTGCTTGAAGGTGGGCAGGCAGCATCAGAGGATTCCAGAAGTTCTTGAAAGTGGATGAACAGCATCAGAGATCCAGAAGCTTTTGTAGGTGGATGAACAGCGTCAGATGATTCCAGAAGCTCTGAGCTGGAATGGGTCCTCAGAAAGCATCTATTACATCTGACTGTCTTAAACTTATTTAGCAATTATTCCCTTGTTCAAATAACATGTTACTAGAGCCTTATTAACTCAGAGCTGTCAGTGGGGCTGCGTCGATGGTAACCTTCTCTGACAGTCCTCCATGGAGCTCACCCCATGCACTCCTATTACAAAGGGCAAAATGCCACATGGCTGGCAAAGGGTGTTTTCCAGCAAATTCCCATGGGGGCAACTGGGGGGTAAGATTCTATGCTTACCCACCAACTCCTGGCAGCCACTGGTTGGAGTATAGTGTGTGAATTACTGTGAGGATGGGCTCTGGTGGCAGCAAAAACCCTCAGGCAGCCTGAAGCCAGCTCTTGCAGGTGGAAGTCAGGCCCAGGCCATCATTCATCCATTCACTCACGTATTCATTCACTGAAGGCCTGACTGACCACAGTCTGGAGGCGATATGTGTGAGTGTCCAGGTTCAGGGCAAGCCCAGGGGATGTGGGAGCATAGCCCGGTGCCCAACCTAAACAGAGAGGTCCCTGGAGAAGCTGTGCCTGAGAAATAGCTGCTGTTGGCCAACCGCGGAAGAGCAGAAATGGTGCCACAGGCAGGGGAGGGAGCTCCGGAAGGTGAGAGGTTCTAGACATGGTGGAACCCACAGGCCAGGCAGAGGGTGGTGAGGGGAGAGGGTGGACGGGTGGGTTGGCTGGGGGACTCTGGGCCTGGCCCCGGGCAGATGGGAGCTGTTAAACAGTAAACCTGACAATGACAAGGCCCTGAGTTTCCTAGCAGCCACCTGAAGGAGTAGAGCTCCCCAAGGCCACACCCAGGGTCTTGACAATCACCCTGCCCCTGCCTCAGTGTACCACCACAAGGCCCTGGGAGGAGAGGCATTACATTCTAGAGCCTGCTGGAGCGAAGGCCAGGCTAACTATTGTCATATGAGATCTTCACACACATCCTTAGCATGTGTTGAGGCGGGAGTACTTGGCCCAGGATCTCCCAGCCTGTAAGTGGCATTCACTCTTCTGGCCCATAGGTGTTTCTTGTGCATCTACCACATCCCAGGCACTGTCCCAGGAATGAGGGCGCAGGGATAAGCAGAACAGGCAGGGTCTCTGCCTTCCCAGTGGGAGAGCTGGCCAGAAATCCATCAACTGATAACTGCTCCAAAAATTGCACACAATGATAAGTGCCACGAAGACACATGTGGGAGGAAGGTGGGGCAGGGGGCTGCTTCTTTGACAACACCCGAGCCACTCCCCTCAGCCCCTGAGACACCACACAAACGTCATGTCATACCCTCAAAATAATTTTTAAAATCCTTTGTGAGAAAATCCTGCTTGCTAAGTGATCGGGCACCTCAAGGAGGATATGAGGTTTTATTATCGGTCCCTATTTTAAAGAAAGGGAAACTGAGGCACAAAAAAGACAGGTAACTCACCCAAGGTCACACAGCTAGTGAGTGGTGTGTCGGGATTTGAACCTAAGCTAGCATGGCCCTCAACCACCAAGCCAGGCTCCTTCCATTGCTCTCAGCTAAACCTTCTTAGGAATCTACTTGGGGTTGAGGATGCAGAGCTGAAACAGTAAGTTGCTCTGGCCTGAATTTATACCCCAGCTCTGCCTATGTAAGTATAGGCAAGTCATCTCTTTTCTGAGCCTCAGTTTCCTCATCTGTGAAATGGACTTGGTAGTCTCCAACTTGAAGGGCTTCAAGATTAAACTTGATGACAATTAACCAAAGCAGTGCCCAGTGTTGGTGCTCCATAAATGGTGGGGGCAGTGGTGGCACACTTACAAGCTCAGGGAGGGCACTGGGTTCCAGGTGGGCTCCAAGGCTGGGGGACGATGCTGGTATGAGCTCCCACACCACATCCCCCCAGGAAACACCTGGAGGGTGCCCAGCTCCAGGACCAGGTCAAACCCCTCCAGAGCCCACCCTGCTTATGCCCAGCCCACCTGCCCCTGTTCACACAGGAAAGAAGTACCCTGCAGGGACCCTGGAAGGGAAAGAGCCCAGCCTGGCATCCTCCTAGCTCTGGGAGTTTTCTGAGCATCTGCAGTGCACACCCAACCCAGCAAGAACCGGGAGGTCTGAATCCAGGTCTGTCTGGCTGCAAATCCAGTGTTCCTGTGGCTCAGGAGAATGTCAGGTGGAAAGGAGCTGCTGCTGGGGGCTGTCAGTCTATGCCAGGATTGAGACAGCCATGCCCCAAGACAGACTCCAGGCAAATGCACAGGGCATCACAGCAGAGGTGAGTGCCAGCCAGCAAGGCAAGGCAGTCAGAGTAGGCCACCCTGGAAGTGACAAGGGAGCCCCAGCCTGGAGGAAGAGAAAGGACACACAGCAGAGGAGTGCAGGGAAGAACATCAAGGCCCAGGAATAGCATGAGCGAGGGCCCTGAGGAAGGAAGGAGCTTGGCATGTTTGAGAGGCTGAAGTACAGCAAGTCAACCACAGGCAAAGGCACTTTAGACTGCTTTGCATGTTCCCCACCGTCTACTGGGAGACAGCGTGCCCCAGGAAGAACCCCATTCCTGCTACCATCTTCCTTGCCCCCCTTCCCTTTTATTATCTCCTGTCTGTAACTCTCATTTCTGCCCCCTTTCCCCACCTTTCTCCTCTGTTTCTCCCCATCTCCACTGAGTCTTGTCACTCCCCTTTAGCTGTTTCTTTACCCCCTCCACCTCCTCTCCCTCCCTCTCTCTCTCTCTCTCTCTCTCTCTCTCTCTCTCTCTCTCCCTCTCTGCACCCTCCCCCAAATGCTTCTACATTGGTACTCCATTATTGCATCTCCTATCTCTCCAACTCTCTCTTTTTTGCCTCTCCTCTCTCCGGTTTCTGTCTTTCTACCTCCTGCCCCAGGCCAGTCCCCAGGGCCTGCTCCCGCCTCCACCTGCCCCTTCCCCACGCGGGTGCCGCCTCCTGTGCGCAGCGCCTCGAGCCTTGCTAATGCGTTTCGCATGGCGCGTCAGTCAAACACCCTTCTAATGTCTTTAAAGCACGCAGAAAATTGCATCCTTATGAAAAAGAACAAAAAAGCAAATTGCCTGGTGGAGGCGGAGCGGCCGCAGGGCTCTGGTGGCGTGGAGTTCAGAGGGGATGAACTGGCAGAGGTCTGCCGTTGGCAGGAGCCAGAATGCCACCTCCTCCCCGCCGCCTTCCAGGCAGCACCGACACCTACCTTCTCACCTCCTTACGTACTGTTTTTGCCCACCTCTCCACGTTTGTTCCCACCACTCTGACCTTGTTCTGTGTCTTTAAGGCCAAGCTCCAAAATGCCTCAGAACCTTTGCACTTGCTATGTCCACTGCCAGGTAGGCATTCCTTCTTGTCATTCAGGTCTCAGCTGAAGAGTCAGCTCCTGAGAGAGACTCTCCATGACCACTCTGACTAAAGCTGCCATCACACTCATTGTCTATCACCTGCTTTATTTTCTACAAGGCATTTGTTACTTCCTGAAATCATCTTGTAGATTTAATTGTGGCGTCTATGCTTCCAACATGAGCTCCTTGCATCAGAGACTGAGTGCCCCATGACTAGCACAGTACCTGACACACAGCAGGCGTTTAATAGATACTTGGTAGACAAATGGATGAGACTCATTCCGGGCAGGCAGGGGCCATTGGGGACCCTAAACCATCTAGAATATACCAAGCTGATGGATAAGGGGCAGTGGAGACCCACAGAGCTGAAATCAGATCCAAATTCCACTGCTGACAGCTGTGTGTCCCTGGGCAAGTTGCCTAACATCTCTGGGCATTACCTTCATCTTCAGAATGGGAGTAGGGCACCTATCTTCCCAGGCTGTAACTGGACCAATGAGGCGGGAAGGGCCTGTGTCCCAGTCCTGAGAACCCCACCACATTCAGTTACTGCTTGTTAAATGAATGAATGGCCCAAGAAAGAGCTTGATTAATATCAGACAGTCCATGATAGCGCTGATGTCAGACACCGTTATTTCCTGAAACACTAAGAAGGAAAAATTTTAAAACGTTGCCAATGAAGACATAACCCAGTGTTTTTTTAGCACCTAGAATTTTTATCCCATACTTACTCAAGGATCTCTTTTGAGCTTAATAAGACATAAATTTCTATCACAGATCACTACTGAGTTTACATTAAAAGGAAAAAATCAGGGAAATCAATGGACTGGGTGTTCCTAATACTTCTCTGAGGTCAGAGCCACCTATGAATTGATCCCCCCACCCCCGCAACCCACAGCCCTGTCCCCCTTAGCCTCTGCCTGGTGAGTGAGTGGATCCGAGTTCCCTCAATGCTGTTGCCCTGTGTCTTCCTGCACCTTGAGGAAGATCCCTTCCTCCCCCCAGGCTTTGTGGCTCTCTCCATCGAGAGTTGGTGCCTGAGAGGTGAGGGGCCTCCGCTGTCCAGCCAAGGATACCTCCTTAGGGACAGTCACATCCTGCAGACACAGGGCCCACAGTGCCTGGAACATACACCCCGCAACTGTCATATGAACCCAGATTTCAGAAATGGGAAGATGCCGTCTTAAAGTCAATGAGATGCAGTGTAATACAATGTGAGAACTAGGACAAAGGGAACTTTTGAAGTCACAAAAGGGAGGGGCCCCTGCAAAGGCAGGAGGACCGCCTTCTGCTGCACCATGGATGTGGAGTGGCCTAGGGACCAAGGCCAATGAAGAACTTCAGACTCAGATGCATGACCCTGTTGCTGTTGTCACCTTTCTGCCCTGCCCACCTATGAGGAAAGAGGAGTCCTGGCTTCCTTACTTCCCTAAAGTGGGGCTGGGAGGATGGTTTTGGAGATGTTTCTTTCAGCTCAGAAAGTCTGGGGCCAGACTGAGCTGGAGGGGCCTATGGGGCCTCTGTGGTCATTCTTAGCCTGGCTGCAGCCCTTGAGAAACCTGGGCCTGGGGAGGCCTTGGGGGCAGAGGCTTGGGGGATCAGGTGGTCCCTTGAGTGTAGAAACGAAATCAGGCAGTGGGGCAACCAAAGACGAAGGAGATGCCTGGTTTCTCCTTGGACCCTGGAGCTCCAGGAAGGTCCCTAGGAAGTGTTGCTTACTCCAGGTTGAGCGGCGGCTGAGCGCCGCTTCAGGCCCTGGTTTCCCCTTAGGTAGATTAAGAGAGCACCCTCCGGCTCCAGGAGACGCAAACCTCGCACCTGGCCGGGTTAATGTGGCCCTGGGGTCCCTGTTTCCCTTCTTCCACGTTATGGGTTCTCACCAATGACCCTACAGGAGAATCCAGAACAGGGGAAGAGTGTAAACCTGAGTAAACTTTATTTGTTAAAAAGAGGGGCAGCAGAGGGGGGATGGGGAGCCCCTGCCCGGTTGCGCCTGTCATATCCTGGTGGTGCCGGCTCCGCGCAAAACCAGCGGCTAGTCGGAGGCTCTGAAAAGCGCTGCGGACCCCAGGCCGGCCGCGAGAGGCCCACTTCCCCCTGAACGCTTCCTGCGATCCTGGCCTGAGCTGAGCGCCGCACAGAGCTAGGCTCCCGCTTCCGACAAGAAGAACTACTTGCTCAGGATCGGGGTCACAATCCCCCATCTCCGGCTTGCTCTTCAGCCAAACCTCCCCCAAAGTCCCCCTTCTTGCCCAGGCCCCTACCCCCACCCCATAAAGCCCAGAAGCGCAAACTTCGCTCTTGCCCCCGAGCGCTGCTGTCTGGCTAATCCCGGGTGCTGCTCACGGGGTCCTGGCCGCCACGGGCGTTCCCCGTCCACCCCCAGTCCAGGTCCACTTATCTCGCGAGACACCCGAGCCCTCTCCCAGCCCGGGCTCCGGGCTCCAGAGACACAGCCGCGACCTCCTTTGCTCTCCGGTGTGGTCTCCGGGTTTTGTTTCCCAGGACATTGGGGCGGAGAAGAGACTTGTGCAGCAGAGGGGGAGGGAGCGAGAAGACCGTCCCTCCCCGAAGGCCCGGGCCTGGAGAGAGGGGAGCGGTTGCCACCAGGCAGGGAGGGAGCTTCCGCACAGGGTGGCCCGGGTGGCCGGGATGGGGTGTCACTCAGGCCTGGCGAATGCATCACCGTCCGTGGATAGGTTGCCGCTCTTCACCTAGAGTCCTGGTTCTGCGGGCTACGGCCCGCGGTAGAAGTCTTGGGATGGGCAGTAAAACTTCTGCCTCCGAGCCTTCGGTTTTTTCTGGAGCGGGCCTGAGCTTCCATCGGGTCTCATAGGAATTATCCAAGCAAGGAACCCCGAGGTTCCAGGAGGCAGCCGGCACACAGCCCCGTCCTCTCCCGGGCCTCCGGGTCTCGATCTGCTGCAGTCACCCCGCGCCCTGTCCGCCGAGGAGCACAGCGACGCAGGCAGTGACAGAAACCCCTCCCACCCCCTCTCGCACTGGAATCTGGACCCCTCATTTGGGGCCCAGCTCCCCCACTGACCGGCTGGTGACCTCATGACAGCAGTGCCCCCATCAGGTTCCCCAGCTGTGCCTGGAGGGGTTGCCCTTGCGCTGTGGCACCGGATTTGCTGTACGCCCTTCCTCTCTCCCTCCCTCTTAGAGCCCTAGTGCTTTATGGCCCTTTCCTCCAGTCCAGTGAGGGGGCTGCCTTGGGGAAACACCATAGAACCACAAGGCAATCTGCCCGAGGTTGCATTCCTCAGATTTAATAAAACCTGAGGACCCCGAACGAGGTCCCAGAATGGACTGAAGGAGTGTGGGTCAGTACGCCTCCTCTCTCCTCTTCCACTCTCCTTCCACAACTCTGCATAGTTAACAAAGGCTGTGATGGAATTTCTGTCCCCTAGGCCCAGGAGGGACAGAACTCGAATTTTCACTCCCACCCCTGCCACACTTCAAGGTGGAGAGGATTAAACTCAGTAGTGTACCTGATTTGGCTAGCCTGGGCCTGGCTCAGGAAGATTACAGCAGGACCACTACATTGAGCAGAACCGGGGGTAACCCTAAGGGCTGGAAGGGATTAGAAGGTGCACTCATACACTGATGGTCCATTCCTTCCCTCCGGACTGCAGGTTTTCTCAGGCCCTTCAGGGGACAGTGACAAGTGAATATTCTGGGAGCTGTTTCAAGGTTAAGAGCCTAGAAAGGGAGCTTATTTTCCAGAGACTTGGCAGGGCTGGGGCTTGCAGAGAATTGCCTGCTGCCCTCAGAAAACACCCTCTTTCTCACTCCTCCCAGCCTTAAACCAAGGCCTGAGATGCTCGGGTACCAGTAATCCAAGTGCAGGTTTCAGGAAAGGGCGATCAAGCAGCGATTTAAAAAGGAAGTCATTGGCCGCTGCAGGTGGAGGCCATAACGGTTTTCACATACTGAAATGCAAAGTCTTCGTCTCAGCATAATGTTCCTGACTCTTTCCCTCTTATTTGCACCTGCAAGGACCTGGTTTCAAATCTCCGGCCTGTTTGGGACTCTGCAGGACCAAGTTTCCATCTCTCCCCTAGCTTTAACCAGCAAAGTGGCCATTTTTCCATTTCCATACCCTGGTGGTAGTCCTAGGAAGCACAAAAACAGGAACCAACATGCAAGCTCCCAGCCCAGACTAGACCAGAGAGGAGGCAACCAGGAGGCAACCGAGGCTTTCCTTGTGTGGGGAGGGGGGAGGGAGGGCAAACACGTGCCACCAAGCCGCGCCCCTGGAAAGGGCACCCTGCGTGACCTTGAGCAGTTTGGAGTCCTCGGCCCTTTGCCTTGGTTAGGTACCCCCACAGGTGCCGGTACTCGGCTGCCAGATGCCTCCCTCCTGTGTATACCGTGGAAAACTTGAAAATTCAGGGAGGCAGGCGCCTCTGCAGGCTGGAGCTGCTGATGGTGGCCGGCCTCTGTGCAAACCCCGAGTCCTTGGTTTCCCATAGGCCTCAGGAAGGGCTGGCCCGTACAATCTCAAGGACCTCGAAGTTAGTCCTTAAAGCCCCAGGAGACTGAACCAACAACAGGAGGCGGCTCTCAGCCCCGGGCAACTTCCGGAGTGAGCGCCGCGGTGCCCTCGGGCTGGCGACCCCTGTGTAGCCCGTTTGCTACCGTCTGGAGTGCCCTGGGCTGAGAAGGAAGGGCAGGAGGTTCAGAGTGGCCCTCATGCTCAGAGTGGAAGCGATTCCTAGGATCCTGCAGAGACCGAGCTTCCTCCGTGCCCGGCCCGGGCCAGGTGGAGCAGGTCACGGCTCGAGTCCACGTAGCCCGGGGAAAGGATGTTTCAGAAGACACTGCGCGTGTCCCTCTTACCTCGCCGCGTCCCCCCTGCCAACGTCGCGGATTCAGAAACCGCCCCCCCCATCAAGTCCCGCTGTGTCATAAAATATTTTATTGGAAAAAAATCACCGTCTTCGTAAGAGAGGGGTAGGGGCCCCAGCGATGTCGGGTTGTCCGGGCGCCATCTCGGGCCGTGGTGGCCTGCGCCGGGCCGCGGGGTCCCCCGACGCGCGGAAGCGGGTGCGTGCCTGGAGGCGTCCGGGCCCGGGGGGGCGGCCCGAGGCGACTGGGGGGTGCAGGATAGGATCGGGGCGTGAATGCTCCTGGAGCGCCTGGCTACGGCGAGCTCCTAGAGGAGGCGACCTTCCACCGCGCTGGACGTGTTTCCAGGCTAGGGCCCGCGAGCGCACGGGTTTGGCTTCAGGGTCTGTCCTTCCTTGTTTGGCCCCTAAATGTCCGCATTCAAGGTAATAATAAAAAGTTTAGAAAGCAAACGGCGTGGACGCAGAAGGGCCGACTCGCGGCTTCCGGCGGGTTATGGGGGCCGCGGACTGCGCTGGGGTTCCCTGGGCCCGAACCCTCTGCCGCGCTCAGTCCTCGTGGCTCCGGTCGCCGGCCTCGCCCGGCGCCTCCGCCGGCTTCTCCGCCTCCTTGGCGCGCTCCTGCTCCGTGAGCTGTTCGCTCGTGGGGATGGAGTTCTTCTTGGGCCTCCCCTTGGGCTTGGTGGGAGACTCCAGGCCGCCGCCCTGCAGCACCTGCGCGGGAGACGGGCGGCACCGCGTTGAGCTGGGACTGGGCCGGGGACCCCCGCGCCCTGTGCCCAGGCAGGGCCTGAAGAGCCCAACGAGGCCATTCGAGGCCGCGCCTAGCCCCCGGGAAATGGCGGCCATTTGTCTGAGCGCTGCTAGGGAAAAGTGACCAGAGGGTCCGGCAGAGGGGTTCAAGTCTTCCAGGAATCCTGAGGGTTCAGGGAGCGCGAAAGGAGCTGAGCTAGGGCACCCAGTGGGACAGAGAGCAGAGAGGGTCCCTCTGGGCACCAGGCACCAAGGGAATCGGGAGGGTTGGGCATAAGTCTCCATGGTGGAGCAGCTCTTGAAGAAGGCTACAGGGGCACGGCCACAATTAGAGGGCGCAGAATGCCACAAAAACACTCACTATTTTCTTCCACTTCATCCTTCGATTCTGGTACCACGTCTTCACCTGCAACTGGCTCAGACCCAGGGACTCGGCGAGATCTATTCTGGAAAGAGCGGGGTGCACCCTCAGCAGGGCAAGCAGCCCCCTCCCCCTACCCGCTGGGCTTAGCCTGGCCCCGCGCTACCTGTCGGGCGTGGAGAGGTACTTCTGCTTCTCGAAGCGTTTCTCTAGGCCCATCAGCTGCAGCTCGGTGAACACGGTGCGGCTCCGACGCCCCTTCTTGGCCTTGGTGCCCGGCTCCCCGGCGCCAGGCGCCTCCAGCTTCCCGCGGAGCTGCAGCTCGAGCGGCAGGTGCGGCGCGCCGGCAGCGCCGGGCAGCCCAGGCCCCGCGGCAAGCAGCGCCGAGCCCAACCCGGAGCAGCCAAGGGGCGCCAGCGGGAACTTAAACACCGCCGCCTGCTCGGCCTTCAGCACGGCTGCGGGGAGAGAGTGGGGAGCCGGGTGAGCTCGGGCCTTGCTCCTCCTCCTGGAGATCCTCGCACCATGCGCCCTAGCCGAGAGCTCTCTCTCAGCCGGTGACCCCAACACAAAACCTTCGTGCTGGCCGGGAAGTGAGAGATTTGCGCCAGGCACCTAGGCTGAACCTCCTCGACGCCAGGGTCCCCAGAGTCTGGGAAGGGGACCTCCCCCACCCGGGCTCTGCCTGGCATTCTCCAGGCCCCAGCTGCTCTGAGATTTCAGGATTCTCAATGAACAAGGTCGAAGCTCCCAAACACATAGAGTATGTGTCACGGAAAAGGGAAACCAAGAAAAAACGGCACAGAGTTAGGAAGATAAGCATTTGCCCCAACTAAATAGGCTTTGCTGCATTCGGGGGGGGGTGGGTGGGGAAGAGTTTCAGTGGAAGAAGCACATCTGCTCTTCTGTGCAGGGCAAAACAGCCAATTCTGAGGGGCAGACAGCGGGTTGTCAGCAGGGGTGAAGTTGGGCGCTTCCCGGAAATTCCAAAGCACCCCAAGAAATGGGAAATTTGTTCTTCCTGTTTTCTCCATTTAGACTCTCCCCCACGAAGACGTTTCAGTTTTCATTAGTCCTAAACGATTTTTTTTTTTTGCCCGCTTCAAACGAATTATTTACCGTGCAGCTGGAGGCAAAAGGTAGCAGAGATTGGACTCAAAACGAACAAACTGGCCCTGCGGCCCCCCAGGCAGGCGGAACACTGGCTGGAGGGTCACTGCATGTGGAGGAAGTCGGCTCCCTGGGCTGAGGTCACGCTAGAACGTAGGAGGGCTCCCTGCCCAGATAGGCATCTCACTACCAGTGAGTGCTCTAGCCCCGATGGAATCGGGAAGGGCCCAGGCAAGATGTGCGGGTGAATATGAGGAGGGAGCCCAGAGGGGAGAAAGGATCCTTGGGGGAAGGTGAGAAAGGAAGGGCAGACCCACCCCACTGAGAGAGGCCGGTTAGAGAGAGACGGGGAAAGGCCAGAAGAAGGGGTGCAGTGGAGAGGGCACAGAAGGTCAAGACAGGGCCCCGACAAGGAAAGAAGAGAACCGAAAGGGACAGAAAAAGCCTGAGTTGCTGGTTCAAGCTCTGCCAAGGTGCAGCCGACCTGGAGCAGAAGGGCCATTCGGGCAGCAGCTCACAAACAAGCCTCTTGTCCCCAGGCAAGGCCCAAGGGGCTCTGTGCTACAGCACAGGTCGGTTCGTCGCCAGCCTGAGAACCCGGGCTCTGGGAGGCTCCGGGCTGGCTCGGGCCAGCGTCAGCCCCCAGCATAGCACTCGGAGACACGGGCCTCTTTCCCAAAGGTCCGGCTTTCCCGGCTTGGGCAGCCGCGGCCACTCCCAGCCAGCTCTCTGTGGGAAGGCCCAGGCGCCCGCGGCCTGAGGTCGCTTTGACCCGAAGTCTGACATTAGCAGTCTGGTCCAGCGCCCACGATGGGGATGCGGGCTCGGGTCCCCAGGCCTGGACTCCTCGGGGCTGGAAACCGCAGGGTCGCAGCGAAGAAGAGAGCGAATGCCCTCCCGGCAGGCCTGGCCCACGGGCACGAGGCCTGGCTTCTGCGCGGCCCAGCGCCTGCCCCCTTTGCTTCCCCGCCGGGAGCGCGCGGAGGGAACGGTCGGGGGCCTGCGTTCCCGGAGCTGCGTCCGAAAGACGCCGCGGCTCGCTTCCTCCCGCCGAGCCCGGCCAGCGCCCCGCGGCCCCAGGCCCCGCACGTACCCAGGTGGCTGTGGAAGGGCCGCGCCGCCAGCAGAGCCTGCACGCCGAACTTGAGCAGCTCGCCCGCGGCGGCGGCGGCGGCGGCGGCAGGAGCGGCGCCCTTGGGCCCCGGAGGCTCAGTGAGGATTTCCTCGATCATGAAGCTGCGGTAGCGGTGCGGCCGGTGGTCGGCGCAGCCCTCGGGCGGGCCGAAGCGCACTGCGCCCGGCTCCCCCGGCCGCTGCATCGCGGCGCCCCGGGGCTTGGCGGCGGCAGCGGCTGGGGCGCGGGGCCCGCGCGGGGGTCTAGGCCGGCCCGCAGATCCGGGCGGCGCGCGGGCGCCGGTTCATGCCCCCTCCCCCGCCGGCCGGCCGGGCGGAGGCACAGGGCGCGGGCGGGGCGCGCGGGGCTCGGCCGGTCGGACCCGGGACTGCGCCCCCGCCCCACTCTGCCGCGCCTCTAGCCCCGCCGGCCCCGCGTCACCGCCCCGCCCCGCCCGGCCGCCCCGCCTCGCGTCGCCGCCCCCCACCCCCCAGGCCGAGCCCGAGGGAGGGCCAGAGATGGGAGGGTGGCAGGCGGGAGGGGGCCGGGAGAGGGACCGACCGTCCCAGACAGAGGGAGACCCAGCGGAGCGCACGCCCAAGAAGGATCGAGCCGGAGAGCTCGGGAGACAAGACCCCCGGGGATGGGAGCTGAGGGATCGAGAGAGAGGTGAGAGAGGGTCTACAGCGAGACAGCGAGGGCCACACAAGATGCGAGACAGTGACGTGAGGATGCCAGGGACACCGAGACTTGCGCAGAGAGCAACCGACAGAGGCGCGGGAGTCAGCGGGCCCTGACGTGCCGGAGAGCACAGAGGCAAGCAGGACAGAAAGAGGAGGCAGTTAAGAAAGAGATGGGACAGCTATCAAGGCGAGCGGCCTGGGCAGGGTTTAGGGAGCCCCGGAAAGATCAGGAGGAGGAGAGGCAGAGACCCCGAAGCTCGGCTGGAAAGGGGGTGGCGGTGCTCAGCCTCCGTGCCAGGACGCATGGCTGCCCGCCCGGGCAGGAGTGCAGCAGTGGGCCGGGTGCAACTCGTAGGGTAGTAGCTTCACCTGTGCCTCAGTTTACCAGGTACCGCCTCATTTCTCCTGAACTGCCCTGAGAGGCAAATTTCTCCAGCCAGAATTTGCTTGTATTACCAAGTGGTATGTGGACACATCTACACAACCCTAGACGCTGTGGAGTGGGTTGTGTTCCCCTAGTTCTAGCAAGAGATGGATGCCAGGACAAGGAAAGCCTGCAGCTTTGCCTTTTCGCTGTTTTGGAGCATCAGAGAAAACCAGTACTGGGTGGAGCTGGGTGAGAAGCCACAGGGTGCCCTGGGAGTCTGGGGATAAACTCTGGTGTGACCAGCCTCCTCTCTGAACTGTAAAGTCCCCAATGTGACTGAGGAAGGCTAGAGGCTTTGCTAGCTCCCTCTCTTCATCATTGGGGGAATATAAGTCCAAGTCGTGGGGTGAACAACCCCAAAGCTCAGCTCTCCGCTGAGTTTATCTCTTTGGCGATGCCACTTGAGGCAAGCCACTGCCCCATTCTGGACCTCAGTCTCCTTACCTGTCCCTGAAAAGATGCTGACAGCTCCAGGGAGGCTGTGAGGACTTGGGGCGGGGGTGGGGGGTGGGCGCTGTTCCCATGGGCTCCACAGGGTCTGTTAGAGAGGAGTATATAGTTTGTCCAGGCAAGGAGCGTGGGGTATCAGTGGAGATGGATGGGTGTCCCCAGGAGACTGGGGAGGGTGCCTGCCCCTCTCCTCCTGCCCATCGGGAGTCCCTCAACTGGGGTCCTCGGCCACTTCTCCTTCTCATGTGAGCTCTGCCTTGGGCCTCAGTGGTCACCTCTGAAAAATAGGATCTACCACACCCATGGCCCTGCCCCAAGATGGTGCATCTTCTGTAGCTCCAGCTGCTAGTGGTGAGACCCTGGCACCTGCCCCAGACCCTGTGTGGACTGGGAGATGCCCAAGACTCATTGTCCATAGGGACAAAGAGAATGTCTTACCAGAGTCTCTAAAAGCCCAGCTGCCTCTCCCCCTAGAGGCTGAGGGACTTCAGCCAGCGCTGCACCTTTCTGAACCTCCCGGCCATCATCAGAACTGAAAGGTGGCCTCCAGGTGCTCCATGTGTGGGTGATCTTGTGAGTCACATAGCTTCTCAGAAGGGGACAGTGTGGGACCTATTAAGAGTGATGGTATCCCATACTAGGCAGGCCTCTATCCCAGTAGGAGGTAGACAGACAGGGGTGGTTCTGTGCCACCTCTGTTGGCCCAGCAGCCACCCGGCAAACAGAGAAAAGCCAGTGTCTCCTGGAGCCCTGGGCAGTCCAGCTGGGACCCCTCCCTAGATAGGTGCTTGGGTGTCACCCAGTCCAACCATCTACTTTCTCAGATGGTGAAACTAAGGCCCAGGAAAAAGAAAGTACTGGCCCAGGGACCACAGGGAGCAGGGTTGCTCCCTGTATATATGGTATGGGGCCCATTTTTCTCTCACCTCCCTCCACCCAGTAGGGCCCACTGGCCATCTCTTTCTTCTTCTCCTCCTCCCTTCCACATCTTCCCAAGGGCATGGCCTAGCCTGCTGTGAGGGTTAGGCCTAGCCACCCCCACTCCATCCCTTCACCTCCTATTTGGGCCCCTGACTGAAGCCACCTGGTTTTGAACCATCTCTGCTCCACACAATTGCCTCCCTGAAGGTCTCAGGTCCTCCAGGTGGGAGCTCAGGACCCAGATCAGAGGACTTGGGAATCACATTGATCAGCTCTCACCAAATCCATTTTGCCCCCAGTCCTGGGTCAGGTTTAGGGGTAGGAGGTTATTTTCAGTATTGAGGCCTCACCTCTAGATTTTTGGGAGTCAGAAGACCAGTGCTGTCTAGCCCCCACCCTATTTCACGGGTGCTGAGTGGTCAGAGTGCTTCCCCTCAGCTCCTTGGGATAGTTCCAGGTGGCTGAGGCTGAGGGCTGAGCAGTGGCATCTGCTGGGAATGAGGCCCCAGGGCCCTTTTGGGTAATGCCATGGAGCATTGGAGGTCCGAAGGGCTAAGAGAGCCGGGTCCACCCAGTCACCCCTCAAGGCCCTCCCCTTGGTGGGTAGGCCTCTGATCTACCCCCTCCCGGTCTGTCTGTGCACCGCGTGATCCCAGAGAGAACTACAGATAAACCCCTTTTAGGCGAAAAAATGTTCAAAACAGCAGCAGGGCCTCCTCTGCTCGGGAATTGCAGCATTGTTGGCTGGGAAAGGACTCCCAGGGAGAGGGGTCCCTCCTCCCTGCGGGAACAGACGCCCAAAGAAGGAAAGCCCCCCCGCACCCCGGGCGACGGGGCCTCGGGGCCTCTCCCGAGGTCCCAGCCCTGCAATCCCCACCCCAGGGGCGCAGCCGCCGTGCCCAACTCCTGGGACCCAGCCCGGGCCTCCAGCCGCCGTTGCCGCCGCGAAAATCCCGGAAACCGTCCGCTCTCGGCGGGCGCAGTGGAAAAGGTGACCTCAGCGCCCGCGGCCAGCCGCCCTCACCGGCGGCCAGGCGGCGAGGGGCTTCGGGCGGTAGGGGGGTCTCGGCGCCGCCCGGACGCCGGGTGAGGCCCCTCCCCACCGCTGCTCTGCTCCTCAGACCCCACAGCCGCGTTGGAGGGGCAACGCGAGGGAGAGGGTTACCTCCCTCCTTAATAGAACCCTCTCAGGCCAGGCATGCCAGGTTCCAGAACTTCTCCTCCTCCACCTAAGCCCTCCTCCTCCCCTAGAGCTTCCCGGGTCGGTTTCTGGAGCCGATTGGGCGAAGGAGTCCCCGAACCACTATACAGATGGGGAAGCTGAGTCCGGATGTTGGCAGGCCTGGGCAAGGTTGGTGGCCAAGGTCTGGGTGCTCCTGCATTACCTGGAGTGCTCTGGGCCCAGCTCCCCCTCCAGCACCCACCCAACCCCGGCCCTTTTTCGTTCGTCCTCCCTCCCAGTTGTCGCGGGTTTTTATCCTACTTGGCAAAGCAGAGGTGGGGATGGGAACCAAGGGGCGCTTTCTTCTGGACCGGTCAGCTCACCTCCGGGTGCAACCGTCTAGAAGCTGCCAACGGGGAGTCCTACACCTCTCCCCACCCCCAACTGACAGACCGGGAAACCGAGCCCGGAAGAGCTTCGCTGTCCCTGCCCCCGCACCCCACGCCCTGTGCCGGGCCTCCTCTATGAGGACGCGCACGGTCAGTGCCCGGAACGAAGGTCATCCTCCACTCGCTTCTTTCTGTAAACTGTCGCTTCTGATTGTCCCCGGCCCAGGGCAGGCTGGCGCTGGAGGCGGTGGCTATCAGGCGGGCGCTCCGGCTCGGTCTCCGTGGGCAATGCCAGAAGGAAGCCACCTGCACTCGGCCGGGAACGCATCGTTCGGTCTGAGGCCCGTGCCCGTTCTTGCGCCTAGTGTCTGAATCCAAGACTGCCGACATCTGTCTTGCCTTCAAAACAGAAAATCTCGAGGTTGTAAAATTACTCCGTCTCCACGCTCGCAAGTCACATCTCCCGGTGACCGCACAATCACTTTCTCGCTGGCGAAATGGGTCTCTAATGACGCCTTCCTTTATGAACATTTCAAAGTCATGTGTGGACTTTTCGTTTTGAATCATTTCAAACACCTGTGAGCTCGGGGCTCAAAGCGCGTTTTGGGACAGCACCTTGAGACACATTCCTCTCTCTCCCTTTCAAATTCTCCCTCTTCAAGTAATTTACAAATTTGTTCCTTTGGAAATAGTTACTTTATTTTTGTTTTGTAGCTAATTTTTAATGTGTGCTTTTCTTTAGAAGTGTGAGTTTTAAAAGATAGATCCATAGGTAGGTAGTAATTGCCTTGACGTAGCTAAGACCCGGTTTTTGATGCCCCCAGAAACCCAGAGCGATCCTGCAGGTCACAGCGCAGACCCCGGGCCATTCTGCACCACACCCCTCCCCCCACTCCCAGGCATTTCAGCCTGGCCCGGGAGGCTCTAGCAGCTACCTTGGTTCCTAGTAGAGTCGTGAGAAATAGCGGCACCCGAGGCCACAACCTGGGCCCGGAAGTAGTGGCCGCGGGTGCCTCGGCTCGCTGGGGCCCCAAGGCTTGCTCAGGAGCTGCTGCGCGCGGATACCGAGGCCGTATGTGGGCAGCCCGGGGAGCTCCTTTGGGCTTCTCCCGGTGGTGGCAGTGGCGTGTGCGTGTCCTTCCAGAACGTGCCCTGAGACAAGGGCGCCGTGCTCCGGGGACACGGGTGCCAGGACCAAGAGGCTGGGTCCGACTCCCGCTCGGGCGCCAGTCAGGGACCCCAGTTCAGGCTCCAAGCCCTTCTGGCCTTCGGAGAGAGAGAGGGTCAGTGCTGGCCGCCCCATCCCGGCAGGTGTCCGCTAGCCCGGGCCACTGCCCTCCTGAAGCCGCGGGACTGGCCTCGGCGACACTGCAGAAAAGGAGAGACCCCATGACGGAGAACTGTCCCTCCAGCCAGACTGGTGGGCAAGGTTCATGAAAAGGGCTTGAGCTTTGCTTTTCTTTCTTTTTCTTTCCCTTCCTTCTTTGCTCTCCTTTCTCTCTTCCCTCCCTCCATCCGTCTACCCTCTTTCTTCTTTAACTGGCCTTCCTCTGCCTGCTTCTCCGTCTTCAGTTGGGCTTTGGTTCTCTTCTTCCCTGCTGCTTTGCTCTCCCTTTCCCTGTTTCCTTTAGTCAGAAGGACGCCCACGTCGCAGTCTATCTTCCTCCTAATAAGGGGAGGGGCCTTGTACTCACCAAGGGACCTCCAGGTGCTGTTTGCAGAGCCCTCTGAGGCTTATGTGGGCTATGTACCTGGGACACGGTCTCCTCCCAGCCAGGTGGGCAGACTGAGTGGCAAAGCTGGGTGACGCAAAAGGCCCTGGACCTGTCCCCCCAGCCAGGAGAGGGGGGCACATATTCTCCAGGGTGTCTTCCAACAGCAGGTGTGAGGCCAGATCATATTGCCCCTTTCAAGAGGGAATTCACACTTGCATCTGTCGTCCCTAACACAAAAGTCCCTTCTCCCCCTGAGTACTGGGGAGAGGCGGCAAGGGGGGGGCGGGCTAAAGGGGACACAGAGAAGGCACAATCACCTCATTCCTTACATGCCAGGCCAGGCCCAGCCTCTGATCCCTGGGCTCCAGTCCAGTCCTTCTTCTCCTGCTGGTCTGAGTGAGATAAAGGGTCCGGGAGCTTGATGCACATCCACACACACCTGTGCTTCCTGCACCATTTTGCACATGCCCCTCAGTGCCAGGAATGGGCACAGAGGCCCTGCTTGCAAATGCCCAAATGCCATACAGAGCACACAAGGAACCCATGATGCAAGCCCATTCCCTGTCTAAGCGTCAGTTTCCCAAAATGAAAAAAACAAGAGGGGGCGAATTGGATGAACTTCTTCTTGCCAGTTTTAACAGCCTAGATCAGGGGTTGAAAATATTTTTCTGTAGGGGGCCAGGTAAGTAAATATTTTAGGCTTTGTGGTCCATATAGCTCGGGTGCAGCACCTCCACTCTGCCCTGCAGCATGAATGCCGCCATAGGTAACATGTAAAGGAATGAATGTGCCTCTGTGCAAGTCATGTTCTATATGCACACTAAAACTTGAATTTCATCTAATCTTCACAAAACATTATGTCACAAATATTATTCTTATCTCTATTTGTTCAACCATTTAAAAATGTGAAAACCATTCTTAGTTCATAGGCCATGCAAAAACAGGCAGTGGGCCATAGTTACCAATTCCTAGTCTAGATTCAATTCTTCTGATTGCACAAATATGTGCACTTCCATATCAGAAGTGTTACCTTATTTTAAAAAATTTTTTCCATGAAAGCACCCATTAGTTTTGCAGTATTGGGGCCTTAGAAACACAAATCATCAAGTTCATTTCCTACTCCCATGTCAGAATTCTCAACAATTTAAAATCTTTCTGATACTAATATGTTTGGACTCTGAGTTGGATGCTTTACAACCATCATCTCATTTAATCCCACAATAGTCTTTAGAGTAGGAATTGTTCACCCCTACTTTCCAGCTCCTTGCATAATCCGGGTAACAGTACACTCACTTTCTTCAATGGCTGCCCTAACAGACTCTAAAGGCTGATTCCTCTGGAGAACCCCAGCTGCTGAGAGGCCAGTGACCTGGCTGGCAGCCCTAGAAGGTCAAAGGCCATCAAGGGTGTGAGTGCTCCCTCCAGGGCCGTCCTTTCCCATCTCCTCTCAATTCCAGCTAAATCCTCTCCAGCTGTTGAAATGTGGGTTGGACAAGGGGGCTGCAGCCTTGACTTTCTGGGAGTTTCCCAAGCCCTGAGCCTTTGCAGGCCTTTGCAGCTGCCAAGTGACAAATCCTGCAAGGCATAGGCAAAGGGAAAGAATATGACAGAAAAATAGCTATTATAAATGTGTTACTTGCTAAAAGAATTTCCAGGAAATCTTGCTCATGGGGAGGCTTCACCCCCTTCTTCTGCATCTTCAATGGCTCTTGCGCCCTCTGCTGGTCAGATTGAGTCCCAGCCAGTCTCAATTGGACCCACCTTTCCTCTTTAAAAGGAAAAGCAACCCAGAACTTTATCTCCCTTTTATGTACCAGACGCTTGCTGGATGCTGAGGAGGAGTGAAGAGATGTCCTCAGGGAGTGCAGTTTAGCCATGGAGAGAGATAGACAGATGTGCTCACAAGTGACAACAAGGTGGGCGGGGAGGTGGATGGCTTCCCAGAGCAGGTGACATGATGTAAGCCCCCTTGAAGGGTGAGGAGCTTCCAGACTCAGACACAGTAAGCTCATGCTTCTGGAGGGTGTTAGTGTTCCAATCAGTGACTGGCAGCATGTGTCAGTTTTTAAATGTTTGGCTACTTTAGCACCAGCCACAGCTGGCCTTCAGAGACATGACAGGCTGGAGCTCCACACTCCACGCTTTCTCCTAAGGTCCATGGGGACATTTTCTGATCCCTGCTGCTGAGAAGGGGTGTCTCTCAGTCCAGTTACAGGTTCTACTGTGTACTCCCCAACATGAAATAGCCCTAGGAACCATCTGAGGAGCATGTCTTCTGTGGGGGCATTGTCACACCCGCCCCCCCCACATTATCTCATTTAATCTCACTCTAGGAAGAGGGTATTTTTAGCCTTAATTTACAGGTAAGACAATAGGTGCAGTGGAGCAACTTCATTTGCCCAGGTGGTGAGCTGGGGTTTGAACCAGCACTCTATCCATAGCACCACAGTGACATTTTGGTGGGGGGAGTGTGTGTGGGGGTCCTCTACCTTCTGACTTACCCCCATTTTCTCTCCAGCCCTGATTGCTACTAAGGTTTAAACCACTAACACCATCTGCCAAAGGTCACTTCCAGTCAGGTGTCCACAGACACACCGCGCTCACAGCGTCCAAATCTGGACCCAACATCTCTCGCCTCTCCCCAGGCTGCTGTTCCTGCTCCCTTCGCCCGGGCTGGGTGGCGATCATCAACTGGAGCAGCCATCAGTGTGGACACGCCTCACTGACCGCTGGCCAGGGATGTCCCGAGAGGCAGGCCCCATTCCTACCAGAGTGCACACAGCATGCAGGGCATCCCCATTCAGTGGGCATGGTAGCCAGGTACGGGGCCCCTTCCACAGGCCAGCCCTGTGCTGGCCCCAACCCAGGCCACCCCAGCTGTCTACGAGGGCATATGGGCAGAGAGAACGGAGGGCGACCAACTGTGGTGGCTTTGGGAAGGGCAGGCTGCTGGGAACCTGAGGAGTCAGGGAAGGCTGCGGCAGGGGCAGCTGAGTAGGTATCTGGCCGTGGCAGGCAGGTATAAGGAGGCAGAGGAGCACATTTGCCAGGGCTGGAAAGCCCTCCCAAGTGCTGAGCTTGGAGTGGGGGGTTGAGCCCTTCTGGGATGTCTGGGCAGTCACCCACGTTGAGGCTGAAAGGCTTGTTCCAGAAACAAGTTTGTCCCCAAATGGTTTTGTATTTGATGGTGCGGCAGCAGCTTGTCCTCACCAGGGAGCTACACTTATAGACCATCCTGGTGCCTAGGGACAGCCTGCAGGCCTGGAGCAGGTCTGGGGACCTCTACTGTGACCCCATCACCAGAACTGCCATTTACAGGCTACATAACTCCTGGGGATATCATCGACTGAGCTGGGAATGGCACTTCCTGGTTGTGCACTGCACAACCCCCCACCCCCGCCAACTGTGTCCAGGAGTCCTGCCAATTATTTGTTTCCTTCTCTTTTCATAGAACCGAATGGGGTTGAAGAGACTTGTCGGTAAGTTCTATCACGTTCTATATGCCCCTTTCCCAGATGATAAGCTACATGTTGAGGCCACAGAGGAAAACATGTCCTATCTGCATACTTCATGTTAAAAATATACCTTAATTTAGAAATCTACTGTCTAGCTGTTTTACGTTTCTGTTACAGGTTAGAGCAAAATTTCTCAAAGCTTTGAGTAAGGGACATATGGCAGGCCAAATTCTAAAATTGCCCCCTCGTGTATGTACACACCCTATATAAGCCCTCCCCTTGAATGTGTGATAGACTGTCATTGCCCTGATTGTGTTACCTTATATGGCAAAAGAGTTTTTGCTAATGTGATTAAGGTCCCTAACTGGTTGGTATTGAACTGATCAAAAGGAAGATTATCCTGGACCTGACCTAACTAGATGGCTCCTTTTAGACCTCCCTGAGGTGTGAGCAGTTCTCCTGCAGGCCTTGAAGACAGCTGCCACATTGTGAGGGGGCCTACAGAGGAGCCATGGGGCCAGGACCCCAGAGTGGCCTCAAGGATCTGAGAGCAAGGAAATAGATCCTGCCAACAGCCACAGTGAGCTTCAAAGTGGAACCATCCTCAGCTGGGCCTCCAGATGAGACCACATCCCTGATTGCCACTTTGTGAGGCCCCAAGCAGAAGACCCAGCTAAGCCCAGCCTGGACTCCTGACCCACAGATACCCTGAGATAACATGTGCATTGTTTTAAGCAACTGCAATTGCAGTAACTTGTTATACAGCAGTAGAAACCAATCCAGTAAGCGAGTTGTGCATGGGCCAAACCTGACTTCTGCCTCAGGAGAGAGAATACATGAGGACAGGACACCACTTTTGGGACCTTTGGCCTTTACTGTGATGCAGGGACAAAGTTGGGAGTCCCACACCTGCCAAGGGACCACGATGTGCCTCTGTCCTCGCACGCCTGCTGACCCCCAAGGAAGCCCCTTTGGCAGGCAACTGGCCACAGTGTGGGCAGGATCTACATGATGCTTCCTCACCTGGGGTGAAGAAAAAGGGAGATCATTCTGCTCGCCAGTGTCCTGGTGTCCTGCAATTACCCACTCACTGTGATTAAGAGTGAATCCAAGGAAGACTCCACCCAGAGAGGGAAAGTTGCCCCTAAACCTCCCTGATGCTGCAGAGCTGGCCAGCGGTGCACATAGACCCAGGGGAAGGGGAGAGCGAAGTGGGGGAAAGTGTGTGTCTAGTTCCTCTTTCTCCCATCCCCTGGGCTCTGGGAAGCAAGAAGAGGTAGCACATGGAATTTGACCCCATTCTCAGACTGCTGATCTGGTGCACTGGGGCACCACCCCCCAATTCGGAGTTTGCTCTGCGGCCAGGTCTCAGTCCCTGCCCCACCCAGCCCCGCTCTCACAGTAAATGCATTGCCCACGGGAGGCCTCCCCTCCCACCCGGTGACTTAGGTCACGGGTTCTAGCCTCTGCCTGTGGCCTGTGAGACCAGACCTTCCTACTGGCCAAGCCCTGGTCAGTGTAGTTTTGATACACTGCTGAATCCTGTTCTAGTCCTCTGTGTCCTCTTCTCATTCCCCCTAAGTTAGAAGAAAGCAGGGCTGTATGTGGGCAAGTGGCAGAGCTGGTTAACTTCTAGCAGGTGAATTGCACAGACTCTGTGAACAACTGCAATGAACACAGCACTAATAATACTGTATCACATAGTGGGAAAGTTCCTCCCTTTCCTTTTCTCTTCATCTTTCTGATTTTAAGTCCCAAGTCTCACCTTGCTGCTGGTATGGCTTCACTGGGCTCACAGACTCTGGCCACTCTCCTTTCAGTGGATGAGTCCAGCCTCAGCTCTGCAGCAACAGGCAGGCAGCAGTGTCAGGATGTGCAGGGACAGTGTTGTGTTGTAATTGGATTCATCTTTACAGTTAACTACTTTTCACTTTTCCTAAGTGATGCTGGGTGGTTGTTTTGTTTTTGTTTTTAGAATCTAAGTACATGTTAAATACATTGAGTAAGTGAGAGGAACGTCATTTAAAGGGGAAAAAATCAGATAAATAGTAGCACAAGTGATTCATGAGGAAATGACATGATCATGGAGGTGGTGTGAGCGGGGCAGCATGGATCTGGGTTCGAATGTCGCTCAGTGACTTGGGGCACGAGCCTTCTTTGTGCTTCAGTTTCTTTCACTGAGAAAAGAGGATAATAACATTGTGAAGACCAGCTATGTGCATATTCACAAAGCCCACAGCTGGCCCTGGCATGCTGCACGTGCTAGGTGAGTGTTTGTTAAATAGGATTGACAGAGTTTAGGAACTGGAGTTTAGGAAGCCTGCACAGTGAGTCCTCCCAGGAGGGCGCTCTGCACCCTTCCAGATGCTGCTCATGGCCATTCCTGCATGGACTTTCTGACCCCAGTCTGAGTGAGGCTGCCCCAGCGCTGACACCTGCAGTCCCGGATTTCCTCTACCACTTGCTTCTCTTGTCTCCCGGACATGACCATTATGGCTCCTGGCAGGAGGAAGTGACTGGCAGCTGCGGGGTCTGGCAGGGGACCTGGCCCAGTCAATGAATGTGAATGAATGAAGTGAATGAATGAAGTATCAGGAAGGTTCTGACTGGCCTGCGGCCATGCAGCTATCTGGATGCTGTGTGTGCTTGCCGCAGAAAGAGCCCTGAGCCTTCAGGCAGGAAGTACCAGCCTCCAGCAGAGTTTCACCCAAATCTATCATAGATGAACATGACCCCTTGGCAGGTGCACTGCAACAAGGTGGAGACAGTGGCTCCTGAACCACGTGTCAAAGAGACGTGTCCTGCCGTCAGGGCCCAACTCAACATCTACATGGTTCCCCGACAGGCACCGAAGTGAACCGGGCCTGCTGGGCAGCAGCCAGATGAGCAACGGCCACCCGGAGCACCTGAGGTGGGTGCTGCTGACGGTGGGGGTGGGGGTGGGGTGTGAGGTGTGCAGCTGGGTTGGGGTGAGGAGTGGTTGTTCTTGAAAGTTGACAGCACCGGAAAGCGAGGCAAGCCATCTCCAGGGCTTGGAGACGACAAGCCTAATCCACTTTCCAGGTCCTGCTGACCTCCCAGCGTGGGGCTGGAGCTCCTGACGCCAGGACACACTCGAGTTGGGCCAAGACTTTGTCCCAGTTAGACATTCCAGCAAAGCAGAGTCACGCCCAAATATCCTTCCTAAGGCCTTTGTCGCTGGGGTGATGTTCGTTCCTGTAGAGCTCCAACATCTGGTAAGATGGAGGGGTTGGGAAGGCCTGGGATGCCACCTCTGTCCCAACACTCAGGGACTGCTCACCCCCTTCCCAGTGTCCAGCTAAATCCCTTCCTTATAGGCTTCACCCAACCCTGCATTTGTCACAGGGAGTCCATTCACTCATCCCGCCTGCTGAAGGATAAGGCAACAGGGCCAGGACCTCTCCACGTTGCTGCACACCCCCAGCCTGGCCGCCCTGTTTCCTCAGGGGCCCCGTCAATCTCAAGGGTCAGAATCCCTTGTAAATGCTGTGCAGTCCAGCGAACTGTGCCCCATGTCACTGGCGAGGAGGCTCAGTTATATCAATACTGTCACTTCACCCCTCAGGGACTCAGTTTCCCATCATAACATAAAAATCAGACCAGCTTCCTCATCACAGGTTTTCTCAGCACCTGGCCCATAGCAGGTGCTGAATGAAGGGGAGCTTCCACTAGCTCCATGCAAGGCTGAGGGGGGGAGGGGCTCACTCCAAGCCACACAGTTGGTGGCAGAATTGGAAGGACATGTATCAGTCATGACAGGTTCTAATAAAAGCCTCCCTCTCCTGGGAGTCTTATGCCCGCTCCTGCTGTGAGTTCATCACTCATTGGTCCATAGAGCAGCTCTCTGTGGGGAGTGCTGGCCACAGGGCAGAGGGGAAGAGGGGATTCTGGAGAGTTTCAAGTTGGTGGTTAAGTGGTCCAGTTTGGAGGTGTTGTTGGTTACTTTCCCTGACAACTCGGCCAGAGCTGGGACAGTCCTACCACACACCCAGTAGAGCTGAGATGAGCACTGCAGGCAGCCAAAGCTCAGAGCCTGGGTCCCACCTCTAGGCTGCCCCCTGCTCTATGGCATCCCCAGGCTGTCTCTCCCTTTGTGAGGTATGGTCACAGGGGTGAAAGCAATCTCCAAGCGCCCTCTTAGCCCAACATTCTGTGACAAACCAATTCATGTGTATTTTCATGACCAGTCATATCTCCCTGCCAGTTCTGGCTCCATCCTTCACCAGTTTGAGAGACAAGCATTGAAACCTCTCTGAGCTTTAGTTTTTCCATCTGTCCAGGAGGGACAGTAGCAATCCCACGTTCTGGGATTACCATGAGGATAAAATGAGATAGTACTTTCAAGGTGCTTAGCAGAAGACCAAGAACAGAGTTAGTGCTCACAAAATTGGAACGATAAGATGCTTCTAAGTGCTCAGAAAATCCTTACTAGTGGTTCCTGTTTGAGTGTCTACTACCATACACCTAAACCCCTTGCCATTAAGCAGTGTTGTCCCCATCTTTCTGACCAGAAAACTGAGGCTTGAGGTATCATAGAAATTGTACAAGGAAGCTAGTAAGGGCACAACCAAGTTTGAATCCTACACTAGAAATTCTGTGGCTGCCCGGTCCTTGGTGCGGGAACTTAGTGGCCAGTTGGCAGGGATGAAACCCGTATGTAACAATACCCAGAATAAAAGATGGAGAGTGAAGCCTTGAGAGGACCAGTGAGGAGGTCAGGGTAGGAGACGCTGGAGCTGCGTGTGTGCATTTCAGAGCAACCTTGGAGGCCTGAATGCAAAGACGCATCTGGGTGGTTCTAGGTAAAGATGCTGGCGTGGTTTTCACCCACCCCTGAGGCCCCCTCGCCTGTAGGCATCTTCCTGAAGAAGCTCCAGTCAGGGTCCAGAGCTGAGAGCAGGAACTGGGGCCCAGTCTGTAGGATGCCTCCTTCGCTGCCTGGAGTCCCTGGCTGCCTTCTGTCAAGTGCCCCCCAGCCCCCAGCTCTCTTGCACAGGCCCAGCCTTAGGTTTCAGAACTTGGTGTGAAGCCAGGCACCTTCCCAAGATGAGTGAGGAGAGAGGAGATGCAGGCACCCCGACTGGATTGATGACTTAAGGTGAATCCTCCTTCCTTCTCTCCAGCCTCAGCTTTCTCCCCTGGTGACTTTGGGCAGTTTTCCCATTCCTGGGACAATGAGGGAGCCCTTGGGGGGTGAGTGGCTTCTCAGAGGGTGTGACAGACCAGGGGTGGCCCCAGGATAGCCACGTTGGCATGTGGAAATTCCGAGGAAAGGAAGAGAGGGCTGTGGAAGGTGCCCCAGGGCTCCGAGCACAGCCTCCTGTTGTGCTTGCAGAAAGCCCCAGAGGCGCCAGGCCCATGCTGAGCACAGGTGTGCAAGACCTGCCTGTGTGCATCCCGCACGCCCTCTGCTGGCATCTCCCAGAGCAACAACACAGCTCCCAGCTTTCTTCAGCCGGCCCTTGGGGTGGGACAGAACTCCCAAGGAAACAGGTATTTATTTATGTATTATTGTTTTTTTTTTTAAATTCCTGCCACAGGCCTCTAAGATCCTTGAGAACAACATTCACCAACCTCACCTCCAACACAGTGCGAAGAACTTTATGTTTTCTAGGGAGATGGGGGAAAGTTCTGATATTTTAAAACACTTAAAGGAGGATTCTAGAACAGGGCTATCACTGCCCATAGGAGTTTCCTGGGGCTGCCATAAGAAGGCACCACAGACTGGCTGGCTTAAAACAACTGAAATCTGTTTTTTCAGTTCTGGAGTTTGGAAGTCCAGAATCAAGGTGTTGGCAGGGCCACGCTCCCTCTGAAAGTTCCAGGGAGAATCCTTCCTCCTCTTTTCCAACTTCTTGTGGCTGCTGACAATCCTTGACTTCTGGCTGCATCACTCCAGTCTCGGCCTTTGTGGTCAAATGGTCTTTTCCTCCCATGTGTCTGTGGGTCTTTTCCTCCCGTGTCTATGTCTCCAAATCTCCCTTGTAAGGCTTCCAGTCTTTGGTTCATGTTACACCTTAATCCAGCCTGACCTCATCATAACTAATCACACCTATGAAGACCCTATTTCAAAATAAAGTGACATTCACAGGTCCCAGGAGTTAGGACTACAACCTATCTCTTTGGGGGGCACAGTTCTCCCCACAACACTGCCCATACAGCATCTTTATACAAATTACACAAAGACACCCCTTCCTGAAGGTAGGCATAGCTATAGCAGTCAAGCACAAGCTGGGTTTGAGCCCATCACTCACCACTGAGCTGGGCACCCTTGTGCAGCGAATAACCTGCACAAGTAAGCAACAGCCCTGTTCTGGAACCTCTAATTTAAAAGCTTAACATCCATCCAAGTAAAAGGTCCAGACTGAAATATCAACTTCAATCTGGGCCAAAGGTGCTACCAAACCCAAGGGAGGGGCCTGAGCGGCTGTATCCCAAGGCTGGGGCCGAGGCAGGGTCTGCAGCGGGCAAGGCCATAAGTGATGCATTCTCTGCCGAGAATTTAAGAGCAATAACAAAGCTGACTAAAAGTTGGTCTGCTTTTTATTATCACCATGCATTCACTATTTTAAACAATGTCAGTCATGAAACTCTCCTTCCCTGCCCACATTTTCAGCAGTTTCTAAATAACTGCTGCTGATATCATTAAGTCTTCAGAACATATGGAAGCTTCAGGCTAGCCCACACTTATTACCTTTTCACCAACACCGTGGTCTGCGTGGAAGTTATTCAGAGAACTGGCAGTTAGGCAGTAGGGTCTGACATACATCTTGAGATTGTAAGGTCTGGGGACCATTGGTGATTGCAGCCCCAGTAGGATTACACACTCCTGAGACCAGTGGTAAAGACAATGTCCATCCTGAAAGCAGGGTGACTGTGAAGACAAAGACAGATCTCAGGCTCCTTCAAATCTGCTGTTCTTCCAGAGCACTGTGAGTTTGGATTTTTGTTTTTTTTAGTGTTTAATCCTTACAACAATGAAACAGAGAGCCAAGTGTAAGGTGTGACAGTTCTGTATCCTGAATGTGGTGGTGGTTACTACACAGGTGGTAAAATGGTAAAGAACAACGCATGTATACTGACATCAATTTCCTGCTTTTGATTTTGATTAACTATAGTTAGTTAACCTAAGATGTCACTGGGGGTGAGCAGGGTGGGGGTTACAACAGGACCTTTCTCTATTACCTGTGTAACTTACTATGAGTCTATAATAGAATTCAAAATAAAAAGTTAAAACAATAAACACTGCAATGTTTTGCAAAACAATGTTTTGTTTGCAAAACAATGAAACACTGCAAATTGCAAGGTATAATAGTTTTATTTGTGAATGCAAATTTATTTTGTACATGAAATATTTTACTTAACTTGAATATCTTTTATGTTTTCATATATATATATATATATATTTACTTATTTGGTTGTGCTGGGTCCCTAGTAGCGGCATGTGAACCCTTAGTTGTGGCATGTATGTGGGATCTAGTTCCCTGACCAGGGATCAAACCTGGGCCCCCTGAATTGGGAGTGCGGAGTCTTAACCACTGTGCCACCAGGGAACTCCCTTAATTTTAATATATTTTAATTGAAATATATTAATCTTTTAAAATTATGCTACTTCGAAAAATCAGAAAGAGAAATTAAGGAAACAATTTCATTTACCACTGCAACAAATAGAATAAAATACCTAGGAATAAAACTACCTAAGGAGGCAAAAGACTTGTACTCAGAAAACTATAAGATACTGATGAAAGAAATCAAGGATGACACAAACAGACAGAGAGATATACCATGTTCTTGGATTTGGAAGAATCAATATTGTGAAAATGACTATACTCCCCCAAACAATCTACAGATTCAATGCAATCCCTATCAAATTACTAATGACATTTTTCATAGAATTAGAACAAAAAATTTTGCAATTTGTATGGAAACACAAAACAGCCCAAATAGTCAAAGCAATATTGAGAAAGAAAAACAGAGCTGGAGGAATGAGGCTTCCTGACTTCAGACTATACTACAAAGCTGCAGTCATCAAAACAGCATGGTACTGGAAGAAAAACAGAAATATAGATCAATGGAACAGGATAGAAAGTCCGGAGATAAACCCACGCACATATGGTCAACTAATCTATGACAAAGGAGGCAAAAATATACAATGGAAGAAAGACAGCCTCTTCAATAAGTGGTGCTGGGAAAACTGAACAGCTACATGTAAAAGAATGAAATTAGAACACTCCTTAATATAAACTCAAAATGGATTAAAGACCTAAATGTAAGGCCAGAAACTATAAAACTCTTAGAGGAAAACATAGGCAGAGCACCCTTTGACATAAATTGCAGCAATATCTTTTTGGCTCCACCTCCTAGAGTAATGAAAATAAAAACAAAAATAAGCAAGTGGGACATGATTAAACTTAAAATTTTTGTACAGCAAAGGAAATCATAAACAAGACAAAATGACAACCCTCAGAATGGGAGAAAATATTTGTAAACAAAGCAACTGACAGGGATTAATCTCCAAAATATACAAACAGCTCAATATCAAAAAAAATCAAATATCCCAAAATATCAAACATCAAACAACCCAATCAAAAAATGGATGGAAGACCTCATGTGCCAAGAGACACATGAAAAGATGCTAAACATCACTAATTATTGGAGAAATGCAAATCAAATGTACAATGAGGTACCACCTCACACTGGTCAAAACGGCCATCACCAAAAAATCTACAAACAGGGCTTCCCTGGTGGTGCAGTGGTTGAGAGTCCGCCTGCCGATGCAGGGGACACGGGTTCGTGCCCCGGTCTGGGAGGATCCCACATGCCGCGGAGCGGCTGGGCCCTTGAGCCATGGCCGCTGAGCCTGTGCGTCCGGAACCTGTGATCCACAATGGGAGAGGCCACAACAGTGAGAGGCCCGCATACTGCAAAAAAAAAAAAAAAAAATCTACAAACAATAAATGCTGGAGAGGCTGTGGAAAAAGGGAACCCTCCTCATTGTTGGTGGGAATGTAAATTGGTACAGACACTATGCAGAACAGTATGAAGGTTCCTTAAAAAACTAATAATAGAACTACCATATGACCCAGCAATCCCACTCCTGGACATATATCTAGAGAAAAGATCCAAAAGATACATGCACCCCAGTGTTCATTGCAGCACTATTTACAATAGCCAGGACACGGAAGCAACCTAAATGTCCATCAACAGAGGAATGGATAAAGAAGATGTGGTAAATTTATACAATGGAATATTACTCAGGCATAGGAAGGAACGAAACTGTGCCATTTGCAGAGACACGGATGGACCTAGAGTCTGTCATACAGAGTGAAGTAAGTCAGAAAGAGAAAAACACCTCCTCATCAGCATTTGTTATCTCTCATCTTTTTGGGGATATTCATTCTAACAGGTGTGAGGTGATATCTCATTGTGGTTTTGATTTACATTTCCCCAATGATCATTGATGTTGAGGATCTTTTCATGTACCTGTTGGTCATCTGTAGGTCTTCTTTGGAAGAATGTCTATTCAGATTCTCTGCTCATTTTTTAATCAGATTTTTTAGAGTATTGTTGTTGTTGTTATTGAGTCATATGTGTTCTTTATACATTTTGGATATTAACCCCTTAGCAGACACATGATTTGCAAATATTTTCTCCCATTCATTTTGTTGATGGTCTCCTTTGCTGTGCAGCATCTTTTTAGTTTGATGTAGTCCCACTAATTTATTTTATACTTTTGTTGCCTTTGCTTTTTGTGTCAAATCCAAAAAATCATCACCAAGACCAATGTCAAGGAGCTTACTGCTTGTGTTTTCTTCTACAAGTTTTATGGTTTCAGGTCTTACATTCAGTTATTTAATCCATTGAGTTAACTTTGTGTATAGTGTAAGACAGTAGTCCAGTTTCAGTGTTTTGCAGGTGGTTGTGCAGTTTTCCAAACACCATTGAAGAGACTGTCCTTTCCCCATAGTATGTTCTTGGTTCATTTTTCATAAGTTAATTGACCATATTTGCATAGGTTTACTCCTGGATTCTCTATTCTGTTCTATGTATCTATGTGTCTGTTTTTAAGCCAATACCATACTATTTTGATCACTATAGCTTTGTAATACAGTTTGAAATGAGGAAGCATTTTGACATCAGCTTTATCTTCTTGGTCTTTTGTAGTTCCTTACAAGTTTTAGGATTGTTAGTTCTATTTCTCTGTAAAACACCATTGGAATTTCCATAGGGACTGCATTGAATCTGTAGATTATTTTGGGTAGCATGGACGTTTAAAAACTATTAATTCTTTCAATCCATGAGCATGTAATATCTTTCCATTTATTTCTGTCTTCTTCAATTTCTTTCATTAATGTCTTTTAGTTTTCAGTATACAGGTCTTTCACCTCCTTGGTTAAATTTATTACTATGTATTTTATTCTTTTTCATGCAAACTATAAATGGGATTTTTTTCTTAATTTCTCTTTCTGTTAGTTCATTATTAGTGTATAAAAAGCAACAGATTTCTGCATGTAGATTTTGTATCCTGCAACCTTACTAAATTTATTTATTATTTCTAATCATTTTTGGATGGAGTCTTTAGGGTTTACATGTTACCTGCAAATAGTGACAGCTTTATTTCTTCATTTCCAATTTGGATGCCTTTTATTTAGTTTTCTTGCAGAGTTGCTCTGGCTAGGAGCCTATCTGTGTTTTTATATTTAAATGAATTTCTTACAGACAACACATAATTGGGTCTTTTTTTTTTTACATCTTTATTGGAGTATAATTGCTTTACAATATTCTGTTAGCTTCTGCTATATAACAAAATGAATCAGCTATATGTATACATATATTCTCCCTCTTGCATCTCCCTCCCATCCTCCCTATGCTACCCTTCTAGGTGGTCACGCAGCACCAAGCTGATCTCCCTGTATGATGCAGCTGCTTCCCACTAGGTATCTATTTTACATTTGGCAGTGTATATATGGCAATGCTAGCCTCTCACTTCATCCCAGCTTACCCTCCCCGTGTCCTCAAGTCCATTCTCTATGTCTGCATCTTTACTCATGTCCTGGCCCTAGGTTCATCTAACATTTTTTTTTTTTTTTAGATTCCATATATACGTGTTAGCATTCAGTACTTGTTTTTCTCTTTCTGACTTACTTCACTCTGTATGACAGACTCTAGGTCCATCCACCTCACTACAAGTAACTCAATTTTCCTTCTTTTTATAACTGAGTAATATTCCATTCTATATATGTGCCACATCTTCTTCATCCATTTATCTGTTGATGGACACTTAGGTTGCTTCCATGTCCTGGCTATCGTAAATAGTGCTGCAATGAACATCGTGGTACATGATTCTCTTTGAATTATGGTTTTCTCAGGGTATATGCCCTGTAGTGGGATTGCTGGGTCGTATGGTAGTTCTATTTTTAGTTTTTAAGGAACCTCCATACTGTTCTCCATAGTGGCTGTATCAATTTACATTCCCACAAACACTGCAAGAGGGTTCCCTTTGCTCCACACCCTCTCCAGCATTTATAGTTTGTAGTTTTTTGATGATGGCCATTCTGACCAGTGTGAGGTGATACCTCATCATACTTTTGATTTGCATTTCTCTAATGATTAGTGATGTTGAGCATCCTTTCATGTGTTTGTTGGCAATCTGTACATCTTCTTTGGAGAAATGTCTATTTAGGTCTTCTGCCCATTTTTGGATTGGGTTGTTTGTTTTTTTGATATTCTGTTGCATGAGCTGCTTGTATATTTTGGAGATTAATCCTTTGTTAGTTGTTTCATTTGCAAATATTCTCTCCCATGCTGAGGGTTATCTTTTCGTCTTGTTTATAGTTTCTTTTGCTGTGCAAAAGCTTTTAAGTTTCATTAGGTCCCATTTGTTTATTTTTGTTTTTATTTCCATTTCTCTAGGAGGTGGGTCAAAAAGGATCTTGCTGTGATTTATGTCATAGAGTGTTCTGCCTATGTTTTCCTCTAAGAGTTTTATAGTGTCTGCCCTTACATTTAGGTCTTCAATCCATTTGGAGTTTATATTGGTGTATGGTGTTAGGGGGGTGTTCTAATTTCATTCTTTTACATGTAGCTGTCCAGTATTCCCGGCACCACTTATTGAAGAGGCTGTCTTTTCTCCATTGTATGTTCTTGCCTCCTTCATCAAAGATAAAGTAAACATCTGTGCGTGGGTTTATCTCTGGGCTTTCTATCCTGTTCCATTGATCTATATTTCTATTTTTGTGCCAGTACCATACTGTCCTGATTACTGTAGCTTTGTAGTATATTCTGAAGTCAGGGAGCCTGATTTCTCCACCTCCATTTTTCTTTCTCAAGATCGCTTTGGCTATTCGGGGTCTTTTGTGTTTCCATACAAATTGTGAAAATTTTTGTTCTAATTCTGTGAAAAATGCCAGTGGTAGTTTGATAGGGATTGCATTGAATCTGTAGATTGCTTTGGGTAGTAGAGTCATTTTCACAATGTTGATTCTTCCAATCCAATAACATGATATATCTCTCCATCTGTCTGTGTCTCTTTGATTTCTTTCTTAAGTGCCTTATAGTTTTCTGCATACAGGTCTTTTGTCTCCTTTAGTAGGTTTATTCCTAGGTATTTTATTCTTTTTGTTGCAATGGTAAATGGGAGTGTTTTCTTGACTTCTCTTTCAGATTTTCATTACTAGTGTATAGGAATGCAAGGGATTTCTGTTCATTAATTTTGTATCCTGCTACTTTACCAAATTCACTGATTAGCTCTAGTAGTTTTCTGGTAGCATCTTTAGGATTCTCTATGTATATGTATTCTCACATCATCTGCAAACAGGGACAGTTTTACTTCGTCTTTTCTCATTTAGATTTCTTTTATTTCTTTTTCTTCTCTGCTGTGGCTAAAACTTCCAAAACTATGTTGAATAATAGTGGTGAAAGTGGGCAGCCTTGTCTTGTTCCTGATCTTAGAGGAAATAGTTTGTTTTTCACCATTGAGAACGATGGTGGCTGTGGGTTTGTCATATATGGCCTTTGTTATGTTGAGGTAGTTTCCCTCTGTGCCTACTTCCTGGAGAGTTTTTATCATAAATGGGTGTTGAATTTTGTTGAAAGCTTTTTCTGCATCTATTGAGATGATCATATGGTTTTTATCCTTCTCTTTGTTAATATGGTGTATCACATTGATTCTTTTGCATATATTGAAGAATCCTTGCTTTCCTGGTATAAACCCCACTGGATCGTGGTGTATGATCATTTTAATGTGCTGTTGGATTCTGTATGCCAGTATTTGGTTGAGGATTTTTGGAACTATGTTCATCAGTGATATTGGCCTGTAGTTTTCTTTTTTGTGACATGTTTGTCTGATTTTTGGTATCAGGGTGATGGTGGCCTCATAGAATTAGTTTGGGAGTGTTCCTCCCTCTGCTATATTTTGCAAGAGTTGGAGAAGGATGGGTTTTAACTCTTCCCTAAATGTTTGATAGAATTCACCTGGGAAGCCATCTGTTCCTGGGCTTTTGTTTGTTGGAAGATTTTTAATCACAGTTTCAGTTTCAGTGCTTGTGCCTGGTCTGTTTATATTTTCTATTTCTTCCTGGTTCAGTCTCAGAAGGTTGTGCATTTCTAAGAATTTGTCCATTTCTTCCAGGTTTTCCATTTTATTGGCATTTAGTTGCTTTTAGTAGTCTCTCATGATCCTTTGTATTTCTGCAGTGTCAGTTGTTACTTCTCCTTTTTCATTTCTAATTCTGTAGATTTGAGTATTCTCACTTTTATTCTTGATGAGTCTGGCTAATGGTTTATCAGTTTTGTTTACCTTCTCAAAGAACCAGATTTTAGTTTTATTGATCTTTGCAACTGTTGCCTTAATTTATTTTTCGTTTGTTTCTGATCTGATCTTCATTATTTCTTTCCTTCTGCATAAATTTGGGGGGGTTGTTTGTTCTTCTTTCTCTAATTGGTTTAGGTGTAAGGTTAGGCTGTTTATTTGAGATTTTTCTTGTTCCTTGAGGTAGGATTGTATTGCTATAAACTTCCCTCTTAGAACTGCTTTTGCTGCATCCCACAGGTTTTGGGCACTCATGTCCTCATTGTCATTTTTTTCAAGGTATTTTTTGATTTCTTCTTTGATTTGTTCAGTGATCTCTTGGTTATTTAGTAGTGTATTGTTTAGCCTCCATGTGTTTGTATTTTCTACACTATTTTTCCTGTAATTGATATCTAGTCTTATAGTATTGTGGTCAGAAAAGATACTTGATATGATTTCAATTTTCTTAAATTTACCAAGGCTTGATTTGTGACCCAGGATATGATTTATCCTGGAGAGTATTCCATGAGCACTTGAGAAGAAAATGTATTCTGTTTTTTTGGATGGAATGTCTTATAAATATCAATTAAGTCCATCTTTTTTAATGTGTCATTTAAAGCTTGTGTTTCCTTATTTATTTTCATTTTGGATGATCTGTCCACTAGTAAAAGTGGGGTGTTAAAGTCCGCTACTAATATTGTGTTACAGTCGATTTCCTCTTTTATGGTTGTTAGCAATTGCCTTATGTATTGAGGTGCTCCTATGTTGGGGTTATAAATGTTTACAATTGTTATACAATTGTATAAATGTGTACAATCTTCTTCTTGGATTGATCCCTTGATCATATGTAGTGTCCTTCTTTGTCTCTTGTATTAGTCTTTATTTTAAAGTCTATTTTGTCTTATATGAGAATTGCTACTCCAGCTTTCTTTTGATTTCCATTTGCATGGAATATCTTTTTCCAGCCCTTCACTTTCAGTCTGTATGTGTCCCTAGGTCTGAAGTGGGTCTCTTGTATAGAGCATATGTATGGGTCTTGTTTTTGTATCCATCCATCCAGTCTATGTCTTTTGGTTGGAGCATTTAATCCATTTACATTTAAGGTAATTATTGTTATGTATGTTCCTATTACCATTTTCTTAATTGTTTTGGATTTGTTATTGTAGATCTTTTCCTTCTCTTGTGTTTCCTGCCTAGAGAAGTTCCTTTAGCATTTGTTGTAAAGCTGGTTTGGTGGTGCTGAATTCTCTTAACTTTTGGTTGTCTGTAAAGGCTTTAATTTCCCTGTCGAATTGGAATGAGATCCTTGCTGGGTAGACTAATCTTGGTTGTAGGTTTTTCTCTTTCATCACTTTAAATATGTCCTGCCACTCCTTTCTGGTGTGCAGAGTTTCTGCTGAAAGATCAGCTGTTAACCTTATGGGGATTCCCTTGTATGTTATTTGTTGCTTTTCCCTTGCTGCTCTTAACATTTTTTCTTTGTATTTAATTTTTGATAGTTTGATTAATATATGTCTTGGCAGGTTTCTCCTTGGATTTATCTTGTATGGGACTCTGCGCTTCCTGGACTTGATTGACTATTTACTTTCCCATGTTATGGAAGTTTTCAACTATAATCTCTTCAAATATTTTCCCAGACCCTTTCTTTTTCTCTTCTTCTTCTGGCACTCCTATAATTCAAATGTTCATCTGTTTAATGTTGTTCCAGAGGTCTGAGACTGTCCTCAATTCTTTTCATTCTTCTTTCTTTACTCTGCTCTGTGATAGTTATTTCCCCTATTTTTATCTTCCAAGTCACTTATCCACGTTTTTGCCTCAGTTATTCTGCTATTGATTCCTTCTAGAGAATTTTTAATTTCATTTATTGTGTTTTTCATCATTGTTTGTTTGCTCTTTAGTTCTTCTAGGTCCTGGTTACACGTTTCTTGTATTTTCTCCATTCTGTTTCCAAGATTTTGGATCATCTTTGCTATCATTACTCTGAATTCTTTTTCAGGTAGACTGCCTATTTCCTCTTCATTTGTTTTGTCTGGTGGGTTTTTCCCTTGCTCCTTCGTCTGCTTCATATTTCTGTCTTCTCATTTTGTTTAACTTACTGTGTTTGGCATTTCCTTTTCACAGGTCTCAGGTTCATAGTTCCCATTGTTTTTGGTGTCTGCTCTCATTGCGTGAGGTTGGTTCATTGGCTAGTGTAGGCCTCCTGGTGGAGGGGAGTGGCACCTGTGTTCTGGTGGATGAGGCTGGATCTTGTCTTTCTGGTGGACAGGGCCGAATCCGTTGGTGTGTTTTGGGGTGTCTGCGAACTTAGTATGATTTTAGGCAGCCTCTCTACTAATGGGTGGGGTTGTGTTACTGTCTTGCTAGTTGTTTGGCATGTGGCATCCAGTGCTGGATTCTGCTGGCCATTGGGTGGACCTGGGTTTTAGTGTTGAGATGGAGATCTCTGGGAGAGCTCTCGCAGATTGATATTACATGGTGCCAGATGGTCTTTGGTTGTCCAATGTCCTGAACTTGCCTCTCCCACTTCAGAGGCTCAGGTCTGACACCATGCTGGAGCACCAAGACCCTGTCAGCCACACGGCTCAGAAGAAAAGGGAGAGAAAAAGAAAGAAAAAAACTTTTAAAATAATAATTTAAATAATAATAAAGAAGAGAGTAACCAAACCAATAAACAAATCCAAATGATAACAAGTGCTAAAAACCATACTAAGATAAACATAAAAATCAGAAACAAATCAGTCGTAGAAAGCAAACCCCAAGTCTACAGTTGCTCCCAAAGTCCACCCCCTCAATTTTGGGATGATTCATTGTCTATTCAGGTATTCCACAGATGCAGGGTACATCAAGTTGATTGTGGGGATTTAATCCACTGTTCCTGAGGCTGCACGGAGAAATTTCCCTTTGTCTTCTTTGTTTGCACATTTTCTGGGGTTCAGCTTTGGTTTTGGCCCCACCTCTGCCTGTAGGTCACCCTCAGGCATCTGTCTTTGCCCAGACAGGATGGGGTTAAAGCAGCAGCTGATTGGGAGGCTCTGGCTCATTCAGGCCAGGGGAAGGGAGGCATATAGTGGTCATAATTGGAATGCAGAGCGAGCCTGCTGCAGCAGAGACCTACGTAATGTTGCAATAGCCTGAGGTGTGCCGTGTGTTCTCCTGAGGAAGTTGTCCCTGGATCATGGGACCCTGGCAGTGGCAGGCTGCACAGGCTCCCAGGGGTTGTGGATAGTGACCTGTGCTTGCACACAGGATTCTTGGTGGCTGCAGCAGCAGCATTAGCATTTCATGCCCATCTCTGGGGTCCGAGCTGATAGCCACAGTTCACACCCATCTCTGGAGCTTGTGTAGGTGGTGCTCTGCCTTCTGTGGACAGTCAAGGAAGGAATCCCCTCTCCTCATGCACCCCAAAACAATGGTCTCTTGCCTCTTAGACAAGTCCATACATTTTCTTGGACTCCCTCCTGGCTAGCTGTGGTGCACTAGCCCCCTTCAGGCTGTGTTCATGCAGCCAACCCCAGTCCTCTCCCTGTGATCTGACCTCCAAAGCCTGAGCCTCAGCTCCCAGCCCCCATCTGCCCCAGTGGGTGAGCAGACAAACTTCTCAGGCCGGTGAGTCCTGGTCAGCACTGATCCTCTGTGCGGGAAGCTCTCCGCTTTGCCCTCTGCACCCCTGTTGCTGTGCTCTCCTCCATGGCTCCGAAGCTTCCCCCCTGCTCACCCCGTCTCCACCAGTGAAGGGTTTTCCTAGTGTATGGAAACTTTTCCTCCTTTACAACTCCCTTCCAGAGGTGCAGGTCTCATCCCTATTCTTTTGTCTCTGTTTTTTCTTTTCTCTTTTGCCCTACCCAGGTACGTGGGGATTTTCTTGCCTTTTTGAGAGATGCACGGTGCACCTCAGGCTGTTGCAACGTCACATAGGTGACGTAGTACATTTTTTCTTTCAGTACTTAAAGATGTTCCTTTATTGTCTTCTGACTTGCACGGTTTCTGAACAGAAGTTTATTGTCATTCTTACTTTGCTCTTGTAATATGCCTTTTTTTCTCTAGCTGCTTTATAAGATTTTCTCTTTATCATTGGTTTTCAACAATTTGGTAATCATGTACCTTGGTGTGCTTTTCTAAAATGATTCTTCTATTTGGGGTTTGTTGAGCTTCATGGATATTTGGGTTTACACTTTTCCTCAAATTTGGAAATTTTCAAGTATCACTTCTTTAGATATTTTTCTTCCTTTTCTCTCCTTTTAGGACTCCAATTACAAGTCTATTAGACCAGTCAGTATTGTAACACAACTCAGTAAAGTTCTTTTCTTTTTTTCAGTCTTGCCTTTTCTCTGTGTGCTTTATTTTGGATAGTTTCTATTGCTACAGGTACAAGTTCACTGGTCTGTTATTCTGCAGAATCTAGTTTGCTTTTAATTCCATCTAGTATATTTTTCATTTCAGTATCATATTTTTCATCTCTACAACTTCCACTTAGGTCTTTTTTTTCCTCTTCCAGTTTTATTGATGTACATCACTGTACACATTTAAGGTGTACAGCATAATGATTTGACTTACATACATCTTGAAATGCGCTTGGGTCTGTTGTATATCTTCTATTTCTTTCCTCTTTATGTTCACATTTTTCTTCATTACCTCAAACATAGTTATAAGATTTATAGTTGTTTTAATATTTTTATCTATTAACTCCATTATCTCTGTCATTTCTCAGCCTGTCTCTACTGACTGATTTTTCTCCTGGTTATGGGTCATGTTTTCTTGCTTCTCTGCCTGCCTGGTAACTTGTATTTGAATATTACATATTGTGAGTTTTACAGTGCTTTTCAGTGCTGGATTTTACCTTATTTTAAAGAGGGTTGTATTTTGTTCTGGCAGCATTTATGTTACTTTCAGATCAATTTGATCATTTTAAGGTTTAATTTTAAGACTTATTATGGGTGTTTCAGAGCAGCTCTTATTCTGGGGAAAATTCAGTCCTGCTACTAGACCTGGTCCTTGTGAACATGCTACTCAATGCCCCAGGCGTTAGGAGGCCTGTGGGAACACAAAATATTCCCAGACTTATCTAAACTCCAGGAATTGTTCTGTCTACTGCTTTCTGGGATTTCTTTCCTTGGTGTGAGAGAGTTTCCTCCCAAACATGCACAAGTACTCTAATACAGATTCAACAGGATCCTTCTGCAGATGCCTGGGACTCTCTCTATGACACAATCCTTCTCTGTATTCTGTCCGGAAATTTCCAACCTTTTGACTTGCCCAGAACCCAACATCTATCTCTTGAACTCAGAATACTTCTGAGTATTGTTGAGCTTTCCTGTCCTGTCCCGCATTGCTCCTTGGAAGCTGGCTCCAGGCAGTAAGTTGGGGTAATTGTAGGGTTCACCTCATTTGCTTCCTTTCAGCTTCTCAGTCTTGTGCTACCTGATTTCCAATGTCTGAAAACTGATGTTTCAGATATCCTGTCCAGTTTCCTAATTTTTATGGCCAGAGGGAAATTCCCATAACATTTAATCCTTCATGGACAGAAGTACAAGTCATCCATTAAGTTCTTAATTTCAGTTACCATAGTTTTCAATTCTAGAATTTCCATTTGATTGTTTTTAATAGTTTCCAGTTCTCTGAAAAAAAATTTCTATTTTCTTATTGGATGTATTAGAGACATGAAATATGAAACAATTATTTTAAAGTCCATGTCTGATAATCCCAGTATCTGAGCCATCCGTGGGACTGTCTTTGGTCTTATTTTGCTTCTCTTAATTTTTCTGGTTAATTATTGTCTTTTTTAATGCCTGCCTATATTTGGTTGAGTGCCAGATATTTGTGGTTTAAAAATTATGGAGATAATTTGAGACTTTGGATTCCTTCTCATGCAGAGAGGATTTACTTCTACTTCTGGCAGGCAGTTAGTAAGGGACAGACCACCTTATTTGAACAAAGGACTGAGCTGACTGAAAGCTGGCTTTTGTACTTTTGAGAGCTGATCTGCTTCCTATTTGCCCTTTCTCCTAGGCTGTAACTCTTCAGGGACCAAGCTGGGAGCCTGGGTGTTGGATAGGCCTCCCCTCCTTGGCCAACTTTGATTGACAATTGTTGCCCCCAGACCCATGGAACCACCAATAGTCTCACTGAGCTTCTCAGCCTCTGCAGCAGCAGCACTTGTTTCTGTCAAATATCTTGAGGAGAAAATGTACCACATGTCAGGCTCCCCTAACTGGGCTTCCTATCTCTCTGCAATTCTGTCAAAAGATGTGTCTTTGGATTTTGTCCAGATTTTCTAGTTGTTCTTGGTTGTGAGGGTTAGTTTGAAACAAACTGGTTCACCATTTCAGAAAATGACACAGCCCTGATTTCTTTTTAGTAACATTTTTGAGGCTAAGAGCTTATGCCCAATGATGAAATCGACTCAACTAAAATCTTCCCTGTAGTCGAATCTAACTCTAATTCCCTGAACACTGAGATCATAAACATGAACGGAACTCTACCCAAATAGCTAGGGTAGATATACACCTTAATGAAGCCAGACAGGAGCATCCTTAAACTAAAACAATTTCAAGCAGAAGAGATTTACTACCATGACATGTGCAAATACCTTACTGAAAAAAGGAAGTGGTCGCCTATGGTACCATGTGCTTAGGAACAAAGCTTATAATATTAATACCCAGGAAAAAACATTATAATGGTAGTTTCTAGCATATCCAGTCTCCAGAAAATGAATTTTCTGAGATTATATGATAAAAATTTTCTGTCCACATCCTTCTATTAAACTCTAGACCTCTTTTCTCCATTGCCTCTAGTATCTTCTCCCTGGATGTCCAACAGCACCTCAGACTCAAGGGTCTAGGCTAACCTTCCTCTCTTCCCCCCAAATCCTTGTTTTTCAGAGAAAAATTTCTGAAAGTACAGAGATGAAACTATTTTAATAGGGGCTACATCTGGAGAGTTTAACTGTGGAACTGGAGAGGAATGGAAGTCAAAGAGAAACTTTTGCTTCTTTTCTTTTACTCCTCTACAGTCTTGAAAAAAAATTAACTACGAATGTCACCCTTAAAATAAAACAAAACTGTCTCTCCCATTCTCTCTCTTGGCCATTAAGGCAAGAACCTTAGAGCCCTCCCAAGATGACTGTTTCCACCCCTCCCTGTCCACTTGACACCAGACCCTCTTCCCAACCCCACCATCACACATGTACACAGAATGACTTCTGTAACCACTCCCCCGGCCTTCCAGCCTTCCCACCACACTCCAGTCTGCTACACTCCAATTTGAATTCCTCTTTAAATTGTCTCAAATGTACAGCCGAGCAATGGAGTAGCAATGGCACCTCATTGCTGTGCCCAGGATGAAGTCCCAAATCCTTGGCATGAAACAGAAACTCCTCATGACCCAGTCTCAGCCAACCAGGTAGACCTGAACCCAGGCCCTCACCTTCCATGTCTGCTCATTTCTCAACATCCCTGAGCTTCTTATCCAGATGAGGGGCTGACAGAGCTCACCAGTCAGATTTTCATGAGCAGTGAAGATAGGACTCGTGACAGTGCCCTGCATGGCACTAAGGGTGGCCCATAATACTGTTACTTTTTTTTCCTTTTTCTCTTAATTCTCATATATGTATAACCCATGCTTAAGGCCAACATCACTTGCCACCCAAATTCTTACCTCAGTGCCATTTATCACTATGGTATTGTAAAAACAACACAAGTTTGCAAATCTTATGAGCCTGGATTCAGTCCTGGAAAGTGACTTACCATTTTTTTAAACATCTTTATTGGAGTATAATTGCTTTGCAATGTTGTGTTATTTTCTGCTGTATAACAAAGTGAATCAGCTATATGTATTCATATATCCCCATATCCCCTCCCTCTTGTGTTTCCCTCCCACCCTCCCTATTGACTTACCATTTTTAAGGCTCAGTTTTCTCTTCCAAAAAGAGAATCTCATTGGGGTGTTTGGAGAATGAAAAGAAAAAGGGGTATAAGGCCCCAGGCACAGCTCCTGACACAGCAGTCCTGCAACAGACACCAATCTGTCCCTTGTCCTCCAGGGTCCCTGTTCTTACCCTCAGTGCAGGTCCTTACTCAGCCTTCAGCACCCAGCTAGGGGCCACTTGCTCTGTGGTCCTGCAGCACAGTTGGGGCAGCATTCTTCCCGGGCATGGTATGCAGAATAATTGCCTCCAAAGGTGTCCCTGTTCTAATCTCCAGAGACTGTGACTATGTTAGCTTACATGGCAAAAGAGACTTTGCAGATGTGGTGGAGTTGAGGCTCTTGAGGTGAGACTTTCCTGGATTTTCCAAGTGGTCTCAATGTAATTCCAAAGGTCCTTACAGTATGGAGGCAGGAGAGTTAAAGAAGCAATGTGACAATGGAGGCAGAAGTTGGAGTGATTCTTTCCTCTAGAAGCTGGAAGAGGCAAGGACATAGATTTTCCCCCAGAGTCCCAGAAGGAACCAGCCCTGCTGACAACTTGATGTTAGCCCTGAGAAATTGATTTCACACTTCTGACCTTCAGAGCTATAAGATGGTAAATGTGCATCTTTAGGTCACTAAGTTTGTGTTAATTTGTTACCAGCAGCTGGAGACCAGTACAGGGTAACAGCTAGAGCTGGACTCAGCACCACATCACCTTCCCAGTGGTTTGCTGAAGGGGCAGTGGCCCATTTCTCTTAAGTCATAGCTCCATATTTGATCTATTTGAAAAAAATCAATGCAATGCCTGCTGAATTCAGCCAACAACTGATACGTCCAAAAGGTCAAAATCTGTCCCACTCCACAGTCTTATCATGGTCGTCAGATATCTCCTTTTAACACAGAAATAACTTTGATGGTTGTTTTCATACCTGTGATTGATCACACCTGAAAACAATCTTTTCTCAATGTGAAAGTGACCAAAAACCTGCAAGGCACACACTTGCCTGACCATAATGAGGGCAGGAGGAGGCGGTGCCATCTTCTCCCAACTTGTGGAAGCCTCAGAGCTGAGTCAGGTGTGTGGCAGTGCTCTTGTCTGTGGCTCCTACCTTCTCACATTTGCCTGGATGCCAGTGAAACATGCAAGGGTCCAGACTGGCCTATTGGTTTTCAGTAAGCAGAGAGTTGCAAGTGTCACTGTAAAATTCACTAATCTTAGAATGAATTTCTTAAGTGATATGTGGTCACCGGTGGGGGGGGTGGTCGGTATTTATTGCAGGATTTATCAAATCTCCAGATTATCTACCAGGGGTTCTTAAAGTGTAGAATTTGTTAGAAATGCAAATTCTCAGGCCCCACCCTAGACTGTGTGTTATGGACTGAATGTATTAATTCCTCCCCCAAATTCGTATGTTGAAACCTAACCCTCAATGTGGTGGTATGAGGAGGTGGGGCATTTAGGGAGTGATTAAGTCATGAGAGTGGAGCCTTCATGAATGGGATTAGTGACCTTATAAAAGAGATCCCAGAGAGCTCCTTCACCCCTTCTGCCATGTGAGGATACAAGAATTCTGCAACCCAGAAAAGGTCCCTCACCTGACCATGCTGGCACCCTGATCTCAGACTTCCAGACTCCAGAACTCTGAGAAATAAGCTTCTGTTGTTTAAGTTGTGGTACTTTTGGCAACCTCAGCTGACCAAGATGCTACGCATCCCCAAATACCCAGCAATCTGTGTCTTACCAAGCCCCTGGTGACTTGGATGCACACTCAGGTCTGAACACTGATCTGCACTACTCTCACTGGATACACCCTTGCAGCAATAAGGTGCTAGGTAGCCCTTTTTGCGTACTTCCAGTGTCAAAGGCTCACTACCTTCTTTTAGGTTTGGTCATCAAATCTCTTCCTTGTATTGAGTCAAAGTCTGTCCTCGTACCCCAAGCTCACAGTCTCCATTCTGCCCTGAGGAGACAGAATAAATAAATCTATTCTATTGATGACCTTCCTCTGGTCCCAGCACTCTGAGGGTACTCCCAGCTGCTGCTGCCTCTCTCAGAGTGACAGAACACTCTGGGAGTCTTGTGCAGCCCTGAGGGGGGATAAATAGCAGCACCTGGATAGTCCCAGGTCCAGGAGCTCTATCAAGGCAGCCAGAAGCTGTACAAGCTTCTTGCCTTACTGCCTAAAGACACCACCACCTCCTCTGAAGTGGGCAATGGTCAGAGCAGAGACACGGGGTCACCAGGGACAGCCAGAATAGAGCAATTCAAGGGAGCTCTGCCATTCCTTGCTCTCTCCCAGCTAGGCTGGCATGACCTGGTGGCTCACAGAACTGTATCCTCAAACATCCACCTGGGTTTTATCTTGCTTGCATGCTCACCTTGTGACTCCATCCCAGCTATCTGATGCTCTGTGACATAATTCTCTCTTGGCATTGCCTGCAGCTGCACCAGATTTCTCTCCTGATGTCAGATGGCCTTTGCTCTGAGTCAGCGGTTCATCATGGCTCTTCCAGTCACCAGAGATTCACACACCCTTGTACTCACCAGAACTGTGGGGTGACCCACACCAGCGAATATCAGATGTCTGACACCTCACTGAAGTCTCACCTCCATGAAGCAGGTTTTATTAGTGATACTTTATTAGTATTATTACTAACACTTTACAGATGAGGAAACTGAGGCATAGAGAAGGGCCATAACTTGCTTGAAATCACCCAAGCAAGAAAGTGACATTGCAGAAATTTCATAGGGATACTAGTCTTTTTAAATCCTAACTCTATCACTTACTAATGACATGACAACAGCATTGGTTTCCTGGGGCTGGCGTAACTAAATACCACAGACTGAGTGGCTTAGAACAGCAGAGACTAGTCTTAGAGTTCTGGAGGCCAGAAGCTTAAAACCAAAGTATCCACAGGGCTGCCTTGCCTCTGAAGATCTAGGGGAGAATCTGTTCCAGGCATTCCTCTTAGCTTCTAGTGTTTGCTAGCAATCCTTAGTGTTCCCTGGCTTGCAACTGTGTAACTCCAACCTCTGTTTCCTGAGTTACACGGCCTTCTCTGTGTGTGTCTGTCTCCACAGGGCATTTTTCTCTTATAAGGACATAAGTCCTCATGTCCTTATAAGGACATGAGGAAGACCGGAGAGGGAAGTGGGGTAGGGTCCACAGCTGGACAGACAGCATCTGGAGTGACATGATCCAAACCAGGTTTTGGGGAGACACTGGGCAGGATGGGGGAGTGTTGAAGGAGCCAGAGGGGGTGTCCTCAAAGGATGAGTAGGTGAAGACACAGGGGAAATCCTTTCCTGGTCCAGGGAACAGTCTGGGCAAAGTTCAGAGGCAAAAGGAAGGAGCTTGGCATATTCAGGAAACCATGACTGTGGTGAGACTCAGACTCAATTTTTTTTTCTTTTTTGATTACAAAAATTTTCAAACAGAGAACAATGAAAAGACTAGCACAGTGGCCACTCCTATCCACCCCAGTTCAACAACTGTTGATACTTTGCTTTGTCTATCTATTTTGCAGAGCTGTTTCAAAGTAGGTTACAACTGTCAAAACATTTCATCGTTAAACAGATTCCCCCATTATCACACCTAAAAATTAACACTTAAACCTAAATAGCACACATACCTGGTTCTTTCTGTGATGGCCCTGACAGAAAACAGATGTCATGTCTGAGCTGGTGAGTGATGAGAGACAATATAGGACTCTTGACAAGACTGGGCAGTTAGGGAAACAACTGCCACCACACTCTGGAACCCAGAGATGTAGCTTGTCTCACTCTGTTTAGGCTGCTGTAACCAAACATCACAGACTGTGTGGATTATAAACAGCAGACATTTATTTCTCACGGTTCTGGAAGCCAAAAGTCCAAGATCAAGGCACTGGCAGATTCAGTGTGTGGTGGGACCTACTTCCAGGTTCATAGACAGCCTGGCTCATAGACAGTTGTCTTTTCACTGTGTCCTCACACAAAGGGTGAGGGTGGTAACCAGACTCAAATTTTTACTCCTCAATCAACTGGTTGTAAGGAACATTATGGGAGGCCAAAGGTAGTCACTAAGGGACAGCAGACAATGCAGTAGCAGTCGACATTGAAAGAATCTGAGCCATCTGCTCATGTCACTTACTTGGACCTTCCTTACTTGCCTAAGCTTGATTTTGCTAACAAAAGAGAAGCAAAGAGCATTTCGCTCACCATCCGAGTCTACAAAGGTTAACCCACTGCACTGACTGACAGTATACCCTGTGCTTCAGGCAGAAAAGAATAAGAGATAACAGGATGCACTCTACAATAGGCCCCTTAGATAGTTAGATGTATCTCAGGAAGAATTTTAATAAACCCAGCTTCTTACATCTTCCCATACATAGGAAAGCACTATAAGCATTAACTTGATACCTACTCTTTGTAACTAGCAGTAACACTTTAACAAGATGTATGCTTGACTGCATGTATTGCCTAGCCCAAAAAATCATGTATAAACTAGCCTCCCCCACCACCTCTTCAGAGCAGTTGCTCAGAGCTTATGAGAAGCTGTATCCTGGGTTATAATCCTCAGTAAAATGCTAAATAAGACTTAACTCACAACTCTAACACTGCATTTTTCTTTCAGTTGACAGTTTTGGCGACCATGAAGGGACCAAGAGCAGACTTCTCTCCTTCACCTGAACTCTACAAGGATCTGGAGCCTTGGTACCAGTAAGAGCCCCTTGGTGTCCATCCATCTCCTCAGCAAGTCCAAACAACTGGGTAAGTATCTCCTGGTCTAGGATCTCCTGCCTTGGTTAATGATCCTGAGTTTTATTCAGTGGTTGGTAAACTTGATCTAAAGAGTATGTTTTCCTTGAACTTAAGTTCAAGAAGAAGTACCTGGCTTCCCCAGTTGAAAGACACTAGGAGGTTGCTCAGTTGAAAGACACTGAGAAGGTCTGGACTAGGTGATTAACTAGGGAGATGACAGGGTGTCTTTCCTTGAATTGGCTATTTTAACTGGGTTTGTCAGAATAAAAATAAAGATACAAGAATAAAAATAAAGATAAAGATACTTTCATCTCCAAGGATAAGGGAAACAGGTCCTCCTGGCCAGTTAAGGCTTTCTCCAGGAACTGAGAAATTTACAGGAGTGGTAGAAGCAAGCCCTCATACTATGTAGCAGTCCCATCAGGAAGCCCACTCATTAATTGAAAGAAAGTCACTCATCCGGGGACACACATATAAGAATTGGCCATCCAGTGCTCTGAGCGCCCATGGCAGTTGTAGACTGCCAGAGAGAGAAACCAAGACACATAAAAGAGCTGAGACTACTCTAGGGTGACAGCTAGAGGAGTTAAGCTCACAAACAGCACACTGGCCCCCTATACAGTTTTCAATAGTAATTTTATCCCAACAAACCAACTTTAAATTGGGGAATAAAGCAAATAAATCCACCCAAACAGAAGAAAGAGAGGTGCCAGATAGACAACGTCTGACTAACACCCCAGCCACGTTCATGTATAGTATGTTTGGAGTTTATACTTGCAATTATTTACTTGATTATAGAAACCATACTAAAGGAGATCTCACTCTAAAATGGTTAAGATGGAGTTCTTTTGACATTCAAAAATTATGTTGTTGTTTTTTTTTCATACACAGCTAGAGAAAGCCAACTATAAGGTCAAACTGAATGGAATGCTTATTTTGATTGGTTATTTAGAAGCTTCTAAAAGAGGAAAGGATAAAGTAACTTCTTTGAAAGAAACCAACAAAAAAATTGCTGAAAGCTATATCAGAATTTTAAAAGGCTGCTAGTGCTGAGCCTGCCTCTCCTTCTGCTCCTCCCTCACATCCTCTTTTACCTGGACTGCCTGGTCCTGACACTATCTCTTTTTCTCTGTCTCCTGCTCCCTCTCCTCCAGTAAAGGAGGACATAAAATCAAAAATAATTATAATTCCCATTAAGGAGAACCCTATGAAGTGGTAAACTATCCTTAGTGCTTACATATACACCCTGGACCTAAGCAGGACTTAAAGTCTTCAACTAAGGAATTTTCCGATCCTAGTCAAGACCCATTGGGATTTGCTAAGGAATTTGAATTAATTATCTGATCTTATAAGCCCAAATATTCAGACCTGTAACAATTGATACAGCTATTACTTTCTGAAAGTAAAGGAAAAGAATGGATAGAAAAAGCAGAATGATAACACCACTTAAAACACCACTTAAAGAATTTTTTTTTTTTTTGCGGTATGCGGGCAGTCTCACTGTTGCGGCCTCTCCCGTTGCGGAGCACAGGCTCCAGATGCACAGGCTCAGCGGCCATGGCTCACGGGCCCAGCTGCTCCGCGGCATGTGGGATCTTCCCAGACCGGGGCACGAACCCGTGTCCCCTGCATCAGCAGGCAGACTCTCAACCACTGCGCCACCAGGGAAGCCCCCACTTAAAGAATTTTGACTTGCATTGTCCAGAGGCTCAAATTGAGTGCAAGGAATTAGCTAATAGGTTGCACAGACTTAACCCAGAGCTTTTTCCAAAATCTATAGACTGGACAAAGATTCAATGGTGTAAATAAAGGGCAGATGAATCAATTCTGAATTATTATGAGAGGTTTGAAAAAACCTTTAAGCAACATTCCAACATGAAACCTGAATCGTTCTCTAATCACCAAGGTGATCCTTTGCTTAACTCTGCCTTTTTAGAAGCCTTAGATGAGGAATTGACTCTAAAAAATACAATTTGGTTGGTCCTCATTACATGGCCCTTATCATGTTGACAAAGCAACTTTTCAAAATGACTGAAAAGAAGGAAAAACTACATCTATAAAAAGTATAAATCTTCAATTGCATCAATTAAATAATCAATGTCTGTCAATGTTTAATCAAGCTCCTTTCAATCCACAACTAACAGAGGGATCTGGAAATTGCTTTTACTGAAAAAGGCCAGGACATCAGAAAAGGGACTCTAGCAAAAGAAAGAGATATTTTGAGAGGAGACAAGATTTCAGACTGGAATTTCAAGCTAAACAAGAATAGGACTGACCTGCTTTGGAAAGTAGCTTTTGGAAGCCTGTGGTTGTTCCAGCCACATCGTGAGAAGACCCAATCCTTCTCAGATACTTGGACAAATTCCATTTCATTGCTCATACCTTAATTGACAGTACAGCTCAGTGTATGAAATTAGGAGAGATTTGTTCAAGATGGTGGAGTAGAAGGACGTGCTCTCACTTCTTCTTGCAAGAGCACTGGAATCACAACTAACTGCTGAACAATCATTGACAGGAAGACACTGGAACTCATCACAAAAGATACCGCACATCCAAAGAAAAAGGAGAAGCCACAATGAGATGGAAGGAGGGTCACAATCACAATAAAATCAAATCCCATAACTGCTGTGTGGGTGACTCACAAACTAGAGAACACTTATACCACAGAAGTCCACCCACTGGAGTGAATGTTCTGAGCCCCATGTCAGGCTTCCCAACCGGGGGTCTGGCAAAAGGAGCAGGAAGTCTTAGAGAATCAGACTTTGAAGGCTAGCGGGATTTGATTGCAGGACTTCAACAGGACTGGGAGAAACAGAGAATACACTCGTGGAGGGTGCACACAAAGTAGTGTGCACATCGGGACCCAGGGGAAGGAGCCAGACCAACCAGTTAGTTTTGGAGGGTCTCCTGCAGAGACGAGAATTGGCTGTGTCGCACCGTGAGGACAAAGGCACTGGCAGCCAAAGTCCTGGGAAGTACTCCTTGGTGTGAGCCCTCCCAGAGTCTGCCATTAGCCCCACCAAAGAGCCCAGGTAGGCTCCAGTGTTGGGTCGCCTCAGGCCAAACAACCAACAGGGAGGGAACCTGGCCCCACACCTTAGCAGACAAGCAGATTAAAGTTTTACTGAGCTCTGTCCACCAGAGCAAGAGTCAGCTCTACCCACCACCAGTCCCTCCCATCAGGAAAGTGCACAAGCCTCTTAGATAGCCTCATCCACCAGAGGGCAGACAGCAGAAGCAAGGAGAACTACAATCCTGCAGCCTGTGGAACAAAAACCACATTCACAGAAAGACAGGCAAGATGAAAAGACAGAGGGCTATATACCAGATGAAGGAACAAGATAAAACCCCAGAAAAACAACTAAATGAAGTGGAGATAGGCAACCTTCCAGAAAATGAATTCAGAATAACAAAAGTGAAGATGATCCAGGACCTCAGCAAAAGAATGGAGGCAAAGATCGAGAAGATGTAAGAAATGGTTAACAAAGACCCGAAAGAATTAAAGAACAAACAGAGATGAATAATACAATAACTGAAATGAAAGCTACACTAGAAGGAATCATTAGAAGAATAACTGGGGCAGAAGAACAGATAAATGACCTGGAAGACAGAATGGTGGAATTCACTGCTGCAGAACAGACTAAAGAAAAAAGAATTAAAAGAAATGAAGACAGCCTAAGGGTGTCTCTGGGACAACATTAAATGCAACAACATTCACATTATAGGGGTCCCAGAAGAAGAAGAAGAGAGAGAAAGGACCCAAGAAGATATTTGAGGAGATTATAGTTGAAGACTTCCCTAACATGGGAAAGGAAATAGCCACCCAAGTCCAGGAAGTGCAGAGAGACCCATACAGGATAAACCCAAGGAGAAAAACGTCGAGACACATAGTAATCAAATTGGCAAAAATTAAAGACAAATTATTGAAAGCAGCAAGGGAAAAATGACAAATAACATACAAAGGAACTCCCATAAGGTTAACAGCTGATTTCTCAGCAGAAACTCTGCAAGCCAGAAGGGAGTGGCATGATATACTTAAAGTGGTGAAAGGGAGGAAACTACAACCAAGATTCCTCTACCCAGCAAGGATCTCATTCAGATTCAATGGGGAAATATAAAGCTATACAGACAAGCAAAAGCTAGGAGAATTCAGCACCTCCAAACCAGCTTTACAACAAATGCTAAAGGAACGTCTCTAATTGGGAAACACAAGAGAAGAAAAGGACCTACAAAAGCAAACCCAAAACAATTAAGAAAATGGTAATAGGAACATACATATTGATACTTACCTTAAATGTAAATAGATTAAATGCTCCAACCAAAAGACACAGGCTCGCTGAATGGATACAAAAACAAGACCTATGTATACGCTCTCTACAAGAGCCCCACTACAGACATCGGGACACATACAGACTGAAAGCGATGGGATGGAAAAAAGTATTCCATGCAAATGGAAATAAAAAGAAAGCTGGTGTAGCAATACTCATATCAGATAAAATACACTTTAAAATAAAGAATGCTACAAGAGACAATGAAGGACACTACAAAATGATTAAGGGATCAATCCAAGAAGAAGATATAACAATTATAAATATATATGCACCCAACATAGGAGCACCTCAATGCATAAGGCAACTACTAACAGCTATAAAAGAGGAAATCAGCAGTAACACAATAATAGTGGGGGACTTTAACACCTCAGTTACACCAATGGACAGATCATCCAAACAGAAAATTAATAAGGAAACACAGGCTTTAAATGACACAATAGACATGATAGATTTAATTGATATTTATAAGACATTCCACCCAAAATCAGCAGATTACACTTTCTTCTCAAGTCCGCATGGAACATTCTCCAGGATAGATCACAGCTTGGGTCACAAATCAAGCCTCAGTAAATTTAAGAAAATTGAAATCATATCAAGCATCTTTTCTGACCACAATGCTATGAGATTAGACATCAATTAAAGGGAAAAAATGTAAAAAACACAAACACATGGAAACTAAACAATATGTTAGTAAATAATCAAGAAATCACTGAAGAAGTCAAAGAGAAATCAAAAAATACCTAGAGACAAATGACAATGAAAACATGACAATCCAAAACCTATAGGATGCAGGAAAAGCAGTTCTAAGAGGGAAGTTTATAGCAATACAAGCCTACCTCAAGAAACAAACAAAAAAGAAACCTCAAATAAGCAATCTAACCTTACACCTAAAGGAACTAGAGAAAGAAGAACAAACAAAACCCAGAATTATCAGAAGGAAAGAAATTATAAAGATCAGAGTGGACATGAATGAAATAGAAACAAAGAAAACGATAGCAAAGATCAATAAAACTAAAAGCTGGTTCTTTGAGAAGATAAACAAAATTGATAAACCATTAGCCAGACTCATCAAGAAAAAGAGGGAGAGGACTCAAATCAATAAAATTACAAATGATAAAGAAGCTTACAACAGACATCACAGAAGTACAAATCATCCTAAGAGATGACTAGAAGCAACTCTATGCCTATAAAATGGACAACCTGGAAGAAATACACAAATTGTTACAAAGGTATAACCTTCCAAGAGTGAACCAGAAAGAAAGAGAATATATGAACAGACCAATCACAAGTAATGAAATTGAAACTGTGATTAAAAATCTTCTAACCAAAAGAAGCCCAGGACCAGATGGCTTCATAGGTGAATTCTATCAAACATTTAGAGAATGTTTGATAGAATTCTTCTCAAACTCTTCCAAAAAATTGCAGAGGAAGGAATACTCCCAAACTCATTCTATGAAGCCACCATCACCCTGATACCAAAACCAGACAATGATACTACAAAAAAAAAGAAAATTATAGACCAATAGCACTGATGAATATAGATGCAAAATCCTCAACAAAATGCTTAGCTATCAGAATCCAACAACACATTAAAAGGATCATACATCATGATCAAGTGGGATTTATCCCAGGGATGCAGGGATTCTCCAATATATGCAAATCAATCAATGTGATAACTTACATTAACAAATTGAAGAAGAAAAACCATATGATCATCAAAGTAGATGCAGAAAAAGCTTTGACAAAATTCAACACCCATTTATGATAAAAACTCTCCAGAAAGTGGGCACAGAGGGAACCTACCTCAACATAATAAAGGCCATATACAACATACTCACAGCAAACATCATTCTCAATGGTGAAAAACTGAAAGCATTTCTTCTAAGATCAGGAACAAGACAAGGATGTCCACTCTCACCACTATTATTCAACATAGTTTTGGAAGTCCTAGCCACAGCAATCAGACAAGAAAAAGAATTAAAAGGAATACAAACTGGAAAAGAAGAAGTAAAATTGTTACTGTTCGCAGATGACATGATACTATACATAGAGAATCCTAAAGATGCCACCAGAAAACTAATAGAGCTAATGAATGAAGTTGATAAAGTTACAGGATACAAAACTAATGCACAGCAATCTCTTTCATTCCTATACACTAATGATGAAAAATCTGAATGAGAAATTAAGGAATCGCTCCCATTTACCACTGCAACAAAAAGAGTAAAATACCCAGGAAGAAACCTACCTAAGGAGACAAAAGACCTGTATGCAGAAAACTATAAAACACTGATGAAAGAAATTAAAGATGATACAAACAGATGGAGAGATATACCATGTTCTTGGATTGGAAGAATCAACGTTGTGAAAATGACTATACTACCCAAAGCAATCTACAGATTCATTGCAATCCCTATCAAATTACCAATGACATTTTTTTTACAGAATTAGAACAAAAAAATCTAAAAGTTTCTATGGCAACACAAAAGCCCCCTAGTAGCCAAAGCAGTCTTGAGGAAAAAAATCTGGAGGAATCAGACTCCCTGACTTCAGACTATACTACAAACTACAGTAATCAAGACAATATGGTACTGGCACAAAAACAGAAATATAGATCAATGGAACAGGATAGAGAGCCCAGAGATAAACCCACACACCTATGGTCAAATAATCTATGACATAGGAGGCAAGGATATACAATGGAGAAAAGACAGTCTCTTCAATAAGTGGTGCTGGGAAAACTGGACAGCTACTTGTAGAAGAATGAAATTAGAACACTCCCTAACACCATATGCAAAATAAACTCAAAATGGATTAGAGACCGAAATGTAAGACCAGACACTATAAAACTCTTAGAGGAAAACATATGAAGAACACACTTTGACATAAATCAAGCAAGATCTTTTTTCATCCACCTCCTAGAGTAATGGAAATAAGAACAAAAATTAAAAAATGGGACCTAATGAAACTTAAAAGCTTTCCCACAGCAAAGGAAACTACAAACAAGATGAAAAGACAACCCTCAAAATGGGAGAAAATATTTGCAAACGAATCAACGGACAAAGGATTAATCTCCAAAATATATAAACAGCTCATGCAGCTTAATACTAAAAAAAACAAACAACCCAATCCAAAAATAGGCAGAAGACCTAAATAGACATTTCTCCAAAGAAGACATACAGATGGCCAATAAGCACATGAAAAGCTGCTCAACATCACTACTTATTAGAGAAATGCAAATCAAAACTACAATGAGGTATCATCTCACACCAGTTAGAATGGGCATCATCAGAAAACCTACAAACAACAAATGCTGGAGAGGGTGTGGAGAAAAGGGAACCCTCTTGCACTGTTGGTGGGAGTGTAAATTCATACAGCCACTATGGAGAACAGTATGGAGGTTCCTTAAAAACTAAAAATAGAATTACCATATGACCCAGCAATCCCACTACTGGGCATATACCCAGAGAAAACCATAATTCAAAAAGACACATGCACTCCAATGTTCATTGCAGCACTATTTACAATAGCCGGGTCATGGAAGCAACCTAAATGCCCATCGACAGATGAATGGATAAAGAATATGCAGTGCATATATACAATGGAATATTACTCAGCCATAAAGAGGAATGAAATTGGGTCATTTGTAGAGACGTGGATGAATCTAGAGACTTTCATACAGAGTGAAGTAAGTCAGAAAGAGAAAAACAAATATCATATATTAACGCATATATGTGGAACCTAGAAATATGGTACAGATGAACTGGTTTTCAGGGCAGAAATTGAGACACAGATGTAGAGAACAAATGTATGGACATGAAAGGGGGAAAGCAGTGGGCAGTGGGGGTGTGTGTGATGCATTGGGAGATGGGGATTGACATGTATACTCTAATATGTATAAAATGGTTAACTAATAAGAACCTGCTGTGTAAAAAAATAAATTAAACAAAATTCAAAAATTCAAAAAAAAATAGAAATTAGGAAAGAATTGTCCTAGGTAGAATTCTTTTCTCCATTGTATACCCTTGCCTCCTTTGTCATAGATTAGTTAACCATAGGTACGTGGGTTTATCTCTGTGCTTTCTATCCTGTTCTATTGATGTATATTTCTGGTTTTGTGTCAGTACCATGTTGTCTTGATTACTGTAGCTTTGTAGTATAGTCTGAAGTCAGCAAGTCTGATTCCTCCAGCTCTTTTTTTCCCCCTCAAGACTGCCTTGGCTACCTGGGGTCTTTTGTGTCTCCCTACAAATTTTAAGATTGTTTGTTCTAGTTCTGTAGAAAATGCCACCGGTAATTTGATAGGGCTTGTATTGAATCTATTCGTCATTTTTCCCTTGCTGCTTTCAATAATTTGTCTTTAATTTTTGTCAGTTTGATTACTATGTGTCTCGATGTGTTTCTCCTTGGGTGTATCCTGTATGGGACTCTCTGCACTTCCTGGACTTGGGTGGCTATTTCCTTTCCCATGTTAGGGAATTCTTCAACTATAATCTCCTCAAATATTTTATCGGGCCCTTTCTCTCTCTCTTCTTCTTCTGGGACCCCTATAATGTGAATGTTGTTGCATTTAATGTTGTCCCCGAGATCTCTTAGGCTGTCTTCATTTCTTTTAATTCTTTTCTCTTTAGTCTGCTCTGCAGCAGTGAATTCCACCATTCTGTCTTCCAGGTCACTTATCAGTTCTCCTGCCCCAGTTATTCTTCTAATGATTCCTTCTAGTGTAGCTTTCATTTCAGTTATTGTATTGTTCATCTCTGTTTGTTCTTTAATTCTTCTGGGTCTTTGTTAACCATTTCTTACATCTTCTCGATCTTTGCCTCCATTCTTTTGCTGAGGTCCTGGATCATCTTCACTTTTGTTATTCTGAATTCATTTTCTGGAAGGTTGCCTATCTCCACTTCATTTAGTTGTTTTTCTGGGGTTTTATCTTGTTCCTTCATCTGGTATATAGCCCTCTGTCTTTACATCTTGCCTGTTTTTCTGTGAATGTGGTTTTTGTTCCACAGGCTGCAGGATTGTAGTTCTCCTTGCTTCTGCTGTCTGCTCTCTGGTGGATGAGGCTATCTAAGAGGCTTGTGCACTTTCCTGATGGGAGGGACTGGTGGTGGGTAGAGCTGACTCTTGCTCTGGTGGACAGAGCTCAGTAAAACTTTAATCTGCTTGTCTGCTGAGGTGTGGGGCCGGGTCCCTCCCTGTTGGTTGTTTGGCCTGAGGCGACCCAACACTGGAGCCTACCTGGGCTCTTTGGAGGGGCTAATGGCAGACTCTGGGAGGGCTCACACCAAGGAGTACTTCCCAGTGAAGCAAACATCCATTGAGACATGTACTTTCAGCCATTCCTGTACATGTCAAACCTAAGTACTTCCTGCTCCCTACATATGAGCCCTGTCTGCCTCCAGGGATCATGGAAAAGTAAGCATCTGTCACAAACATGCCAATAGTCTCTTAGGATATATTAGCTAGAAAGTGATAATTGGCCTTGGTAATTAGCAACTAGGCAAATGTTTTAAAAAATAATCACAGCTCCCAAGCCTCTTCCTGCCAGTGCTGTTCCAGGTGAAATGATAATTGCAGTTCTGAGGGGAGGTGAGGTCACAGGATCACAAACTCATATCTCAGGGTGGAGCTACCCCTTTCGCAGTGTACTGATTGCTTTGACCTTCGCGTTGAGCCCACCATCCAGGCATCAGGAAAAGGTCAGTGGGTTTTCTCTATATTCATCAAGGAGGTGGAATCTATAAAGGAAGGATTTGTGCAGGAAATTGGGTAAGTGAGCATAATGGACAAAGGAAATCTCCCGTGTATGAACCTGGTCCAGCACCAAAACCATATAGGATGGTGGGATAAATCCTAAGGCATGAACTGAGGTAGTCAAGAGAGCTGGAGTCCTAGACCTTTCACCAATCCCTGATGGCTCCTAAAGTAATATTTCTCACTGACAGTGATTGTTGTGGTTTAATGCAAGTGATAATGAAATCTGATTTTTCATGTGCTTAAGGACTGTATTTCCCAATTCAGTCTGCTGTTCAGTCTACTTTACAAAAATTGCATACATAAATTTCAGGTTTCAGAGGTGAGCCTGTAATACCTCCATACTTGTAACAAACACTGGGATGAATCTACAGGACTCAGCTGAATCTGTGCAGAAACAGTGTGTCTAGCAGCCATTGTTGGAATGTAAATGCTTTTTCTAACTCTGGCTGTATGAAATGCTTAGTAGATTTATTTATATATTTATTTCTTAAAGTCTTTATTGGAGTATAATTGCTTCACAATACTGTGTTAGTTTCTGTTGTACACCAAAGTGAACCAGCCGTATGCATACATATGTCCCCATATCCCCTCCCTCTTGATCCTCCCTCCCAGTAGATTTAATAATTGTGTATTTATTGATTATGGAGAGACACTTCTCACTAAAAGTTAGGGAAGTAGCATTTAAGAAAAATAGAACTTTGTAAGTTTCAGATACCATTTTTAGGCTCAAATGTATCCTGTGATATTTCTGCTGCTTATAAATATTATGATACTGATCCAAAAAGTGTATGGCATTTATAGAGTACACAAGTTGCTCGCCTTAACATTCGATTTTGCACGTGTCTTGTATTTTCATATCTTTTACAAATCTTGCCTTACTGCTAATATTTTTATTTGACTTGGGTTTTAATAAATAGTTATGCATATGATCTGAAATCAGTAATAATTTGTTTCTACCATGCACTATTAATCAGGCATCAGTGTTTCCTGTCCCATAGTTCCAGTGACTTGTGACATTGTACTTTTGTCCTGGAATGGAAGCAAATGAGTCTTTTTGTTTCCATCCTAAAAAAACCCAAAAAGAATAGGACTGCTCCGAGGGTACATTGGAAGCCTTTCCTCTTCTCCTAACACCCCAGAAGGAGTAGAAGTGAATATACTAGGAGAAGTTGAAGTGAATATACTAGGAGAAACAAAGCACTAGTAGATACAGGGTCATCCTTTCAGTTTTAACTCTACCAAAATTAAAGGCCCCCTCCCTCAGAGTAATATTTCAGGACAGATGGTAGGGGTTTCTAATGCACCTATTAAGGCTTTTAAATCATTATCTTCAGAATTTTACTTAGGAGAACTTAAAGGAAGGCATTCTTTTTTTCCTGGTGGAAAGTGCTCCTGTTCACCTGATAGGCAGGGATCTATTAGAAACTTATGAAGACCATATTTCTTTTACTCCTAAGGGGGAACTATTTTTAGACCTGAAGAATCTGCCAGGCTTCCTTCATCATATAGTGCCTGTGACTCATGATGAGGGTGATGTAGAACAAGAAAAATTGCTAGTCTTAGTACCTAAAGAATTATGGTCACTTGATTCTACTGACATTGGAAAAATACGTTCCACGTCTCCCATTAAAATTACCATAGACCAGAATAAACCCCTGCCCAGTATTCATCAATACCCAATAAGGCAGGAGGCTATAGACGGGATACAAGCTTTGCTGTCAGCTTACATTGAGAAAGGGTTCATTGTGCGTTGCACCAGCCCTAGTAACACTCCCAATTTGCCAGTTAAAAAACCTAATGGCAAAGGTTGGAGATTTGTAAAAAGACTTGAGATCTACCAAAACTATTATTATTCCTTGCCATTCTGTAATGCCAAACTGTCCTATATTCCTAAAAATAGTGAGTTGTTTTCTGTGATAGATCTCTGCAGTGCATTCTTTAGTATCTTTGTACATTCTGCTGACCAATATCTTTTTGCCTTTACTTGGAATGAATGGCAATATACATGGACTGTAATGTCACAGGGCTATACTGAAAGCCCCACTTACTCTTCTCAGATATTAAAAGCAGATCTAGATGATCCAAATTTCCCTCATAAGTCAGTTCTGATACAATATGTAGACCATTTGCTGTTGTGTTCGAGTTCTTTTTAAATAGCCAGAAAGATACCCTGTACTTATTTCAGAAGATAGCTTCAAAGGCACATAAAGTGTCCAGGGAAAAATTGCAATTTTGCAAGACTAGTGTAAAGTATTTAGGACATATGATATCTAAAAAAGGACTTTTCATTGATCTAGATATAGTTGAAAGTCATTTTGGTCTTCCCTACTCCTAAAACAAAAAGGTGATTAAGGGGATTTCTAAGCCTTGCAAGTTATTCCAGGAACTGGATTTCAAATTTTCCCTTAATGGTTCATTCATTTAAACAAGACCAACCTGAATCTCTTTGTTGGGAAACAGAACATTCTGAAGCTATAGAAACTCTTAAAAACCTCCTGGCAGGGGCCTCAGGCTTAGGGCATTCAAATTATGATTTACCCTTCTTTCTCTTTGTACATGAAAACAAATGTGCTGCATTAGGAGTATTAACCCAGCAACATGTGGTTACTACTGGCCAATCGGACATTAGAGCCAGCAACCAGACTCAGCAGCTAAGGGTCTCCCCCTGGTCTCCAGGCTGTTACAGCAATGGCTGTGCTATGTCAGACCACAGAAGACACAGTCATGAGTCACCCTCTCACCGTCTTTGTCCCCCACTCCTTGGAAGCTTTACTAAACTCTTATCACACACAACATCGTTCAGCGGGTCAGCTAACCTCTACTGAAATTTTCTTCCTCTCACTGAACACAACTCTCCACAGGTGTAACAAGGTTAATCCAGTCACCTTGCTACCAGAGGAATCAGATGTCAATAATGAAGAAACATGACTGTATTGTTTTATCTCAATCTTTAATCTTCCAGAATTGATCTTCAAGAAATCTGTATGGATAATCCTGATCTCGTATTATTCACTGATCAGTCATATCTGCAAGGACTTCATGGAAAGTCCCTAACCCTAACCCTAACCCTCCTTATGATTATTTATAATGGTCTCTTGATTTCTTGGATTTTTGCTTATGAATCAAATGTCTTTCTGTTGTGGGCAGGATCCTATGCAAATTTTAAAAATCAATCAAATTGTTGGGTTTGTGGTAAATTACCTATGTCCAGTACTTCTGGTTTACCTTGGTGAGTTTCACTTCTTCAAGGATCTGATTGGATGGCCCTTAGTAAATTTATATTAGAAGAGAGAAGTCATAGTTCTGTTCGGGCCACTATTGATATTACCAGATGGGATCCCCTCACTTGGTTAATCAATACTCATTTACTCTGACCGTGGCCATAAATATGAATTTTCTTTAACTGTTATTTGAGTACAATAAGAGCAAAGAGCTAAATTTTAGTCAAAAACCACAACCTCCTGCTTATTAGGAGGGATCCTGTCTCAGCTATGGGATTGATTTATATGGATAATACCAGCCTATAGTCATTTAAGTTTAAAGGCCCCCTTATGTTGGGAATGATGAAACCATACTAAAGATAATCAGCATATTAACACTTGGGAATTTGGCTGGGTGCCTTATGAACGTACCCCAATATATCATTACCCTTAAAGGTAGTGATTGACACAGAACAGACTGGGTCAGTCAACCAGAAGTATAACAGTTCACAACTAATGGAACTCAGTGGTTTTGTGGCACCAACTTATGGTCCTGGCTTCTGCCAGGATAAATAGAAAGATGCACCCTAAGATTCCCTTGGTCTCAAGGCCACTTGCATGCCAATTTTGGTATGACTCCAGGAGATCTGCCACTGGTACTAGCCCAATGGATCAAGAGATCTGTATTTCACTGGTATGACCATTTAGCAGCTATTTTTGTGCCTTCAGTAGGATTGGAAGATGTAATAGCACACATCAAAGCCTTAACAAATTCACTGAATAGGCCTTAAATGATAGTAATCAGGCTATTAGCCGACTGAATTCTGAAGTCTCTCTGATGAGAAAAGTGGTATTACAAAATCGCATGGCCCTCAATATCCTTACAGCATCTCAAAGAGTCACCTGCACCATAATTCAAACTGAATGTTGCGTCTTCATACCAGATGAAGTCTTTAGTACGACACATTTAATGACCCACATGAAAAAATCAGATTTCTGCCTTAAACAATCCACTCTGTAGTCTTGGTGATCTCTTAAAGAATTGGTTTGGTGCTGGAAGTTCTTGGCTTAAATATTTAGTTATGACTTTATCAATGCTACTAGTTATTTGTATTCTGCCTATTTTACAAGTTGCTGTTTCTTGTATTTCATAATATAAAACTGAGCCTTCAACAAAAATAATGGTGACTAAGTGACTTGAAACAATTGACCAGCTATTTACCTCTACACAAGATTAAAATTGAATGTAATAGCATAACTTTATATATGGGAAGAAGCAACAAGGGAGAATCATTTCCTGGGCCATAACAGACTACTAAGACAGGTAGTCCAGAGACCTTTATGGCTACCATTAACAGGGCCCAGTTTAGTTATAGTACAATGAGTGACTTATCAATGAAATCCTCACCTGACCTAGGAATGAGTCTTCCTAGCACCGTGGAAAAAATTGGACATGGAATGCCTTCCAAACTTTGGTCAAATTTATGACCAAAAGGCAAGAATTGCAGACAAAAGAAGAGCAATGAGAGCATTTTGCTCACCATCCAAGTCTACAAATATTAACCCACTGCAGTTGCTGACCAACGGTACACCCTGTGCTTTAGAAAAGAATAAGGAGATAATAGGATGCTCTGTCCTTTTGGACAAACAGTCCCCTTAGTTAGGTGTATCTCAGGAAGAATTTTAATGAACCCAGCTTCTTGAATATTCCCATACATAGATTAACTTTAGATATCTATTCTTTGTGACTAGCAGTCATCTTTTACAAAGATGCATGCTTGACTGCATGTATTCCCTAGCCAAAAAGTCATATATAAACTAATCCCCTCCCTACCTCTTCAGAGCAGTTTCTCAGAGCTTCTGAAGGGCTGTCTTCTGGGCTATAGTCCTCAGTAAGACCATAAATAAAATTTAATTCATAACTCTCACGCTGTGTGTTTTTCTTTCAGTTGACAGTTTCTTATCTACCATTTCCATTTAATGATAGACTGCTACTGTGCACACTAAGCTCCATGACTAAGTGGGTCAGACAACACCCAGTTTATGAAAGAAGGCTCAGGCCACATGGTCACCAATGCTCCATGGTTAGACATTCAGCCTCTATGAAGGTCCAGTAGCAAGTCAGAAGCTATTTCCCAAAAAAAGAATAGTTTTCTGCAGAAGTGGGCACAGATTTACTCCAAAATTCTAAAGGACAGCACCTTGATTCTCCTACTGGTGCTTGCCAGAGGCTCCATACAGCAACTGCATTTGCCACAGACACTTCAGCTATCGTGGGATCTGCTGGATCATAAGGAGCAAGTGGAAAGTAGCTTTCCTTCCAGCTTGAGCTTGATACAGAGCCCTCTGCTATTCTGGTCCCCATGTAAAACTGGCAGTCTTTTGTGTGGCTGTGTACATGGGTCAAAGTAGCATACTCAAATATGATATATATTGCCTCTGAAAGTCCGAAAGACCTACCAAACATGATGCCTCACTTTTTCTTTCTTTCTTTTTTTTTTTTTTTTTTGTGGCAGCTGGTGCAACAGCTTGTCTTTTACCAGAGAGGGGATGTCTCAACAAGCATCAGACTTGAATTCCCAGAAATTTCACTGAGGTGGTGGGCCCCTGGCACCACCTGAATTTTTGTGGAGTTTATTGCTTACCCTCTAGTTTGCATAGGGCTAAAGCATCTGAAGTACTTGTGACTTCCTACATATCAAACCCAATCAGCATACTGTCATCACAGAGTGAGCCAGTGTGATGTTTTGTGGAACGTTGAGACAATCAAGATGACTTTGGACTATACACTGACAAAAAGCAGAGGAATTAATGGGGCCCTGTGGAAAACACTGTTAAGGCATACTATTGGCCCTACCAGGTAACAGCAAACAGCTTCTGGTGCTCTTGGAAATTGGTATAGAGGGAAATGCAGCCAAGTGCCAGAGGCCATGTTGATTTGCTCCAGTGAAGACACTTCATCCGAGACAGAAGCTGAAATTGGAGTCACAACCTGAGTAAGTTTATGACAGCCCACAGTCATTCTTCAAGGTTCATCGGGCTTCTGCACAGGCTAACCTGGTGAGTTAAATGGGATATAATAGGATCACCATCCCTGCTTCTTTCAAGACTTTGATGCTGGCAGTAATTTCTCCATTTTCCCCAGGAATGCAGTACTGCTTCTAGTTTACTATCCTTCTACTATCCTGGTAGGGAGGGGAAGTTCCAGGAGCCACCAGTTAGCCTTTCCTACCATAATGGCCTTCACTCCATGGGTCAAGAAGTCAATATGGAGAATGTGTCACTTGCCTGTGCACCAACCAGGCTCACTGTGAGACCTAGGACTCCATTGATGGCCTTACCACTCTGATTCATTGGCCACAGTGGCATTTTGAGTCCCTAGGAATTAGTGTCAATTCAGAGCCTGATTCCACTCATCCATAAAAGGTCTGCACACTTCTTTTTCTCCAATGCACAGCCACTTTAGTAAATAGCCACAGATCCCTTGCGAAGGCTCCAAGGAATATGTGTGTGTGAACCTGCAATAATAGCACAGGGTCTTTTCTCAAGGGAACTCAGCCTGCCCTTGACTCAACGGATTTAGGGCCTGTAAACTGACTTATATCTGGAAACCGGGTGATGGGCCATGGCTTTTCACTGTGACACCTCGAGCTAGGCTTTGGTCTACCAGACATAGAGCTTTTCTTTTTATACAGATCAGGCATCACTCCAGTAGGTTGCCCATCTATTTTATTCCCAGACCTACCATATTTCTTAATGTATTAGTGAAGGGAGTGTCTTCTGGATCCTCTTGTGGAGCATAGCTGGGGGTAGGTACGCACATGATAAACCCAGTCCTGCATTTCTATCTCCCTAAGCCTTTGGATTCCCTCCTTCACGTTGTACCAGAAAGCACTAGCATCTCAACCTCATTAAGTGTAGGCCACTGCTGAGTCGACATTGAGCCAACCAACTAGATAAACTGTTAAAGCAACCTCCAGTTAATATGTTAAATCCAGACTCTCTAGTAAGAACATCCATATCGACAAATTCAGCCTGATCTGGTGTTCTAGTCTATTCTCCTTGGTCTAACAGCTTAGAATCTATCTCCACGTGTTTCCCAGGTTTCCAATGTATATTAGTGAAATCTTGGGAATCTTTCGATGTTTGCACTATATCCTCCTGGGTCAGAGTGTGTATCTGTTCCTAGAAATCATGCTGAGATCTGACCTTACTTTTGGGTCTAGTGCCAACAGGGAGAGGTTGTGGTGGGTCTTGAAAAGAATGAGTACTCCTTTTTGAGACATTTGACCAGGTGAAGTTATCACAACGTTTAACTCAGAAGCTCTCCCTGGCCACTAAAAGGCAAGCCACTTCCACTGGTGAGAGAGGCTCAGAATGATTTGGGGGTTCGATATTGTTGTTTTCATCTGGGTCCAACCAGATTTCTCTATTCCAAGTTTCAAGATCTCATTCTTTCCTGATCAATACCCTAACTTTCAAATGAGAAACTTGGCAAGACTGTGAATTCAACAATCGTCATCCCTCAACCTGCACAACTAAATTTTGTGCTTCATTTCCATCGGTATCAGTTCTATGTCTACAAGGAGTGAGACTCTTCAGGGGCTGCCATGGACTCTTCTGGTTCTCAGAGATGGCTTGAGCTGAGAGTTAACACATCTGAGCTTCTCATTTTCTCTCTGTAAGAGCTCAAGTACACCTGAAAGGATACATCCCACCCCAGAGTCCTTGCAGGAATCATTACTGCCCTAATGGTCAAGAGCAGCAGCCACCTGGGTCACCATCATCAGCTGTGATGCTGCCATGTCATGGTTACCAGCCTCCTGTTTCCCATTGGCAAGGAACCTGAGGGCACAATTACATCAATCCCCAAATTCCATTTTTACATATCTATTTCCTGAGACCAGTCCCAGAACCAATTCTATATTAGTTTGGATCCAGGCAAAAGACAGAAACCACATAGTTTAAACAGGGCAAGTTTAGTATAAAGAATTATTAAGCTGTGATTAGAGGAGTAAGTATAAAGATGTAGAGAGAACTCTAAAGGGAATCCTAAGGCTGGATAAACAAACTGTGGTACATTGCAGGAAAAGCACGACACACATGTTCTTGCAAGGACACGTAAGGAAGAACAAACTTGGAAGGGGCCCTGCTTCCCCAAGCATGAGGTTCAGGCACTGTTGTTGGAAGTGTTGGTTTTAGCTCACTAGATGGCACAGGATTTTGCTGGTTGCCTGGCCAGAGCTGATCCAAAGTCCCTGGACAGCAGGAAATGACCCTCTGAGGTTGCCTGCTCACTAACAGGACAGTACACGGTGTCTGGTGCATGGAGTCCATGTTGGAAGGGCTACAGCAAAGTGGCTACTGGGCCTGTTCTAGGCAGAGAAGTTTCAAGGGACACACAGTCTGGGCATATGACAGGGCAGAGCGCCTCTGGGTGTTCCCCGAGGGTGCGGCAGAAGCAAGAAAAAGCAGGATGCAGCGCATGCGTGACAAGAGGAGGGGCCCCTCCCTCCTACACTGGCCCTCTAGTGCCATCTGCTGACAATGTTGGCATTATGCTCCCTGCGAAGGAGAAATGCTGATAGAACCCAGGGCATTATCACAAGAAAAAGTGCTCTTGGGGTGAATCTGGAGTTCAGAGGCAATAAATTGATCTTGCACATGCCCCAATATAGACATGACACCAGTGTTTATCAATAGGTTAACGGATGAACAAACTGTGGTGAATCTATACAATGGAAAACACCACTCAGCAATAAAAATTAATGAACAGCTGACACACACACGACTCAGATGCATCACAAAGACATTTTGCTGAGAAAAAAGCAGCCAGACACAAAAGGGCACCTATTATGTGACTCTATTTATAGGAAATACCCTAACAGGCAAACCGGCAGTGTCTGGGGCTCCAGCAAGGAAGATTCACTGCAAAGGAGCATGTGGAACTTTCTGGGCTGATGAGAATGTTCTCTATTTTGATTGTCATGGTGACTACATGGATGTGTACAGTTTTCAAAATTCATAGAGCTCCACACTAACATGAGTGCTATTTATTCATGTGAGTTATGCAACAATAAGGCTAATTTTTAAAAGTGAATGGAGGGACTTCCTTCGTGGCCCAGTGGCTGAGAATCTTCCTTCCAATGCAGGGGACATGGGTTTGATCCCTGGTAAGATCCCACATTCCACGGGGCAACTAAGCCTGCACACTGCAACTGGAGAGAAGTTCGCACGCCGCAATGAAAGATCCCACATGCCACAACTATATATATATAAGTGAATGGAAAACTATGGCCTCTCAATAAAAGCAGGACCATTAAGAATTCAAAGTTTCAAATACTGAAGGTTTGGATCACCACTGGGGCTAGATCCCAACCAGCTGAAAGGTTGGTTGGCTGAGAGCAAAGAGAACACGGATGGGGTAGTGAAGGAAGAAAACTCAAATACTGACTATGGCTTCAAGACCAGTTGTACAAATGAAAATTGTAAAAGCTACACACATTTTCTTGTTTTTTTCCTGGTGTATGTGTGTGTAAACCAAGTTCTGCCTTCTCTTCTTCCCTATTGTTTACTCAGCAGTTTTGATAGTGATTAATTTCTATTACTTTTTGGGTCACAGAATTTCCAGGTGAGATTTTAATTAAGTCAGAAAAGAAATGACCATCCAGACATTGCCATGGGAGTAATGGGACTTTGTGTGTCCCCTTTTGGGGGAAGGAATGAGAGCGTGCAAAATGGCTGGGTGGGATAGTTGAATCAAGAAAAGGTATCAATGTGGTATGCCAGTACCTGAGATCCTAGATTAAATGTGGAGTGACTCTAACAGTTTGTTTGTCTGATTGACTAACACCTGGTCCAACAACAAACTGCATTCAACAACAGTAAGATGCTCAAACTCCCCTGGTATAATGCAGAAGATGGAATCTGAGAGTGTTAAGAGGTAGGAATTATGGGGTGCCTTTTGTGTGGTCCAACCACTGATAGCCACTGCATCTGGACAGTGGCTTTCTCTCCTATTTCCTTCAAGGACAGAGTTCTACCCACATTTAATTTGCAGTCAACATATTAAACTCTCTCACATGTTGATATTTCTTCCCAGTGTTCTCTTTGTTGTTTGGGTTAATAAGTTTTTGTAAATGTCTCCGCTTCTATTTTGGTTGGGTTTGGGGAAATAAGGAAATTAAACATATATCTTTTCAATCCACCATCTTGACCACACCAGTTTTTTTTGTTTTTTTTTTTTTACTTTTACAAATAGGTCACATACAGTTCCTGTTTAAGTGTGCTAATTCTTTATGATACTATTGGTCTCAGAAATACTTTTCTTAAAAGTTGTATATACTACACACACATCACACTCCGTATTCTCAACTAATGCAAGCTGAGGAAGGAGGCGCCCCATCCATTTCGGTGCCTTGAGCATTGCACGCTGCTCTATAAATCCTCTTGGCTAATGAGTACTTTCCATGCTATTCAAAGTTGACTGTGTTCTGCGAAACACACTGTTTACTCTGCTTTGTCCTTTCTTTCTGCCACTTATGTTCTAGGGAATAATTTTGACCCATAGTTGTGGGTAAAAGGTATTGAAGTGATCATTCTGGACTCGCCTCAAAGAGAAAAAGGAAGACTATTACACTTAATGTCAAAAAACCAATTTCCAGGCAGCTCAAGTTGCCATCATGGAAATGGTGGAGGAAGTGGAGGGTAAAGTTCAGTGAGCCATGCCCTTTGCAGGAGGAAGCCCTCTGCAACAGTAACAGTATCATAAGCTGTCCAAGGCTGGGAGAGGTGACCAAGGGGGTCATGTGAAGGGGATGCCAAGCTAGAAGCCAGAATTAAACTTATAAAGACCCAAAGAGCAGTCCTTTCTAACTTCTGTGCACATTCTATGTCATGGCCCTACTGACAGATAAATTGGGGGGCGCGGTGGAACTAGGAGTGGTGGGCAGTGGGTATGAAGGCACAAGCCACCCCTTATAGGAAGACCAGAGTACTCAGCCCTCCCAGTTCACTTGGAAAAAAAACAATGTTTCCTTTTAGCTGGGGTGGGCCAGCTGAATATCACTGAAAACAGTACCAAGATAGAGACATAATAGTCTTTTCCAGATTTTCCCTCAAGAGAAACAGCAGGGCAAGGAAAGGAACATGTGATTAGGACCTGGAAAGAAGGTTCTGAGGGGCCTGCATCAGGACATTGACTCCTAAGATAACAGGTGCCCTTGATTGTGGGGCTTTTGTTTTGCTGAGAGGGGACTATAAATTTGGGGCCAGAAATGAATTTCCTGGAGGTGGCAGAAAGGCTGGGGTCAACCCCCCGGAGACATTCCTCCTATGGGCCCTTCCTTTATTTGTTAAGAGCACTGAGCCTTTCCTCTAAGTAAAAGTTGAACAAATGTTTTAAAACCACCCATTTAAACATTGTCAAATTATTACCCTCTCCCCACCTGGCCCTGGGCTGGGCTGTTGTGTTTATTGTGTTATGTCAGACCAGTATTTCTGGTACTCTAGATTACTGTATTAGTCATGGCCTAGCTCGGTGCTTTGTGACCACCTTAGAGGGGTGGGATAGGGAGGGTGGGAGAGAGGGAGACGCAAGAGAGAAGAGATATGGGGAGATATATATATATGTATAGCTGATTCACTTTGTTATAAAGCAGAAACTAACACACCATTGTAAAGCAATTATACTCCAATAAAGATGTTTAAAAAAAAAAGAAAGAAAGAAAACAGAAACCAAACCAAATTATTTTCTGTATTTAAACAGAAAATAATTTATATAGGGAATTGGTTACGAATGTGTTAGAAGGGCTAGAAGAGTGAAAAAGAAAGAGTGATAACCAGGAACCAAGGGGCCACCATCACTCCTGCTCTGAAACCACCACTCACTCCTTTGCTGCCTGTGCTGGGATGTGAGAGCACAGTGATACCCCTCCCACCTGCAGAGCAACTGTGTGCTGTCACAGCAGGAACATGAAGCTTCTCTCTCCCCCAATTTCAATCTCCTGCTAGTGCCTCCATTGTGAGAACCAGAAGCCAGTTGTCAAGTGAATCTAGGAAATGCAGATTTCTTTCAGCTCCAGTAGTCAAAAGTGAAGGACAAAAAGCAGGTGGGGACCTCAGCTACAATAGAAATAATCCATGCAGCCTGCCCCATAGCGCTCAGCATTATGACCCACTTCACTATGCATATTTAAGATTGTGTTCGGCAAAGGTGACAAAAATTTCATGCTTTTCCAACATGATGCAACTGTTCTCCCCATTAATACCTATTTAAGGTAACAGGAACATATCTTCTAAGATCCACTTCAAAAGTAAAAAAAAAAAAAAGGGGGGGGCTTTTGGTTCCACGCAAGGTGGAGTAGACTCACTTATCCCTGTTCCTCCCACTAAGTACACCTAAAAATCCTGGACATTACATATAAAATGAACATGAGAATAATCTGAAAGATGTAGAAAGGAAGGGGGATCAACTAGGGATCTTGAGACCTGAGAAATGGCACTGTGGAGTATTCCCTGGGTCTTCTTCTTTTCCCTAGGTTCCCTCCTACATTCAAGACTTGGAGCTACAGAGGCTGACAACTTGCAAATGCCAATGAGTACAGACAACAAAAGCCCTCCAAAAAGCCAATTCTCTATAGCCAAAGGAATTGGAACACAACAGCCTAGCAAGACAGAAAACTTTTAGACCATAACTTTAAGGCCATAAAGAAGAACCAAATAGAAACCTTAGAACTAGAAAATGCAAATTAAAAACTCCAGTCAAACACCACAGAAAACACTGCAGCTCTATTGCCATCCCCATCCTCAAAGAACTAGTGGGGAACACTCACCTACCTGGCTGTAACAAGACAGCCCCTCCCAACCATCAGCATGGTGTCAGAGAAGGCTGAATGGGGAGCTGGGACTTTCATCCCTATCTGATGGTAATGAAACCCTCCTCCACCACATCAGTGGAGGCCAAGTGGGGAATCTGAATTTCCACCCCAACTTGGCAGTACCAAGGTGGTACCCTCCTTTCTCCACCAGTGCAGAGACAGAGAAGCCTGTTGAAATAAAAGATTTAAATATGAACCAGGGTCTTATAGCGTAATACTCAATATGTCCAGAATATAATAGAAAATCACCAGTTAAACCAAGAACCAGGAAAATCTCAACTTGACTGAGAAAAGACAACAGAAGCCAACACCAGGAGGACACATGTTGGAATTATACGGCAAGAATTTTAAAACAGCCATAATAAAAATGCTTTAATGAGCAAATATAAACATGCTTGAAACAAATGAAAAAAATAGAAAGTCTCAGCAAAAAAACAGGAGATGTAAAGAAAAGTCAGATGAAAATTTTAGAACTGAAAAATACAAATGAAAAACTCCATGAATGGGTACCATGGAAAATGGAGAGGAAAGGACAGAGTGAAGAATCAATAAAGTTGAAGGTAGAGAAAAGGAAATTACCCAAACTGAACAACAGAAAGGAAACAGATTTTTTAAAAAATGAATGAGCCCTCATTTCCTGTGGAGCTGTAACATATCTTACATGTGTCATCGGAGTCTCAGAAGAAGAGGAGAAAGAAGATAGGACTGAAAAGTTTTCAAAGAAATAATGGCTGAACATTTCCCAAACTTAGCAGACGACATAACCCTACAGATTCAAGAAACTGAACTAACTCCAAATAGGATAAACATAATGAAACCCATGCCAAATAACACAGTCAAACTCCTGAACATGAAAGACCAAGAAATCTTGAAAGCAGCCAGAGAAATGACACTTTATCTGTGGAGAAAACCATTCAAATGACCATATTTCTCATTAGAAACCATGGTGGCCAGAAGTGGCACAGCACGCTTCAAATACAGAAAGAAAAGAACTATGAACCCAGAATTCTACATCCAGTGAAAATATCCCTCAGGAATAAATGGGAAATCAAAATACTCTTAAAGGAAGGAAAACTAAAATTTGTCACCAGCAGACATACACTAAAAGGAATTGTTGAGACCAAAATGATAAAAGAAGGAATTTGGGAATTCCAGGAAGGAAGAAAGAAAAAGAGTAGGAGTAAAAGTATGGGTAAACCCTCTAAAAAAAAAAAAAAAAAGTATGGGTAAACCCAATAGACTTTCCTCCTCTTCTTGAGTATTCTAAATCATGTTGATGGGTAAGCAAATCAATGTTACCTGGAGTCTACCATGTGCCAAGGTGCATAAGGGAGAGGAATTCCCTGTCCTTGACAAAGTTACAAGCTAAATGGAATAATTTATGCTTGTAAGATCCTTAGAACAGCACCTGATACTTTATTGAGCAATATATACTTGTTTGTTAACTAAATACAATAAACGTAAGAAGACAAAGCAAAAGTCAATGGGACACCCACTAGCAAAGAAGAACTTAAATTCTCCTTTCTTCTCCCATAAATGTCACAGCAAAGTACAGGGAGGCAGAAATCCATCAGCCCTTCCATTTGAGTCCTCGGCTGAACTATCTGTCCTCGTGTGCCAGAGTCAAGGTGGTCATAGATACCGTGGGGGGGTGATGCGAATTCTCCCTGGTCTTCATTCCCCCATAGGCATAGGCTTCCAAATTCCTTTCTCTTGTGTCATAGGTTTTTTGTTGTTGTTGTTGTTTTTGGCTGCACTGCGTCTCCGTTGCTGCGCACGGGCTCTCTCCAGTAGCGGCAAGTGGGGGCTACTCTTTGTTGTGGTGCACAAGCTTCTCATTGTGGTGGCTTCTCTTGTTGCAGAGCATGGGCTCTAGGGGCGCGGGCTTCAGTAGATGTGGCACACAGCCTTAGTTGCTCCGCGACGTGTGGGATCTTCCCGGACCAGGGATCGAACCCGTGTCCCCTGCATTGACAGGCGGATTCTTAACCACTGCGCCACCAGGGAAGTCTGTCATAGTTTCTTCGTCTGTAAAATAAGAAGGTTGAACTTGATTGGAGTTAGACGCCAAGAATTGGACCCCTGGATTCCTAGGGGGCCTTCAGTGATATGAACAGGAATCAGTAAGCTAATAAAATGGAACTTTTGCCCACGAAAAGGCTGCAAAAGGAATAAACATTTACTAAGTACCCATGTCCTAGGCTCATGTTTCCTTGAAGTTACTTAATGAAGTAGGTATTCTTATATCTATTTTGCCATTTCCATTTTCAGAAGATGAAATAGTCCACAGAGTGGAGATAACTTTCCTAAGGCAGAACTGGGGTTTTACAAAGCTAAATAAAATGAAAAACTAAGTTTCTTTGCTTTTAAATGGAATTATATCAACTTAACAATGTAGCTAGGATTATCCAGTTAACAGAGAGGAAAAAAAAGAAAAAGAAGTGTATCCTTGTTTGACAGATATCATTCAAAACATGACCCATGAGGAGAGGCAGATAATCATGTGTAACCTTCTTGATAAAGTTAGGAACCTATGTAATAGTTGTTTTCTAAAGCAAAGACCTTTCAGCTCAAAAAAACCCTAGGATTCCAAGAAAATTTGTTGACACACAGTATGTGCATTCATAATTAGCTGCCACAAGGTGGCACAATTCTCAGTAAATGCAATGAGGTTGGTCTAAGTCTAAGATCTCACATTTGCCTTCTCCACTTACAGCATCCTTTCTCCTTAAGAAATTGAGTCTTGAAATTTCTATTTCCTAAGGCCTAGTTTACAAGAATGTGGTTATTCCTTTAATCTGAAATCCCTCCCACCCTCTCTTATCTCCCTCCCCTCACTAACTCACATTCATCTTTACTTATCACTTGAAATATTTCCTTAGAGAATCTCATCTCCCTGAACTAGGTTAGTTCCCTGAGAACACACTCCTGGAGCATCTTGCCCTTGGCCATCATAATACTTTACACTCTTGAAATGTCTTACTTCTAGATTTGAAGCTTCATATAAGGACAAGGAAACACATTGATCTCATTTGCAGCTCCAACCTAGAGGCCAGCCTAGCGTCTGAGTCACAGTAAGCACTCAATAATTAACATTTTTCAATGAATAGATTAATGGTAGACTAAATGATAGAGAAATAGATAACCTCTAAGGTTTCTTCCAGATTGAAAATTAAAAGATTTCAGGGGAAATTTTTTTCCCACCAAAAAGAAACAAAAGATTGACCAACCAAGTTTCCATCATGTCTGGTCTTTAATTCTGTATAACGGTGGGAGGAGATTAGCAGTGCTTTGATTAGAACTACTTTGATAATTCCTCAGTTAATGTCACACCATCACCCATAATTGTGTAATTTAACTATCAACTCATAAAGCTGTCATATAGAGTAGGAATAAGTGAGTCTCCTGTGACTCATGAGAACAACTTGGATCTAGTGCGGAGATGGGATTTCCTCCAAGCTCACCTCTGGCAGCTGAATGACTTTCTCCCAGGAACAACGGCCTGAAATGTGGTATTCTCTCAGAGAAACATGCTCTAACCAATTGGCTCTGTGCTTTGAAGCCGCTGTGGTTTGGTGTGTGCAAAAAGCCTGAGCACTATCTATCAGGGAGGTTTTGTTATGATCTCTGCTCCTTTTTTATCTGCGTGCTAATACAGCTTATCTCAAACTAAATTTAATTCAACACAGAATTTGCTGTGTGCAAGAAACTGTGCTGAGTGCTATGGAGATGTGCAAAGCAAGACTCCTGTCCTCAAGGAGTTTACAGTCCAGCAGTTCTTATGTCAGCACTATTAGTCATAATTCACATTAAGTTCATATTTTGGACAAATGATTCTTAATCTTCAGGAGACCCTAATGGGATCTTGAGCTGGGTGGTAGAAAGGGGTGATGGTGAGGTCATTGGAAAGGGTAGATTCAATATGTGCTTACTGATTTGATAATTCTAACTACAGAAAGTAAAACACAATAAAACTATCCTTCAGAAGGGATGTGCACAAGGTTGAATAAGTATCAGTTATGTGAATTTAAAATTAGAGAGGTGATATCAGACTCGGATATTAGCACAGAGTCACCCTAATCCCCCTCCAGCGTGCCCACTCCAAATTCTCCAGCAATAATCAACTAACATTTCCCATCAACTGAATACCCACCTGGGCTTTAGGATCAGCAACTGTTATCCACACTTTCCCATGTGCTGCCGCCTCTGTTTGGGCTGCTCCAACACAGTGTGGCTGGGAAACCCCTTCCTTTCAAAACACAGCCCAAGCTCATAGATGCCCCTGACAATGCCTCTTCCTCCTCTGTAGCTTCCGATCACTTTGTTGTCTCGGCTTATTCATGTGGACACCACCCTCCCACACTGCAAGGCAGGAGCTGCACCTCATTCCTACAGCACCTCCGACCCCATAGCTCGGGTGCTTCAAGATGCTGGGGGGGGTGTCTTTCCCTCTATGTGCTCCCTGATGTCTGCCACAGTGGAAAGAAAGCCCTCAGGAGTCAGGAATTCTCTCTTCCAGATATGTTCACAGCTGTAGCCCTAAAATACAGATTACTTTTCATGGGAAACTGTCCTAGAAGATCCCAAGAGGGCATCAGATGACTCGTAACGTTATTAGATTGATTACTACTCTCCATTTGTATACTTTCTCAAGATTAAAGTGCTTTCATGTGCACTATTTTCTTTCTATCTTTATAAAAACACAGTTTTAAGAATCTTAGAATCATCTGAGCTGGAAAGACCTTAAAGACCACATAAATTCTCTTTTAAATGAAAATGAAGACCAGAAAATTTAAAAGACTTGCTCCAAGTCCCATGATTTAGCAAGAAAAGCAAGCTGCAAAACAAATTACCACAAATTTAGTGGCTTAAGACAACACCAATTTATTAACTCACAGTTCTGTGGGTCAGAGGCCCTGCCCAGCCCAGCACGACTGGTTTCCTGCTCAGGGTCTCATGAGGTTGAAATTAAGGCATCATTGAGCTGAGTTCCCATCTGGAGGCTCTGGGGAAGGACCCACTCCCAAGCTCATCCTTATTGGCAGGACTCGGTTCCTCTCAGTTGCAGGATTGAAGGCCCAGTTTCCTTGCTGGCCATTGGCTCTCACTTCTAGAGGCCTCTCTCAAGTCCTTTCCACTTGCATCATTAAGCCAAAAACAGTGCATCAAATCCTTCTCATACTTCAAATCTCTGACTTCTGCTGTGGTTACCAGCCACAGAAAATCCTCTCCTTTCAGTGGTCTCATGCAATTAGGTTAGGCCCACCATGATCCTCTCTCTTTTCCTTAACATCAACTGTGCTGGGTAACATAAATTAATTATGGCAGGAAAACCCATCAGATTCAATCCCAAGGATTATTCAGGATGTATATATGGAAGGTGGGCAAGAACTCTTGGAAAACAAGTGATAATCCTGCCAACACACAAGGGCATGGGAATCACAGACATGGTTTTGACAGCTTCACCACTCACCATCTCTGCAGCTGGACATATCATTACATTTGATTGAGCCCATGTTTCTTTATTGGTAGGATGAAAATAGTAAATACCCCACAAGGCTTTTGTAAGGCTTAATGAGAAGATGAATATGAGAGTGGCTTTAAGGTATAAGGCACAACCTGGCAGGGTCTAGTTGAAGTTAATATGTACAAGCATGTGGCATCCCTAGACTCAAAGTTCCTAAAAGTTAGAGGAAAGTTTGTCTCTTCAGACCTGCCAGAAATAAGGGGCTTCCTCCTCTGTAGTGTCAACCTTACTCTTAGTCACAATGACATGTTAGTTGAGGGCACCAAGAAATGGAGAGAAGCTACAGGGTTTAAATGGCCATTTTTTCCTATCCAGGACAATGCTAAACTGTATTTGGATGTATCTGGACGGCTCTAGCCCTCGGCTGAAGCTGGGATTTCTTCAAATAACCGAACTGGACCGCCAAGCTGACATGGTTCATCTGGTAAAGTCGGGGCCTAACTCAGAAGGAGGTAGGCACAGCAGAGATGACCAGGCAAATGTTTCAGCAGGGAAGACGGCTTGTCTATACCTCCCCACTCTCCAATGTTCCTTAGGGCAGAAATTATGAGTTATGATAACATCTAATTCTAACTCTCTTATAGAACACCAAGGGGCAAGGTTGTCTATTATCTGAAAGAAACATTGAAAGTAAGTCAGCACACTCATTTGTAGGAGCCCCATTTTCCCTTCCTTCAGGTGTGGCTTTACTTTCTGAGAAAGGAGCACATAGACCAGGATGTAACTTGCTTAAGAATGATGGTTACATATATGTTTTCCCCTTCAGCAGAAGAAATCATTACGTGATGGTCTCCCTCAACCCTTTCTTGCTAAATTCATAGACTAGAGCACAGTCTGGCATATAACAGACATTTCAAAAAGCATTTGCTGAATGAACAAATTTATAATGAAAGTAATAATAATGATAATAAACAGTGAGCTGGACCCAGATCTCCTATTTCCTTCTCACCGCTCTTTCTAGTAAACTGTTTCCCACTATATTGGCCTGGTGGCTGCCTTTTGAACAGATTTAATAAGCAGGTGTGAAGGCTCAAGCTAAACTTGAATGCTCCAGCTCCCACAGCCACTAGAAAGTCCAACCAGCCTGTCAAGTTAAATGTCTTTAGAAATAGTTGTGCAGCTGAGGAAGTGAACAGCACGTTGACCATCTGTTTTCTTTCTTCCCTGGGGAGCTGAGTTGAAGGAATTTGGAAGGTTAATGAGCTCTCTCTGGCTAGTGTGGTCTTGCACAATCTTTGGGTGTGGGTCTTGTCCATTTTGGAAGATAAACACCCCCATGAAATGCCTTGGGAGTGTACATGCCTATACAATGATTAGAGTTTTCTCACCATACTGATTTGTGAGCATTTTAGAGGCTATAAGGGAAACTGCGAAAATACTTGGGCTTTGTAATGTAGACAGCTCAGGGTTTTAGACCTTGATTCCTCCACTTAGTTGGATAACTTTGGTTCCTCTCTGATCTTCCATTTCTTCACATGTAAAATTGGAATTATAATAATATTTATATCATGAGGCTATCATGAAGATTAAATGAACTAAGTGTGCAAAGCACTTAGTTTAGAAATTGGCACTTCATAAATTGGCTACTATAATTGTTGGTATGTGACTAAACTTCCTCTTGGATACCTACACATTTATTTCTTCAAACCCTGCAATCATTTATTCCATAAACATTCACTAAGTGCTCAATAATATGCCAGTCACTGTGCTAAGTGACAGATGTTGAGACAAGCAAGAGGATGGCTCAGAGGAAATTAACGTTGATTGAGAACCCACCTTGAGCCAGGCTCTGTGCTAAGTGTTGGGAATTGCAGGCCAAGAAGTCACAGCATTTGAATCTCATATCTGCTTTTGCTTCTTCATTTCACACATTCATTCATTTAAGAGACATCAAAGCTCACAAAAGCTACTTTGGCTTTCTGGTCACCAAAATTCCTTTTGAATCAGTTTTCTTTGAATCTCACTGGGGCAGAAGAATGTACCTAAGAGACTTGCTTTACACTCCAGCCAGGCCTAATCTCAGTCTTGGCCTCCCACTGCTACCCGACTATCTTTGGTTTCCCACTTGTAGTGATGAATAACTCCACTTTCTCAACAGAAGCCTCAGTGCCCTTGGCCTCAACATTATTACTTTTGAAAGTAATTGTGTTGTGGCAAGATCATCCTGACCTCTTAATTAAGGGCTTTTGTGGTTTGGTCCTTGTCCTAGGTCCTCTTAATTTATTCCCTGTTGTCAATTTCATCACTAAGTACATCCTCTTATACAATGTTATTACAGCACAAGTGACACAGTTCCATCAAACTTCAGGAGAAAGTGGATATTACTGGAAATAAAAGTACTCAGAGAAGCACATGAGGAAGAAAACATTCCACAGTGCTGATCTGTTCTCTATTTCCTGCAAATCTATAGTAACAAGTGACTCATTTTTAAAATAGCTCTAGAGTTGCCCATCTGGAAAAACTCAAGAGGGCTTCCCTGGTGGTGCAGTGGTTGAGAGTCCGCCTGCCGATGCACGGGACACGGGTTCGTGCCCCAGTCTGGGAAGATCCCACATTCCGCAGAGCGGCTGGGCCCATGAGCCATGGCTGCTGAGCCTGCACGTCTGGAGCCTGTGCTCCGCAGCGGGAGAGGCCACAACAGTGAGAGGCCCGCGCACCGCAAAAAAAAAAAATAATAATAATAATAAACTTTCATAGAATAACTCAAGAAAAAAAACCCCACACACTTGTCATGGTTGTCACAATTAATCAATCTTACAACACAATAATTCCAGAACAATTAAAAGTTAAATGAGATATAAAACTATAAGAATTTTAGAACCACAAATGTGTGAAAAGTTTTACACTTCTCAGATGGGAAAGTTATTTCTAAGTATGACGTCAAAGGCAAAAGCATTAAGAAAATGACCAATAGAACTGATTTCTGAAAAAAGTTTAAAACTTTCATATGGCCAACAATTCCCCCAAGTATTAACAAACATGAATTAGGAGAAATATTTGCAGTCCACAAAGAGCACTTAACATATAGTGTTTCACAATTGAAAAATGGGCAAAAGTCATGAAAGGACAATTCATAAAACACAATGTCCAGTAAACATATAAACATGTTTCATCTTACCGATCAAATAAATACAAATTAAAACAATGAAATATAACTTTTCACCATTAGATTAACAAAGCTTAAATTTATGGATAAGGCCAGTGTTGGCAAGTATGTGCACGAAACAGCACTCTCATACATTCTTACTGGAAGTATGATGGGATTAGTTTTCTGGATGGCTATTTTGTAATATTTAAATAGTTTTAAAAGCGCATACCATTTGACTCAGCAATTCCACTTCTGGGCATTATCCTAAGGAAGTAACCAGAGAAGTCACAAAGATGTATTGTAGTATTGTTTATAATAAAGAAAAATTTGAAACAACCTTATATCTATAGAGGGTAGTTAAATTACGTGACATTTGTACAGTAGAATATTATGCTACCATTAAAATGATAATGATTCTCTCTCTTTTGCTGGCTTTGAAGAAGCTTCCAGGTTGTAAGTGGGTCAATGGAGAGAACCACATGGCAAGGAACTGAGGGCGGATATTTGATATAACTCTAGGAGCTGAGAGCAGCCCACTGCTGGCAGTCAGCAAGAAAATAGAGCCACAGTCTAGAGCTGTAAAGAGATGAATCCTGCCAATAACCTGAGGGAGCTTGGAAGCAAATCTTTCCCTGGTCAAGCCTCTGATGAGACTGCAGTCCTAGCCAACACCTGATTATAGCCTGGCAACAAAAAACTGTGAGATAATAAATAAGTGTTGTTCTAGGTGACTAAGTTTGTGGTTTTGCTATTCAAACCTGTCTATGTTATGTTAAATAACAAATAGGTTATGAAACAGTATGTTATATGATCTTATTTAAAATTAAGCTTATGTTTGAAAAAATATTTGTAGAAAAATGTCTTGGACAATATAAAGCACTTTAATATATTTTTAAATTTATATATTTTATATATATAAAATGTATATATTTTAAAAGTATTCCTCATACTTTTCTGCCTGTCTTGAAATTTATTTTTTCAATGAACTTTTATTTTATAATTAAAGATAGATGTATTCCTATTTTCAAAGAAAAAAATATATTCAAAACCTTGGGAGGAAAGTTTATCTGTGATGGTGTCATATTTGTGTCATAATGATACAATATTTTGGGGGGAACCTTGGAACATACTGAAATTTATTGATTAAAAGATAATGTGGGGTGGAGTCAAGATGGCACACTAGGAGGACATGGAATTCGCATCTCCTCACAACTAGGGCAACTACTAGGCACCAGTGGGGGACCATGGACACCTAGGGGACAGGAGGAACCCCCAGCAACCTGGTAGGACCTGTGGCATGGGGGGAGTGAAGGGGGTGGAGAAGTGGAGATGCAACGGGACTGGTGCCCCTGAGGGGCAGCTGGGGAGGGGAAGGGATCCTATGCCAAAGCAGGAAATTGGGGAACCACTGGGAGAGCAGAGGATCAAAAGGGAGTGTGGCCAGGTTTTTCCTGTCCACTTGGTCCTCCAGGAACCTGTTGAGATCCCGGGCCTGATCTCTTGCCCACCTAGGCCCCCTCCAGCAGCAGGGGTCCTGAGGGAATGGAAGAGGGGGAAGGGGGAGCAAAAGTAAAGGTGGACCTCTGGGACCAGCACCACTGCGGAGTGGCTGGGGTAGAAGAGGAGTTCCTACACCCAGCGGGACCCACCCACGGTTAGGAGTCCATCGGCCACGGAAGACCCTGGAGAAGACAGTGGGGGAGGGGTGTGAAGAAATGGAAGGGAACGCAGACAGTGCTTTCCCTGTCCACTTAGGCACCAGGAAGCCTGTTGGGCTCCCAGGCCTAATCCTCTGCCTTCGGAGCCACCCTCCTGCTGTGCAGAACCCGAGACCCGCCCCTACACCCCCACCCAGGGCCCTACATCCAAACTCTGGAATTCCACACTCCAGAGGCCGTCCTTTCTATATGCTGCCTCTCCCCTTCTCCGCAGGTCCTAAGCAGAGGCCCTGCCACATACTTGAATGTCGCCCCGCTTAGGCCCTGCCCCATGATCAAACGTCACCCCCCCACCTGCCTAGATCCCACCCGACCCTAAACCCCGCCCCTGTCTAAGTTCCACCCCCAGCTAAACTCTGCCCCCGTGGCCAAGGCTTTTTAAAATTTTTCTTCTTCTTTTTTCTCCTTTTAGATTGAGGTTCCATTTTACCTTGTTGGTTCATTGTTGTTAATTCTTTTACATTATTGTTTTTCCTAATAAATCTTTTATTTTTCTAATTTTACTTTATTCTTTATACTTTGTTATTGTTCTCTCCTTTTGGCTTGTTCCTGTTCCCCACATGCCCCCCCCTCCACCTTTTCCTTTTCTTTCTTTTTTCTCTTGTGGTTTTATTTTACATTGTTGCACTTGTTTCAATTATAGTTTTATTTTTCTGAATATATTTTTTATCTTTCTAATATTATTTTGTTTTTTATTCTTTAATATTGTACTGCTCCATTTTTTCTTTCTTACTTTCTTTTATTTTTTATTATTATTATTTTTTAACCATGCCACAAAGCTTGCAGGATCTTGGTTCCCAGACTGGAGGTCGGACCCGAGCTTCTATGGTGGGAGCTCTGAGTCCAAACTGCTGGACTAACAGAGAACCTCAGACCCTGGGGAATATCAATCGGAGTGAGAAGTCCCAGAGATCCTCATCTCAGCACCAAGACCTGGCTCTAGCCAACTGCCTGCAAACTCCAGTGCTGGATGTCTCAGGCCAAACACCCAATAAGATAGGAGTATAGCACCACCCATCAAAAATTAAAAAAACAAATGACAAAAAAATATGTTACAGATGAATTATCAGGGTAAAAACCCACAAGATGAAATAAATGAAGATGAAATAGACAACCTACCTGAAAAAGAATTCAAAGTAATGATAGTAAATAGGATCCCAAATCTTCAAAACAGAATGGAGAAAATACAAGAAACATTGAACAAGGATCTAAAAGAACTAAAGAGCAAACAAACAGTGATGAACAACACAGTTGCTGAAATTAAAAATACTCTAGAGAGGACAGACAGCCAAAGCAAGAAGAACTACAATCCTGCAGCCTGTGGAACAAAAACCACATTCACAGAAAGATAGGCAAGGTGAAAAGGCAGAGAGCAATGTACCAGATGAAGGAACAAGATAAAACCCCAGAAAAACAACTAAATGAAATAGACATAGGCAACCCTCCATAAAAAGAATTCAGAATAACGATAGTGAAGATGATCCAGGACCTCGGAAAAACAATGGAGGAAAAGATTGAGAAGATGCAAGAAATGTTTAACAAAGACATAGAAGAATTAAAGAAAAAACAAACAGAGATGAACAATAAAATAACTGAAATGAAAACTACACAACAAGGAATCAATAGCAGAATAACTGATGCAGAAGAACGGATAAGTGACCTGGAAGACAGAATGGTGGAATTCACCGCTGCAGAACAGAATAAAGAAAAAAGAATGAAAAGAAATGAAGACAGCCTAAGAGACCTCTGGGACAACAGTAAATGCAAGAACATTTGCATTATAGGGGTCCCAGAAGGAGAACAGAGAGAAAAAGGACCTGAGAAAATATTTGAAGAGATTATAGTCGAAAACTTCCCTAACATGGGAAAGGAAATAGTCACCCAAGTCCAGGAAGTGCAGAGAGTCCCATACAGGATGAACCCAAGGAGAAACATGCTAAGACACATGGTAATCAAACTGGCAAATATTAAAGACAAAGAAAAATTATTGAAAGCAGCAAGGGAAAAACGACCAATAACATACAAGGCAACTCCCATAAGGTTAACAGCTGACTTCTCAGCAGAAACTCTGCAAACGAGATGGGAGTGGCATGATATACTTAAACTGATGAAGGGGAGGAACAACTACAAGCAACGCTATGCCAATAAAATGGGCAACCTGGAAGAAATGGAAAAATTCTTAGAAAGGTATAACCTTCCAAGACTGAACCAGGAAGAAACCTACAACCAAGATTACTCTATCCAGCAAGGATCTCATTCAGATTTGATGGAGAAATCAAAAGCTTTACAGACAAGCAAAAGCTAAGAGAATTCAGCACCAGCAAACCAGCTCTACAACAAATGCTAAAGGAACTTCTCTAAGTGGGAAACACAAGAGAAGGAAAGGAGCTACAAAAACAAACTGAAAACAATTAAGAAAATGGTCATAGGAACATACATATTGATACTTACCTTAAACGTGAATGGATTAAATGCTCCAACCAAAAGACACAGGCTCGCTGAATGGATACAAAAGCAAGACCTATATATATGCTGTCTACAAGAGACCCACTTCAGACCTGGGGACACATACAGACTGAAAGTGAGGGGATGGAAAAAGATATTCCATGCACATGGAAATAGAAAGAAAGCTGGAGTAGCAATACTCATATCAGATAAAATGGACTTTAAAATAAAGAATGTTACAAGAGACAAGGAAGGACACTACATAATGATCAAGGGATCATTCCAAGAAGAAGATATAACAATTATAAATATATATGCACCCAACAATTGAGGAACAACTCAATACATAAGGCAACTGCTAACAGCTGTAAAAGAGGAAATCAAGAGTAACACCATAATACTGGAGGACTTTAACACCTCACTTACACCAATGGACAGACCATCCAAAATAAAAATAAATAAGGAAACAGAAACTTTAAATGACACAATAGACCAGATAGATTTAATTGATATTTATAGGACATTCCATCCTAAAACAGGAGATTACACTTTCTTCTCAAGTGCACACGGAACATTCTCCAGGATAGATCACATGTTGGGTCACAAACAAAGCCTCAGTAATATTAAGAAAATTGAAATCATATCAAGCATCTTTTCTGACCACAATGCTATGAGATTACAAATGAATAACAGGGGGAAAAAAGTGAAAAACACAAACACATGGAAGCTAAACACTACGTTACTAAATAACCAAAGGATCACTGAAGAAATCAAAGAGGAAATCAAAAAATACCTAGAGACAAAAGACAATGAAAACATGACAATCCAAAACCTATGGGAATCAGCAAAAGCAGTCCTAAGAGGGAAGTTTATAGCTATACAAGCCTACCTCCAGAAACACGAAAAATCTCAAATAAATAATCTAACCTTACACCTAAAGGAACTAGAGAAAGAAGAAAAAACAAAACCCAAAGTTAGTAGAAGGAAAGAAATTATAAAGATCAGAGTGGAAATGAATGAAATAGAAACAAAGAAAATGATAGCAAAGATCAATAAAACTAAAAGCTAGTTCTTTGAGAAGATAAACAAAATTGCTAAGCCATTAGCCAGACTCATCAAGAAAATGAGGGACAGGACTCAAATCAATAAAATTACAAATGAAAAAGGAGAAGTTACAACAGTCACTGCAGAAATACAAAGCATCCTAAAAGACGACTACAAGCAACCCTATGCCAAAAAAACGGACAACCTGGAAGAAATGGACAAATTGTTAGAAAGGTATAATCTTCCAAGGCTGAACCAGGAAGAAATAGAAAATATGAACAGACAAATCACAAGTAATGAAATTGAAACTGTGATTAAAAATCTTCCAGCATACAAAGGTCCTGGACCAGATGGCTTCACAGATGAATTCTGTCAAACATTTAGAGAATAGCTAACACCAATCCTTCCAAACTCTTCCAAAAAATTGAGGAGGAAGGAACACTCCCAAACTCATTCTATGAGGCCACCATCACCCTGATACCAAAACCAGACAAAGATACAAAAAAAGAAAATTACAGACCAATATCACTGATGAATATAAATGCAAAAATCCTCAACAAAATACTAGCAAACAGAATCCAACAACATATTAAAAGGATCATACACCATGATCAAGTGGGATTTATCCCAGGGATGCAATGATCCTTCAATATATGCAAATCAATCAACGTGATAACTTATATTAACAAATTGAAGAATAAAAACCATATGGTCATCTCAATGACTGCAGAAAAATGTTTTGACAAAATTCAACACCCATTTATGATAAAAATTCTCTGGAAAGTGGGCATAGAGGGAACTTACCTCAACATAATACAGGCCATATACAGCAAACCCACAGCCAATATCATTCTCAATTGTGAAAAACTGAAAGAATTTCTTATAAGACCAGCAACAAGACAAGGATGCCCACTCTCACCGCTATTATTCAACATAGTGATGGAAGTCCTAGTCTCAGCAATCAGAGAAGAAAAAAAAAATAAAAGGAATACAAATTGGAAAAGAAGAAGTAAAACTGTCACTGTTTACAGATGACATGATACTATACATAGCGATTCCTAAAGATGCCACCAGAAAACTACTAGAGCTGATCAATGAATTTGCTAAAGTTGCAGGATACAAAATTAATGCAAAGAAATCTCTTGCATTCCTATACACTAACATTGAAATACCTGAAAGAGAAACTAAGGAAACATTCCCATTTACCATTGCAACAAAAAGAAGAAAATACCTAGGAATAAACCTACCTAGGGAAACAAAAGACCTGTATGCAGAAAACTATAAGACACTGAAGAAATAAATTAAAGATGATACCAACAGATGGAGAGGTATACCATGTTCTTGGATTGGAAGAATCAATATTGTGAAAATGACTATAATACCCAAAGCAAACTACAGATGCAATATAATTCCTATCAAGTTACCAATGGCATTTTTTACAGAAATAGAACAAAAAAATCTTAAAATTTGTATGGAGACAAAAAAACCCCCCGAATAGCCAAAGCAGTCTTGAGGGGAAAAAACGGAGCTGGAGGAATCAGACTCCCTGACTTCAGACTATACTACAAAGCTACAGTCATGGAGACAATATGGTACTGGCACAAAAACAGAAACATAGATCAATGGAACAAGATAGAAAGCCAAGAGGTAAACCGAAGCACCTATTGTCAACTAATCTATGACAAAGGAGGCAAGGATATACAATGGAGAAAAGATAGTCTCTTCAAAAAGTGGTGCTGGGAAAACTGGACAGCTACATGTAAAAGAATGAAATTAGAACACTCCATAGCACCATACACAAAAATAAACTCAAAATGGATTAGAGACCTAAATGTAAGACCGGACACTAGGAAACTCTTAGAGGAAAACATAGGAAGAACACGCTTTGACATAAATCACAGCAAGATCTTTTTTGATCCACTTCCTAGAGTAATGGAAATAAAAACAAAAATAAACAACTGGGACCTAATGAAACTTAAAACCTTTTGCACAGCAAAGGAATCCATAAAGAAGGTGAAGAGACAACCCTCAGAATGGGAGAAAATATTTGCAAACAAGTTAACAGGCAAAGGATTAACCTCCAAAATGTATAAACAACTCATGCAGCTCGATATTAAAAAAACAAAAAAACCAATCCAAAAATGGGCAGAAGACCTAAATAGACATTTCTCCAAAGAAGACATACAGATGGCCAAGAAGCACATGAAAAGCTGCTCAACATCACTAATCATTAGAGAAATGCAAATCAAAACTACAGTGAGGTATCACCTCACACCAGTTAGAATGGGCATCATCAGAAAATCTACAAACAACAAATTCTGGAGAGGCTGTGGAGCAAAGGGAAACCTCTTGCACTGTTGGTGGGAATGTAAACTAATACAGCCACTATGGAAAACAGTATGGAGATTCCTTAGAAAACTAAAAATAGAATTACCATATGATCCAGCAATCCCACTACGGGGCATATACCTAGAAAAAACCACAATTCAAAAAGACACATGCACCCCAATGTTTATTCCAGCACTATTTACAAAAGCCAAGTCATGGAAGCAACCTAAGTGCCCATTGACAGATGAATGGATAAAGAAGATGTGGTACATATATACAATGGAATATTACTCAGCCATAAAAAGGAATGAAATTGGGTCATTTGTTGAGATGTGGATGGATCTAGAGACTGTCATACAAAGTGAGGTAAGTCAGAAATAGAAAAACAAATATCATATATTAATGCATATATGTAGAACCTAGAAAAATGGTACAGATGAACTGGTTTTCAGGGCAGAAATTGAGACACAGATATAGAGACCAAACGTATGGACAGCAAGGGGGGAAAGCCGCGGGGTGGTGGGGGTGGTGGTGCGATGAACTGGGCGATTGGGATTGACATGTATACACTGATGTGTATAAAATTGATGACTAATAAGAACCTGCTGTATATATAAAAAAAAAAAACTCTAGAAGGAACCAATACCTGAATAACTGAGGCAGAAGAACTGATAAGTGTCCTGGAAGATAAAATGGTGGAAATAACTGCCAGGGAGCAGAATAAAGAAAAAAGAATATAAAGAATTGAGGACAGGTTCAGAAACCTCTGGGAAAACATTAAATGCACCAACATTTGAATTATAGGGGTCCCAGAAGAAGAAGAGAAAAAGAAATGGTTTGAGAAAATATTTTAAGAGATTATAGACAAAAACTTCCCTAACATGGGAAAGGAAATAGTCAATCAAGTCCAGGAAGCACAGAGAGTACCATACAGGATAAACCCACAGAGAAACACACCAAGACACATATTAATATAACTATCAAAAATTAAATACAAAGATAAAATGTTAAAAGCAGCAAGGGAAAAGCAAAAAATAATGTACAGGGACTCACCATAAGGTTAAGAGCTGATTTTTCGGCATAAACTCTGCAAGCCAGAAGGGAGTGGCTGAACGTATTTAAAGTGATGAAAGGGAAAAACTTACAAACAAGATTACTCTACCCAGCAAGGATCTCATTCAGATTCGATGGAGAAATTAAAGACTTTACAGATAACCAAAAGTTAAAATAATTCAGCACCGCGAAACCAGCTTTACAACAAATCCTACAGGAATTTCTCCAGGCAGGAAACACAAGAGAAGGAAAAGAATTACAAACTCAAAACAATTAAGAAAATGGTAATAGCAACATACATATTGATAATTACCTTAAATGTAAATGCATTAAATGCTCCAACCAAAAGACATAGACTGGCTGAATGGATACAAAAACAAGACCCGTACATATACTGTCTAGAAAAGACCCACTTCAGACCTAGGGAAACATACAGACTGAAAGTGAGGGGATGGAAAAAGATATTCCATGCAGGTGGAAATCAAAAGAAAGCTGGAGTAGCAATTCTCATAGCAGACAAAATAGACTTTAAAATAAAGACTATTACAAGAGACAAACAAGGACACTGCATATGATCAAGGGATCAATCCAAGAAGAAGATATAACAATTGTAAATATTTATACACCCAACAGAGGAGCATATCATTACATAAGGCAAATGCTAACAGCCATAAAAGGGGAAATCGACAGTTAAACAATAATAGTAGGGGACTATAACAACCCACCTCAACAATGGACAGATCATCCAAAATGAAAATAAATAATGAAACACAAACTTTAAATGACAGAGTAAACAAGATGGACTTAATTTATATTTATAGGACATTCCATCCCCAAACAGCAGAATACACTTTCTCTCAAGTGCTCATGGAACATTCTCCAGGATAGACCATACCTTGGGTCACAAATCAAGCCTTGGTAAATTTAAGAAAATTGAAATTAGATCAAGTATGTTTTCTGACCAGAATGCTATAAGACTAGATATCAATTACAGGAAAAAAAAACTGTAAAAAATACAAACACATGGAGGCTAAACAGTATGATACTAAATAACCAAGAGTTCTCTGAAGAAAACAAAGGGGAAATAAAGAACACTTACTAACAAATCACAATGAAAACATGAAGACCCAAAACCTATGGGATGCAGCAAAAGAGTTCTAAGAGGGAAGTTTATAGCAATACAATCCTACCTGAAGAAACAAGAAAAATCTCAAATAAACAGCCTAACATTACACCTAAACAAATTAGAGAAAGAAGAACAACAGCATAAAAAACAAAAACAAAAACCCAAACTTAGCATAAGGAAAGAAATCATAAAGATCAGATCAGAAACAAATGAAAAAGAAGTGAAGGAAACAATAGCAAAGATCAATAAAACTAAAAGCTGGTTCTTTGAAAAGATAAACAAAACGAATAAACCATTAGCCAGACTCATCAAGAAAAACAGGGAGAAGACTCAAATCAACAGAATTAGAAATGAAAAAGTAGAAGAAACAACTGACACTGCAGAAATACAAAGGATCATGAGAGACTCCTACACACAACTAAATGCCAGTAAATGGACAACCTGGAAGAAATGAACAAATTCTCAGAAAAGTACAACCATCAGAGACTGGACCAAGAAGAAATAGAGAATATAAACAGACCAGTCACAAGCACTGAAACTGAAACTGTGATTAAAAATCTTCCAACAAACAAAAGCCCAGGCCAGATGGCTTCCCAGGTGAATTCTATCAAACATTTAGAGAAGAGCTAACACCAATCCTTCTCCAACTCTTGCAAAATATAGCAGAGGGAGGAACACTCCCAAACTCATTCTATGAGGCCACCATCACCCTGATACCAAAACCAGACAAAGATGTCAAAAAAAGAGAAAACTGCAGGCCAAGATCTCTGGTGAACATAGATGCAAAAATCCCCAACAAAATACTAGCAAACAGAATCCAAAAGCACATTAAAAGGATCATACACCATGATCAAGTGGGGTTTATACCAGGAATGCAAGGATTCTTCAAAATACGCAAATCATTCAATGTGACACACCATATTAACAAATTGAAGGATAAAAACCATATGACAATCTCAATAGATGCAGAAAAAGCTTTTGACAAAATTCAACACCAATTTATGATAAAACACCCCTCAGAAAGTAAGCATAGAGGGAACTTACCTCAGCATAATAAAGGCCGTATATGGCAAACCTGCAGCCAATATCATTCTCAATGGTGAAAAACTGAAACCATTTCCTCTAGGATCAGGAAAAAGACAAGGTTGACCACTCTCACCACTATTATTCAATATAGTTTTGGAGGTTTTAGCCACAGCAATCAGAGAAGAAAAAGAATTAAAAGGAATCCAAATCAGAAAAGAAGAAGTAAAATTGTCACTGTTTGCAGATGACATGATAATATACATAGAGAATCCTAAAGATGCTACCAGAAAACTACTAGAACCAATCAATGAATTTGGTAGAGTAGCAGGATACAAAATTAATGTACAGAAATCTCTTGCATTCCTATACACTAATGATGAAAAATCTAAAGAAAAATTAAGGAAAGATTCCCCTTTACCATTGCAACAAAAAGAGTAAAATACCTGGGAATAAACCTACCTAAGGAGATAAAAGACCTGTACACAGAAAACTATAAGACACTGATGAAAGAAATTAAAGATGATATAAATAGATGGAGAGATATATCGTGTTCTTGGATTGGAAGAATCAACATTGTGAAAATGACTCTACTACCCAAAGCAAGCTACAGATTCAATGCAATCCCTATCAAACTACTAATGGCATTTCTCACAGAACTAGAACAAAAAATTTCACAATTTGTATGGAAACACAAAAGACCCCAAATAGCCAAAGCAATCCTGAGAAAGAACAATGCAGCTAGAGGAATCAGGTTCCTGGACTTCAGACTATACTGCAAAGCTACAGTAATCAAGACAGTATGGTACTGGCACAAAAACAGACATATAGATGAATGGAACAGGATAGAAAGCCCAGAGATTAATCCACGTGCATCTGGCCACCTTATCTTTGATAAAGGTGGCAAGAGAATGGAGAAAAGACAGGCTCTTCAATAAGTGATGCTGAGAAAACTGGACAGCTGCATGTAAAAGAATGAAATTAAATCACTTAACACCATACCCCAAAATAAACTCAAAATGGATTAAAGACCTAAATGTAAGGCCAGACAGTATAACCTAAATGTAAGGCCAGAGAGTATTTTCCTCTTAGAGGAAAACATAGGCAGAACACTCTATGACATAAATCACAGCAAGATCCTTTTTGACCTACCTCCTAGAAAAATGGAAATAAAAACAAAAATAAACAAATGGGACCTAATGAAACTTAAAAGGTTTTGCACGTCAAATGAAACAATAAACAAGATGGAAAGTCAACCATCAGAATGGGAGAAAATATTTGAAAACAACGCAACAGACAAAGGATTAATCTCCAAAATATACAAGCAGCTCATGCAGCTCAATATCAAAGAAAAGAATTACTGAATCCAAAAATGGGCAGAAGACCTAACTAGACATTTCTCCAAAGAAGATATACAGATTGCCAACAAACACGTGAAAAGATGCTTAACATCACTAATCATTAGAGAAATGCAAATCAAAACCACAATGAGGTATCACCCTCACACTGGTCAGAATGGCCATCATCAAAAAATCTACAAACAATGAATGCTGGAAAGGGTGTGGAGAAACGGAAACCCTCTTGCATTGTTGGTGGGAATGTAACTTGATACAGCCACTGTGGAGGACAGTATGGCGGTTTCTTTAAACACTAAAAGTAGAACTACCATATGAACCAGCATTCCCACTACTGGGCATATACCCTGAGAAAACCATAGTTCAAAAGGACACATGTACCCCAATATTCATTGCAGTACTATTTACAATAGCCAGGACATGGAATCAACCTACTTGTCCATCAACAGATGAATGGATAAAGAAGATATGGCACATATATATAATGGAATATTACTCAGCCATAAAGATAAATGAAATTGAGGAGCTTCCCTGGTGGCGCAGTGGTTAAGAATACGCCTGCCAATGCAGGGGATATGGGTTCGAGCCCTGATCTGGGAAGATCCTCTGAACAACTAAGCCTGTGCACCACAACTACTGAGCCTGTGCTCCACAACAAGAGAAGCCATCATCGCAATGAGAGAAGCCTGCACACCACAACAAAGAGTAACCCCCACTAGCCGTAACTAAAGAAAGCCCACACGCAGCAATGAAGACCCAACACAGCCAAAAGTAAATGGAAAGATAGATAAGTAGATAGATAGATAGATAAAATCTATTAAAAAATAGAAATGAAATTGAGTTATATGTAGTGAGGTGGATGGACCTAGAGTCTGTCCTACAGAGTGAAGTAAGTCAGAAAGAGAAAAACAAATACCGTATGCTAACACATATATATGGAATCTAAAAAAAAAAAAAGGTTCTGATGAACCTAGGGGCAGGACAGGAATAAAAACAGAGATGTTGAGAATGGACTTGAGGACACGGGGAGGGGGAAGGGTAAGCTGGGACGAAGTGAGAGAGTAACACTGGCATATATACATTACCAAATGTAAAGCAGATAGCTAGTGGAAAGCAGCTGCATAGCACAGGGAGATCAGCTCAGTGATTTGCGACCACCTAGAGGGGTGAGATGAGGGTGGGAGGGAGATGCAAGAGGGAGAGGATATGGGGATATATGTGTGCATATAGCTGATTCACTTTGTTATAAAGCAGAAACTAACACAACATTGTAAAGCAATTATACTCCAATAAAGATGTTTTAAAAACTAAAGATAATGTAATACATTTTTGTTCATTAAGGTAATCTGTGGATATGACTAAACATGGATTCCCATCTTATACTAAGGGATAAAATGAAAAAACACAATCAGAGCTTTTGCATTGCTAAAAACAGCTCACATTAAATTGAGACAATTGCATTATGGCTTACTCCAAGCACAACTGCAAGTGATTATAAGGAAACAAAATCACAACTTGAATAACTGCTATGCCAGAACATTCATTCTACCCAATAATGGAATATTTGAGCTAAACTAACAGGGCAAGTTCTTCTGTAAGAGCAACAACTTACTGTCCAAGAATGATTGTCCATTTATCTCCCTTACAGTAGGTGGATTCAGAGATGGTCAAGGAGTGGCTAAGGTATATTATTGAGGAGAACATAATAGGAGATGGTGCCATGGAATAAACTGTTTTGATATTAACTAGAGAATGCATTTGGTGGAAGTTTGGAAATATGGCTTACAGATTTATGTTTATATCAGGATTTTCTTTTTAATGCTCTAATTCATAAAGCAATCTACTTAGGTCAAATCAATCATTAATTTTCAGAGATTCAAATCTGAGAAGCAAAAAAAAAAAGCAAAAAAAAGAGAGTAAGGATTAAAATACACAGAAATGCTTGAAAAACTATCATTTTAATGTACTCTGACTTGTAACCTTTTTCTTTTTGCAGGACGTGGCCCTCTTACTGTTGTGGCCTCTCCCGTTGTGGAACACAGGGTCCAGGTGCGCAGCCTCAGCAGCCATGGCTCACAGGCCCAGCCGCTCCACGGCATGTAGGGTCTTCCCGGACTGGGGAACGAACCCATGTCCCCTGCATCAGCAGGCGGACTCTCAACTACTGCGCCACCAGGGAAACCCATAACCTTTTTATTCCTTAAGAAAAAACATTATTTTGAAAGTGTCACCAGAAACTTCATCACTTATCAAAAATAAGTTAGAAAGAGTTTGATTGCAAAGCTGAGAGAGTTCAGCACCTCCAAACCAGCTTTACAACAAATGCTAAAGGAACTTCTCTAGACAAGAAACACAAGAGAAGGAAAAGACCTACAATAACAAATCCAAAACAATTAAGAAAATGGGAATAGGAACATATATATTGATAATTACATTAAATGTAAATGGATTAAATGCTCCCACCAAAAGACACAGACTGGTTGAATGGATACAAAAACAAGACCCATATATATGCTGTCTACAAGAGACCCACTTCAGACCTAGGGACACATCCAGACTGAAAGTGAGGGGATGGAAAAAGATGTTCCATGCAAATGGAAACCAAAAGAAATCTGCAGTAGCAATTCTCATATCAGACAAAATAGACTTTAAAATAAAGACTATTACAAGAGACAAAGAAGGACATTACATAATGATCAAGGGATCCATCCAAGAAGAAGATATAACAATTGTAAATATTTATGCACCCAACATAGGAGCACCTCAATACATAAGACAAATACTAACAGACATAAAAGGGGAAATCGACAGTAACACAATCATAGTAGGAAACTTTAACATCCCACTTTCACCAATGGACAGATCATGCAAAATGAAAATAAATAAGGACACACAAGCTTTAAATGATACATTGAACAAGATGGACTTAATTGATATTTATAGGACATTCCATCCAAAGACAACAGAATATGCATTTTTCTCATGTGCTTATGGAACATTCTCGAGGATAGATCATATCTTGGGTCACAAATCAAGCCTTGGTAAATTTAAGAAAATTGAAATAGTACCAAGTATCCTTTCTGACCACAACGCTATGAGACTAGATATCAATTACAGGAAAAGATCTGTAAAAAATACAAACACATGGAGGCTAAACAATACACTACTTAATAACGAAGTGATCATTGAAAAAATCAAAGAGGAAATCAAAAAATACCTAGATACAAATGACAATGGAGACACGATGACCCAAAACCTATGGGATGGAGAAAAAGCAGTTCTAAGAGGGAACTATACAGCAATACAATCCTACCTTAAGAAACAGGAAACATCTCGAATAAACAACCTAACCCTGCACCTAAAGCAATTAGAGAAAGAACAAAAAACCCCCCAAAGATAGCAGAAGGAAACAAATCATAAAGATCAGATCAGAAATAAATGAAAAAGAAACGAAGGAAACGATAGCAAAGGTCAATGAAACTAAAAGCTGTTCTTTGAGAAGATAAACAAAATTCATAAACCATTAGCCAGACTCACCAAGAAAAAAAGGGAGAAGACTCAAATCAATAGAATTAGAAATGAAAAAGGAGAAGTAACAACTGACACTGCAGAAATACAAAAGATCATGAGAGATTACTACAAGCAACTCTATGCCAATAAAATGGACAACCTGGAAGAAATGGACAAATTCTTAGAAATGCACAACCTGCCAAGACTGAATCAGGAAGAAATAGAAAATATGAACAGACCAATCACAAGCACTGAATTTGAAACTGTGATTAAAATCTTCCAACAAACAAAAGCCCAGGCCAGATGGCTTCACAGGCGAATTCTATTAAACATTTAGAGAAGAGCTAACACCTATCCTTCTCAAATGCTTCCAAAATATAGCAGAGGGAGGAACACTCCCAAACTCATTCTACAAGGCCAACATCACCCTGATACCAAAACCAGACAAGGATGTCACAAAGAAAGAAAACTACAGGCCAATATCACTGACGAACATAGATGCAAAAATCCTCAACAGAATACTAGCAAACAGAATCCAACAGCACATTAAAAGGATCATCGACCATGATCAAGTGGGGCTTATTCCAGGAATGCAAGGATTCTTCAATATGCACAAATCAATCAACGTGATATACCATATTAACAAATTGAAGGAGAAAAACCTTATGATCATCTCAATAGATGCAGAGAAAGCTTTTGACAAAATTCAACACCCATTTATGATAAAAACCCTGCAGAAAGTAGGCATAGAGTGAACTTTTCTCAACATAATAAAGGCCATATGTGACAAACCCACAGCCAACATCATCCTCAATGGTGAAAAACTGAAACCATTTCCACTAAGATCAGGAACAATACAAGGTTGCCCACTCTCACCACTATTATTCAACATACTTTTCAAAGTTTTAGCCACAGCAATCAGAGAAGGAAAGAAAATATAAGGGATCCAAATCGGAAAAGAAGAAGTAAATCTGTCACTGTTTGCAGATGACATGATACTATACATAGAGAATCCTAAAGATGCTACCAGAAAACTACTAGAGCTAATCAATGAATTTGGTAAAGTAGCAGGATACAAAATTAATACACAGAAATCTCTGGCATACCTATACACTAATGATGAAAAATTTGAAAGTGAAATTAAGAAAACACTCCCATTTACCATTGCAACAAAAAGAATAAAATATCTAGGAATAAACCTACCTAAGGAGACAAAAGACCTGTATGCAAAAAATTTCTGATGAAAGAAATTAAAGATGATAAAAATAGATGGAGAGATATACCATGTTCTTGGATTGGAAGAATGAACACTGTGAAAATAACTCTACTACCCAAAGCAATCTACAGATTCAATGCAATCCCTATAAAACTACCACTGGCATTTTTCACAGAACTAGAACAAAAAATTTCACAATTTGTATGGAAACACAAAAGACCCCGAATAGCCAAAGAAATCTTGAGAACAAAAAGTGGAGCTGGAGGAATCAGGCTCCCTGACTTCAAACTATACTACAAAGCTGCAGTAATCAAGACAGTATGGTACTGGCACAAAAACAGACAGATAGATCAAAGGAACAGGATAGAAAGCCCAGAGAAAAACCCACACACATATGGTCACCTTATCTTTGATAAAGGAGGCAGGAATGTACAGTGGAGAAAGGACAGCCTCTTCAATAAGTGGTGCTGGGAAAACTGGACAGGTACACATAAAAATATGAGATTAGAACACTCCCTAACACCATACACAAAAATAAGCTCAAAATGGATTAAAGACCTAAATGTAAGGCCAGAAATTATGAAACTCTTAGAGAAAAGCATAGGCAGAGCACTCTATGACATAAATCACAGCAAGATCCTTTTGACCCCCAAAAAATAAAAAAAGATCCTTTTGACCCACCTCCTAGAGAAATGGAAATAAAAACAAAAATAAACAAAAGGGACCTAATGAAACTTCAAAGCTTTTGCACAGCAAAGAAAACCATAAACAAGACCGAAAGACAACCCTCAGAATGGGAGAAAATATTTGCAAATGAAGCAACTGACAAAGGATTAATCTGCAAAATTTACAAGCAGCTCTTGCAGCTCAATAACAAAAAAACAAACAACCCAATCCAAAAATGGCCAGAAGACCTAAACAGACATTTCTCCAAAGAAGATATACAGATTGCCAACAAACACATGAAAGAATGCTCAACATCATTAATCATTAGAGAATTGCAAATCAAAAGTACAATGAGATATCATTTCACACCAGTCAGAATGGCCATCTTAAAAAAATCTAGAAACAATAAATGCTTGAGAGGGTGTGGAGAAAAGGGAGCACTCTTGCACTGCTGGTGTGAATATGAATTGGTACAGCCACTATGGAGAACAGTATGGAGGTTCCTTATGAAACTGCAAATAGAACTACCATATGACCCAGCAATCCCACTACTGGGGTTATACCCTGAGAAAACCATAATTCAAAAGGAGTCATGTACCAAAATGTTCATTGCAGCTCTATTTACAATAGCCAGGAGATGGAAACAACCTAAGTGTCCATCATTGGATGAATGGATAAAGAATATGTGGCACATATACACAATGGAATATTACTCAGCCATAAAAAGAATTGAAATTGAGTTATTTTTAGTGAGGTGGATGGACCTAGAGTCTGTCATACAGAGTGAAGTAAGTCAGAAGGAGAAAACCAAATACCATACGCTAACACATATATATGGAATCCAAGAAAAAAAATGTCATGAAGAACCTAGGGGTAAGACGGGAATAAAGACACAGACCTACTAGAGAATGGACTTGAGGATATGGGGAGGGGGAAGAGTAAGCTGTGACAAAGTGAGAGAGTGGCATGGACATATATACACTACCAAACGTAAAATAGATAGCTAGTGGGAAGCAGCCGCATAGCACAGGGAGATCAGCTTAGTGCTTTGTGACCACCAGAGGGGTGTGATAGGGAGAGTGGGAGGGAGAGAGACGCAAGAAGGAAGAGATATGGGGACATATGTATATGTATAACTGATTCACTTTGTTATAAAGCAGAAACTAACACACCATTGTAAAGCAAATATACTCCAATAAAGATGTAAAAAAAAAAGAAAAGAAAGAAAGAGTTTGCTTGCAAGTGGCTCTAACTAGTGGTCCTCCAGGAACTTAAGAACAAAACTCTGGTTTTATTCCACACCTCCCACAAAGTTGTCTTTTCTCAACACTATTGTTCTTTATCATGAGGACAATGAAACTTTTACTCTAGGGTGGCAGTGAAAGGGGAGAAATTATATATTAGCATATGAATTCTATTTGACTTTCACCATCAGAAAACATTCTGCTTTAAAATTCACAACTTTATTCACTAAGATAAAATGACTCAGACTCACAGGAATAAATTTAATTCTAATTCTCCAATCATTCTTTCTTCCTTCATCAGTATTTTGATGAAAGCCAGTTCTATTTAGTGAGAGATGTAAAACTGCTTAAAATTAGCGTTTATATGTAATTACATTCTTTCATTTTTTTAAAAATCATGCACCTTTGATTTCAAGAGATCAAAAATGAAGTGCACCACTCCAGTCTAGCTTCCTCATACATATCAGAGTATCCCTGGGGAGGATGGAGGACAAAAGTAAGATCTGATTATCCCTCCTTGAACAGGCAATTTAATGACATTTCTACATGGTGGATAATGTGAATTGGTATTCACTATTTCCATTCCATATGCCTTTTGGCTGGAGATGTGATAACTATACTTCCCACATTCTCTTGAAGATATGTTCTTGTATAAATTAGGATTTTGAGATTTGGAGGTGGAAGTGAGACATAGGTTCTCTGCCTCCACCTTCAGCTCTTTCTACTAGGAAACAAAGTCTTGGATATGTTAAGGTTTTCCTGTCCAGTTCACCAGTATCCCTTCTCCATCCTAGGGGACTAGAGGTTATTACAGCAGCTGCAACAGCAGCACCTACTATTAATTCTGGCTTCCTATCTCTGGATCACAGCTACTGGCTGTGTCTTGAAATCATAATACTGGTAGAGGTCTTGAAAGTAGAAGTTTTCCTAGGCAGTCAGTTCTGTCTCGTTTCGGGCAAGAGGATGCAATGGTTTTAAGCTCTTAGAAATTTCGAAACCTAAAGAATTCATGTATAATGCCAGAGTAATCATTTTTCCACTGGGGAACCTTGTTATTATTGAGTTGAAACTCCAGGAAGGTTGTTAGGTGAACATGGAATGAGAGTAAAATTGGGTAGGGATTTTGCACACATTACTGAAAAAAATTTTGTGTGGAACACCCCACACAAGTTGCCATAGTGAAATGATTTCCACATAGTCCATATTTTCCATAACAGTGCTGATTAAATATGAAGTATTTAAATTTTGGTTAGAAAGTATGATCACTATATATATATATATATATCTTTTCAGTAACTAAAATACAGTATTTTTTTTATTGGAGTATAACTGCTTTACATTGTTGTGTTGGATTCTGCTGTACAATGAAGTGAATCAGCTATATGTATACTTATATTCCCCTCCCTCTTGGACCTCCCTCCCATCAGCCCCCCATCCCACACATCTAGGTTGTCCCAGAGCACCGAGCTGAGCTTCCTGCACTTTATAGCATGTTCCCGCTAGTTATCTATTTTATACGTGGTAGTGTATATATGTCAATCCTAATCTCGCAATTCCTCCCACCCTCTCCTTCCCCCCTGTGTCCACATGTCCATTCTCTATGTCTATGTCTGTATTCCTGCCCTGCAAATAGGTTCATCTGTACCATTTTTCTAGAGTCCACATATATGTGTTAATATACGATATTTGTTTTTCCCTTTCTGGCTTACTTCACTCTGTATGACAGACTCTAGGTCCATCCACATCTCTACAAATAACCCAATTTTGTTCCTTTTTATGGATGAGAAATATTCCATTGTATATATATGTACGTCAGCTTCTTTATCCATTCATCTGACGTTGGACGTTTAGGTTGTTTCCATGTCCTGGCTGTTGTAAATAGTGCTGCAATGAACATTGGAGTACATGCGTCCTTTTGAATTATGGTTTTCTCAGGGTATATGCCCAGTAGTGGGATTGCTGGGTCATATGGTAGTTCTATTTTTAGTTTTTTAAGGAACCTTCATACTGTTCTCCATAGTGGCTGTATCAATTTACATTCCCACCAACAATGCAAGGGGTTTCCTTTTTCTCCACATCCTCTCCAGCTTTTATTGTTTGTAGATTTTCTGATGATGGCCATTCTGACCGGTGTGTGGTTATATCTCATTGTAGCTTTGATTTGCATTTCTCTAATAATTAGTATGCTGAGCCTCTTTTCATACGCCTCTTGCCCATCTGTATGTCTTCTTTGGTGAAATGTCTATTTAGGTCTTCTGCCCATTTTTTAATTGCGTTATTTGTTTTTTTGATATTGAGCTCCATGATCTGTTTGTATATTTTGGAGATTAATCTTCTGTCTGTTGATTCATTTGCAAGTATAAAATACAGTATTTATATCCAGTTGTGAGATGTGAAAATGAAGTAATGGGACTCTAGATTATTGGGTTTGCTAAAGAAAATATCATATATATAACCTCTATGATGAGTTGTGCTCTCCATCCAATCTTGGAATCTTTTCATGGATCCAAGAGCAACTCCCTCACCCTCTTTCTAGTGAGGATGTGTAAACACTCAACTCCCCATCCCACAACTTTCCCTCTCACTCTTGGTAGATTATCTGATTGGCTTTGCTTGAGTCAACTGCCCATCCATTGGCTGGGGAAGCAGAGGGTGTCTAAATTAAGAATGTAACTCCCCCTAAAGCAAGGAGGGAATGGATTCTAGTGGCCATAGTATACAAACTCCTTGGCATGCATACATGACCCATCATAATAAGGCACTGCCTAATTCTTCAGTATGCTCTCCTATCCCTCTCTCTTCATACCCAGTAGTCACATATAACTCACACTCTTTGCCATCTGCATACTTTTGTACTACCATTCCCTACACTTAGCAGGTGGTCTCCTGTTCAATTTTCAAGACGCTGTTCAGTCATTAGCTCTTTATTTTGTATTTTTATTATTTTAGTTATCAGCTCTTTAGAAATTCTTCTCTGACAACTCCCTTTTTCTCCCTCGCCTCCCCTCCAGGTTGGATGCCCTTCTCACGTGTTCCCATACCACCCATAGCATCACGATGTATTCAAACTGTCTGTTCTCTTGTCTTTTTCCCGTTTGTCTGATGCACAGTGAGGCCAAACAATACCAAAACGTCACAGTTTGGAACAGAGAAAGGTTTATTGAAAGGCCATGCAAGGAAATGGGTGGCTCACACCTTAAAAGCCCCAAACTCCCCGAAAGTTTTTAGCAAAGCCCTTTTACAGGAAAGGTGGGGGAGGGACATGATTAGTTGTTGCAAACTTCTTGGTGTCAGATCCTTTGTTCTTGAGGTCAGGTCATGGTCAGGTAACTACGTTTCTGTAAATCTCCACCAAACAAATGTTAGTCTCTGTTTTGACAAGAAAAGGGCAAGGTCCCTAGGCAAAACTTTCACCCTCCGAGGTCCAGGTCCTGGCTAAGAGGAGGGGGTGCCTGCAGGGGCCGATTACCCTGCCCCAGAGCGTTTGTCCAGCACCCAGTCTGGGTCCTCCCGCCAGTGCCCAGGCCTGGCTGAAGAGGCAGCTCCCTCAGGGCCAGGTCCCCAGACCCTACCCAGCTGTCATCACTGAGGGAACCTGGCCCCCAGGACCCAACTGGCCCTTAGGCCACTCAGATGGCGGGGGCCAGGTCCTGCAGACTGCGACCCAGACAGACTGAAGATGCAGAGGCTGCAGAAGGGGCCATAGAGGCGGGGATGGGGGAGAGGTTCACCGCTGCCTTAAGGCCTGGGTGCAGCCAGTGGGCGGCCTTGGAGAGGGCTCTAGAGTCCTGCAGGACACAGCCCCCAGCCTGTTTCCTGGGCCCCCCAGCTCACCCGAGGCTGCGCAATAACGGTGCCCAGTAACTGGCCAAGTGCTAATGGCTGTACGTTGCCCCGCTCTATTACAAGCTCACAACTCAAACAGTATTTGATTAGAACAAACGGCAATGTCATATCATATCATTCAACCTAATAGACCAAATGCCTTTGCAGACAATCATAGAATGTTAAAGATATGTATATTTCAAGGGTCAAGTTTTAATATAGTTAATAATTGTTACTGTTTCATCTATGACTTTCTTAAATGAAACTGGCTTTTTTTTTCTTTTTCTGCAAAGAGTAGTGGTGAAGAATACAAGGACTACAGTTTAATACAAAATAAAGTAAAATAAAATAAAAGACGTGATGTCTGGAGCTCCAACAAAAATTTTGGCCCAAATTTGGGGATAGAAGCCAAGGAGTAAGTATAGAGTAGAGTTTGGATCCCTGGGGTACCTACTTAACACTTTCTGTGAGAGGAGACAAAAGTCATATGTGTTTAAGATGTTGGAATTTGGGGATGCAGGCGAACCCATCAGTCCATCTGTTAACAGCTAGTGTGAGACTGACTGCTGGGCTTTGCTCTAATCCCAGTATTCCCATCCCTTGCAGTGTCCTTGGGAACACCCTGGGACTAGCTGGAGGCCAGGTGGCCAGTAAGAGTGGGGCTGGACCAGGATGACAATAGAGGGAGAAAAGGCGGGTAACAGACTCCAGGTCCAGGGCGGAGAGGCTGGCCAAGCCCCATACTCTGTCAGCCCTCGTCCGTACTCCTTTCCCTTCCTTCTCCCACCGAACTCCGGTGTCCTCCGGTGAGAGCAGAGGGAGTCAGAGCCGGACTTCGGCTACCCGCAGCCGTGCAGAACCGAGCCCGAGACCACCCACGTTATCAGGACCCCTCTCGCGGCCCTATAGCCAGCTAGTGCCACGCCGCCCCCTCAGCCCGCCGCCCGCTTTGAAAGCGCCCGGAGCTTCCAGCTGCGTCATGGGCTGTGTCGAGCTGCCATTCGCCAGCGCGCGTCACGTGCGGCAGCGCGCGGCGGCGATTGGTGCGGTACGAGGAGGCGGGGGCGGACCGGGAACCGCAGAGGCAGAGTTGCCGCAGCCCGGAGCGCCCAGCGGCGGAGAGCGGTCCGCTAGGCGGGCGGCCTGGTAGAGCAAGGCCGTGAGGGGCGGTAGTGTTGCCTATCCTGCTGCGGGGGGCGGCGGGGCCTCCGGGACATCCCGGCGAAGCGCGGCCTATGGGGTTCGGTTGAGGCTGGGGCCGGCGGGAGGGGAGCGAGTGGGGCGGGGCCGGCGGGGGAAGCTGCGAAGCTGACCCGCCCGCCGCTGCTAGGACTCTGGATGAGGAGTCGGGGAAGAGGTGCGCGACTTGCAGCTAACGTAGCTGCGCCTGCGACTCCAACACCGTCCTAAACGTCTGGATCAGCACGTGGTGAGTGCTGGAGGGCATCTCAGTGAGGGGGACTGGCCTGGGTCTCGGGGCTGCAGGGCCGGGGCGCGAGGGGCCGCCCTCAGCCCCCACCCAGGACCCGACCTGGATCTCGAGAAGCTGAATGTCGCCATTCTCCTGTAGAAGCTCCTGATTTTTAAATGTTAGTAACTAATTAAAAGTAAATAAGTAAACACGGGGGGAACCAAACAAGTTGTTGACGGGCCGATTCCAGACCATCAGTTTGTGACCTATGTAGACCAGATTCTCTTCCTGATTTGTGGTGTGACCTTGACCAAGTCAGGTCTCTCTGGGATGGGCATTCTCAACATGGGTAGTAGTGCTCATATACCTGGGGGTCAGAAAGGTCTTAGAAAATACAATGGCTTGTGGCTTTGCAAAGGGCCACAGAATATAAGCAGATGTACATGTGGCGTTAAAATGTTAATGGGGCTGGGGGAATTAGAAGAGAAAATGCCTAGAAAGGCTTCTGGGGGAGAGAGTGGGGAAATGAGAAAAAAGTGAGAAACACTGCTTTAAGGAAGAGGTAAACAGACGTGCCTGTGATACTTGTATATATTAAAGGATTAAAACAAACTAGCATTTATAGACAGAGTTGGAAGAACCTGAGAGGTCATCTGTTAGAAAAGTTTTGTGACACCATACACATACACACACATAATTTTACTTGGTCTCCAAAACAAACTGTCATTCCACTTTCTATAATGAGAAAATTGAGAGTCAAAGGGTTTGGGTGATGTGCTGCAGTCAGAGCTATTAAATGGAAGAACTGAGATTTAAACCCAAGTCTCTATGGCTCCAAACCCACCTGCTCATCATGTTGCCTCTCAGCCTGTGGTCCAATTATGTCCCAACCAAGAATTCTACTTTGTGACTTTTTAAAAATGAAGATTCCCAGCACCCCCCACTCCAGAAATGTGAATTCAGTATCTGGGACCGGGACCGGGAATCTGCATTTTAATAACTTTACTAGGTGATTCCATTTTGGTGATCCAGGGACCATTTGGAGAACAACTACTCTAGTCTAATTTCCCACCCAGTCCCCATGTCCTCATGGGATTGTACCCTAGGGATTCAAAATTCCCCTTCCAGAGCAGAGATTCCATCTCCTCTTCCAGATAGGTGACCAACCAAGCTTTGGGAGGAAGTCCTTTGTTGGGAGAAGCCAAAGTTTATGAGACAGCACATTGCACAGCTCTGTTTGAGAAAGTGCTGACAATTTTGCTTTTTTTTCTTTCTCTCCCTTCCTCCCCCCTCCCTTCCTTCCTTCCTTCCTTCCTTTTTTCCCTTCCTTCCTTTCTTCCTTCTTTCTTTCCTCCTCCCTCCCTTCCTTCCTTCCCTCCCTCCTTTCCTTCCTTCTTTCTTTCCCTTCCTTCCTTCCTCCCTCCCTTGCTTCCTTCCTTTTTTTGTAGAGCTTCCTTCACTGCTATTCTGACCCTCCTGAAAAACCAGACTCAAGGCATTTCTTTTAAAGTTAATATTAAACTTTAAAACACCATGAAAAAAAGTTTAAAAGCCACAATTCACTCATAATGCTACCACTCTAACAATGTTCATGTTCCGTTGTATTGTTCTACTGTTAATTAATGATCTCCCTCTTGTTAATCATTGAACAATCATAGATTGTTCAAGTTCACAAAATTTAGAAAATTCTTCCAAGAGATAGGCTTGAACTTCACAATTCCTATTGGAAATCAGAAAATTATGCTGAAGATAAACTTTAAATCACAGTTCTCTTGAAAGCATGTCTCATTCTTCTTCCAAATTCCTCAAAATCTGAAGGTTTTTCTTTAGTTCTAAAATAAATGGTATAGTGGGAATGAAAATGTATACACTGAAATATTTCTTCTCTAGTAACTTTATCTGTTCTTTCCCATATAACTTCAACCTCACCAAAATATATGTTTAATTACTTAATTTGCTTATATATTTCCTTTTCTAAAAAATGTAAGTTGAATAATCAAAACATTTCTTTGCAGTTATTAACTATCATTTAATGCACTTTGTTGCTGAAAAGGTTTTAGTTTTCTGGCTCTTGTGGAGGCAGTATGGGATAGAGAAAATAAAGTGGGTTTTGGTTTAAGGAAAACTTCATGTTCCAATCCCAATTCCAACACTTTAACCTTGGGCCATTGACTTCCTCTGTTTTTCTCACTTAGCTCCTCTTTAAGATGGGGACAGTGCCACCAGGGTTTTATCTGAGACAGCATTTATAAAGCCACCAGAGTACTAAGCACAACTCTTTTTCTACTATTAGTTCTCTTTCTCCTTCACTCTTTTTAGAGCAAATTTGTGAGTTCCAATCCTGCTGTATAATATTTGAGGTTATTTTCATTTCCAAAAGAGATGCAGAGGGTTTTTTTGAGGATCTTCTATGTGTGGCATAAACAAAATCCATAAAAATAATAGTGAACCACCTTTTAAATTTTTCTTTGAGAAATCTAAGGGCATAGACTATCTAGCTCTTTATCACATTTTGCTATGACCAAAATCATCCATTTGTTAATTCGGTAAACATTTATGAACACTTATTAGTGCCAGGCATCTAAATGTAGGGGATATACCAGTGAAGAAGACAAACAACGTCCCTTATCTTACAAAAATTATATAAGAAAAGGATAATAAATGAATAAAACAAGGTAATTACAGATTGTGATAAATGCCAGGACAATAAGACTATAAAGTGTCTCAGTGTTAACATGATAAGGAACTGTGTTCCTCACTGAGTTTAATTTGTAACAAATATTGGTTAGAAAATTCTGTAAAAAGTCTCAGTTAAGATTGTGAACGTAGATTGTGTGTCAGAAAATGGAGAGCTTAAGGAAAATAAATGATCACAGTTAAAGATTACCGAGATCTGAAATACTGTACTTTTTACAATTGATGCACGAGATGTGATTTACAGTGGTTCCATAGAACTGTCAATGTTGATAGTTCTTTACCTTGACTTTAAATAAGTTATAATATTTTTCTTGGAAATTATTCCCTTTAATAGAAATTAACATGGGTACCTAGCTTGGTAGAAAATTGTGTCCAAAAAACATCTTCCTCTATGGTTTCTGTAAAATTTATTGATTCTTAAGCCCATGGGAATTTTAACACACACAGTGAGTATGAACTGACCATTATAAAACAGATGTCTAAGAAACTTTAGATATAAGTCCAGTAATTTTAGATATAATTTAGAAGTTACATATCTTTATTTTTCTCGTTTATCAAACAGTGATCAATCTGATCACAGTAAATTGAGCAAATTTGATTTTTAAAAAAACTGAATTTTGCAAGTGGCTAGTTACAATGATGAAAATTTGAAACTCCCTATCTACATACACTTGCCTGAAAAAAAATAACTTAAGAATATTAATAGGGATTCAGCTTTAGCATTTTCTCAGCTTGTTATTGATCATGTTTTCTGGGCTATGTAGTTAAGTATTTGGACATGCTTTTTTTGTCTTGGTTTAAAACCTAACATTCGTTCTCTTGGGTAATAAACCTTTATGATTTTAATCCATAACTTTTTGAGTAGTAGGTTCTACCTCAAGACCATCACCCAGCCTCATTCTAGTTGCTATGAAAGAATACTTTCTCTCTTTGCTCTTTCTCTTGGGTGTGAATAAGTATCAGTCTTTGGATCATACTTTCCTGTCTGGATGCTGCTGTGTTTATAACACAAGGAGTTGACCATTGCAGGTGGAGAATGGTTTGGAGAAAGCCCACAAATAGTACTTGAGGGAAACAAAGGCATGCCTTTTTGATCTCTGAGTCATTTCTATTCACTACAGTTCAAGCAGCACCATTTCTTCTGCACACTTGATCTAATAATTTGTGGCACTCTCCCCTTCAAAAGGAAGGTTGTCTGGCTCCATAAATGAACTCAGGACTTTATTTCATCAAAAATTTTTGAATACTTGGTATGTGCTAGAAATTATAATAGTTTAAATGGATCTGTTATTATGGATTCAGTGGCAAATTTCTGTAAGTTTAAGAAGGGCCATGTGATCTTAGCTACTCATGGAAACATTTTCTCATTTAGAAACATGCCTTTGCAAAGTCAATCTTGATTATGTTACTTTTATAGCTTTATAAAGACTAATTCAGCTCTAGGTGGAAAATGTTCTAAAGAATTTATATTTTCTCCATTTTAAAAAATCTTCTGTTCTAGGAATTAAATAGCCCAGTAGTTTAATTTAGTGTTGTGACTGTGGATTTTTTTTTTTACATCTCTATTGAGTATAATTGCTTTACAATGTTGTTTTAAGTTTCTGCTGTACAACAGAGTGAATCAGCTATATGTATACATATATCCCCATATCCCCTCCCTCTTGAGCCTCCCTCCCACCCTCCCTATCCCACCCCTCAGGTGGTCACAAAGCATCAAGCTGATCTCCCTGTGCTATGCAGCAGCTTCCCACTAGCTATCTGTTTTACATTTGGTAGTGTATCTATGTCAATGCTACTCTCTGTGACTGTGTTTTTATTTTATTCTATTCACAGTACTGTTTCCCAAGAAGTTTTCATATAATATATATTGAATTTTAAAAATAATGTTTTCTAGGAAGAAAATAAAGGTATAAAGGTAATATATATTTGGTATCAAACTTAGAAAATATTAATAATCAGAAAATAAAATAAAATACACCCTGTTAATATTTTGATATATATTCTTCTGGTCTTTCTCTGTGTACCTATTTTATTTATATATTTCTTTGATAAAAATGAGATCATACTCTGCATTCTATTTCACAGCTTGTATTTTTTAATCTAGTATTACATGGCAAATAAATATGCTTTTTTATTCACGATTCCCGTTCTTTGTAAGCAGATGTTTTATTGCTAGAAAGGGACTACAAGAATCTATTTATTAAATTATTCTGCAGGATAAATTCAGAAACCCAATCTACCAACAAAATCCACTTCTCTGCTCCTTTCCATCCTTAATTCTGTCCCCCTTACTCCCCACTGCCCATTCTCCCACCCCCAGGAGGGTTCTGTTGGGGGAATCTCTGAAGGAAGGTTTATCTAGTCAGTTACATACTAACGCTTAAGATCTCATCTTTTCAAACTAACGCTTAAGATCTCATCTTTTCAAACCTTTTCAGCCAATCCTTCAGCATTTTTAGTTTTTACTTTATTTGCTAGAGAACCTGTTTTGTGAATGGATGGGCTTATTCCTATTCTAAGGTCGAAGTCTTTTATCCACCCTTTTTATAAACCATAACAGATTTCAGCTTCCCATCAAGAGTGGAGTTGGGAGGGTTTGGAGTAATGTGGGAAAATAAAAATCATATCCTGGAATTCTTGCTCAGAATTGTAGGGGAAGAGGAGATATCTGAATAAAAATATGTTTAGGGTTGAGTAATAGACATTCAAATTTAAGTTTTTTGTGTTCCAAAGAAAATGGCCCAGTTTTTAAATTCCATTTTGCCTTTTGTGTATTACTTCAAACTCTCTAGCAATTTTGTTATATCTGTTGCTAATGTGCAAATATATTTGACTATTAAATATCCCTGTTTTGAAATATACAGTATTTTTGTTTTCATTCTCAATGTCTTTATACTCTATGAGAAATTATATATAAATGACTCAAGCCACAGATTAAGTTTATATTGGATATTAAAAACAACGGTAGGAATGGGTTTTAAATTGTAGCATGAAAGTAAATACCCAAAAGTGTACATAATTGTAACTAGTGCAACTATAGAGTCTTTTGAAGACAAATTTATTTCTATAAAAGGAGAACATTTAAAAATTTAAATGTTTAAAAATTTAGAAAATACCAATAGACCAAACAGAAAAAAACACTTAGCATCCCACCACTGTTAATATTCCATTAGTTTACTAATCTAGTTTGCCTTTCTCTTTCCTATTCTATAGTGAATTCTATTCATAATGGTCATATCAAATGATAGCTCTCCCATGAGTGCTTTAACTCTATTTGCATTGAATATGTATACATTATCTTTTTTGAACCTGTTTTGTGAATGGATGGGCTTATTCCTATTCCAAGGTTGAAATCTTTTATCCACCCTTTTTATAAACCATAAGAAATTTCAAATTCCCTTGCGCATCTATAGATATCTGGCCCATCATGTGTCTTTAGGGAAAAGCGTGAGCATACTAACTTTTTAAGTTTGTTTTAATAATCTGAGTGATTACAAAATAAGAAATAATATAAGTAATAATGGAAAATATAGAAA